>NW_024066958.1:1200000-1715459 GCF_015039405.1 Cantharellus anzutake
GAGGACGACAATCGCTGCCATGGCTTCAACGATGGGGACGGCACGAGGAACAACACAAGGGTCATGACGTCCACGGGCAGCCAGGAAACCAGGCGTTCCATCATACTGTGCTGTTGCCTGAGGCTGGGAAATAGTAGCGGGAGACTTGAACCCAATCCTGGCGCCATAATGATCGAAAAATCAGGGGCCATTGGTTTTTGAACATCGAATCCTGGGCTTACCTGAAGTAAATATCTTCTCCATTAGTAATGCCGCCTTGGACACCCCCGCTCCAGTTGGTAGAAGTGGACAACCCCCCTCCTTCCTTCTTAATGAAAGGATCATTGTGTCTTGAACCAGGACTTCAGTCCCTTTGAAGCCGGAACCAATCTCGAAAGCCTTGGTGGCAGGAATTGACAGCATGGCATGACCAAGTACGGCTTCGAACTTGTTGAAGACAGGTTCTCCCAGCCCACTAGGGCAATTGCGGATGACACAAGTGATGGTTCCTCCAATGGAGTCATTAGCATTCTTTGCGCGGAGGATGCGCTGTAGAGAATGATGTAAAATTCTTTTTCGACTCAAGGATAGTGTCAAGGGAAAATTAGAAGAAATAATCGTACCTGCGTCATCTTCTCGGCGGTTCCGGGGTGAGGGCAGCGTATAGGGTGAGCATCGACACGTTCACGAGTAATCGTCCTCAGTAGTTCCCTAAACTCCGGTGTGAGAGCATCCTCGTTCTCATCCTCATCTTCACACGGTGACTTGTCAGAGATGATCTTGGGAGATTCAGTGGAAGGGATGGCGATTTTCCCAACGGACGAGACAAACGCGACGATCTCGACGCCGAAGGCCTGTTTCAGGTATATCTCGGCGATGGCCCCAGCGGCAACACGGCCTGTAGGGATTGAGTTTGAGCCTTTTTGTGAGAACAGACACAATGACCACCGATCGTTTCCCGTGCGCTGCTGCGACCTCCTCCGCTACTGGCTTTGATGCCGTATTTCTGGAGATAGGTCCAATCTGCGTGACTGGGGCGAGGATAAAAATCGGTTTCGGAATAGTCGTGAGGTCGTTGATCCTTGTTCTGGACGAGAAGGCCGATCGGAGTACCGAGTGTTACACCATGCTCGACTCCAGACTGGATCTGGACCAAATCGAGTTCATTACGCTATGGAACAGGAAATTAGTAGGATCGGGCAGCACAAGGGGGGCATGTGTGCATACAGGGGTTGTGAGGTTGCTCTGGCCAGGGCGACGTCTGCTAAGTTGAACTTGGACGTCGGCTTCAGAGAGGTTCAAGCCCTGCATGAACCGAGTTCAATTAGATCATCCCATCGCCGCAGATAAACGGAAAATGCTCACTGGTGGCACACCATCGACGATGCAGCCCACCGATTTGCAGTGGCTCTCGCCGTATGTAGTTACCCGAAAGACTGTGCCGAAGGTAGACATTAAATTACGATTTTTCTTTCTCGCGTTCCCACGGCGTTTCGACGCTTGGATCTTGTCTGACCAACCACACTTGGAGATGGGGACCTTTAACCCACCGCTTCGGGCCAGTGGACTCTCCTCTCATTTTAAGGAGATGAGCTCTCATGTGAACGCTTAGTGTTGGTTCATCTGTCGTGGATCCTAATTATACTCGCTGAGCCGGTCATTCTTTGGAATGATCTTTCACACCGGCCTGTGATTTCGTCGGAATTTCGCATGGTAGTCAGGATTAGCATTTACCGCTTCTCTAAGGCTAATCCCTCTTGACTTTTTTTAATAACACGGACGATGGCACAAGATTCCAAGTCCATGTGTTCTCAGAGACGGTCTCTTCTAGACCTCGTTGTGTTCCGTCTCTTGGTTATAGTGCCCTTGATTATGGGAATAGATCCAATGCTTTGGTCTGATTGAATTATCAATCTGCGACTGACTGTTCAGTTGAGACCGATTCCTTGCTGCTCATGATCTGTTGCCGCTCTAGCGCCGTAGTTCAGGCATATTAATTATGCCAGTGCCATCATTGGGAAGTAGGGCATGTAGTCAGTCGCTATGACCGTTCGGACTCGTAACGGAATGGGATCATGCAATGAGTAAGAGTCGCTCTAAATTTGGAGCGGAAGTCTTCTAAAATCGCAAATAAGTTCTCAAGTCCGATTCTTTTCCCTTCTCACTAGACTTCTATCGCAGGCTCGTAGAGGACGAGTCGGTGTCGCTGGCTGGATCTGTCTGCTCAACGCAGGTCCAATATCCCTCCAAGGCCCCTTGTACCCATGGAGGCAGTGGGTCCTCACCGAAAGCGTCCCAGCGCCTGAGACGCAGCCTCGATCCACGCACCACGAATACAACGATGGTGGCTTCAAGTTAGAGTTTGACTCATATGCCCACTCTCCGGAGCGCAAGTCGAAACAGGCGCCGAAACAGTTATCGTCACAGTATGGGTTTGCCCCGTCTGCTTTCTTGAACCTCAGGTCCGTTCTCAGGAGCAAGGTTTCCTGGGCTGGGTGCGCGGACGCGGAGGGGGTGCATCCTTGCAACGGGATATTTTCTGGTATAAATCTTCCAAGGCGTTTCCGCTGATTGAGCTTTTCCCGCCCGAGTCCCATGTCTTTCCCTTCGAATTCCGGATCCCTTCAAACTTATCGCGGCGCAAAAGCTCCGAGGGGATTTGCTGAGTATGATCTACCCCGGCTTCGTCAATAAAGACATTATGCATACAATCAACTATACACTTTCGGCGGTCATTAAGAGAGGGTCCTTGGGGATTGACGACAAGTTTGTGTTCACGTCGTCCGGTTATCGCATCTGCAGCGGTCGGCTTCTGGCAGCCTGGCCGTCCGAGTCATGAATGTCCCGGACTAGGTCGAAACTTCATCGTCCGACCTAATCTTCAGTCGTACAGGTTTGATCGCCTGCCCCCTGGGCCTGACTTCGAACCGGGAGGATATACGACCGACACTGCAAGGCCTAGTATGGAAAATGCCTGGGCCCGGAGTTGGCTATGGGAGAATGTTGCACGGAGAGTTCCAACTGAAAGCAAGGCGCTTCTACCGGGTTCATATTCCCCGCTCTTGATAAGAGTAAGTTCGATTAGTATCACCGGTGTTCATTTCCATATACAACCGTACAGCACGCCATAGTACAGATCTCGCTTGCGCCTGGTTGTGATATTTGCTGAGCCTGTGATGCGGGCTGGCTCGTCTTTTGTCCATCCCGATTCTTTTTACGACCGCTACCCGACGTGGGGATCCCACCCCGCGTTATTTTGACACCCTTGAGCAAACCCCGGGGTAGTTCTCGGCATATCTGGCGCGGTTGTTTTAGGGTGGAATCCCTCGTAGAGGTTTATTATGGTTAACACTGTAATCCCCCCCTTTTCTCTGTACATATATTACTGCGAGGAGATGATCGAAGGCGGTTGGGTTGGCGACTGGTTAACCAAATATATTTGCTCGTGTTGCCCCCTTTGGAAATTCAGTTGACTGAAGGGTCTTCAATTCAGTTTGAGTTTGAATCCCAAATCAACTCGAAAAAGTTTCTTCACCTCCAAAGATGGCCACGCGACGCGGAGGACGCAAAAATGCGAAGAAGGGAGTGCAGTTCACACTCATGGTTGTCGGTGAGCGTCTTCTCGCGCTCTGCAGGTGTCTGTATGTGTGTTGCTCACATCTTGAACCTAATTTGGGTGCTCAAGGTGCTTCTGGAACTGGACGCACAACGTTCGTCAACACCCTTTGCGAATCTGAAGTGTTGAGCCATAAGATTTCGGATAATCCGGAGTCTGCTCATATCGAGGAGGGCATCAAGATCAAACCCATTAATGTTGGTGCGTGTTCGTCATTACGTATAGGTTCATCGTACCACTGTACACTCACGCAACGATCCGCCTTGCTAGAACTTGAGGAGGATGGCGTCCGAATCGCGCTCACAATTGTTGACACTCCGGGTTTCGGGGATAACATTGACAACGAATCTGCGTAAGTGTTCTTTTGATCCAGCTCTCACAGAAATCAATTTCTTGGATTTAGGTTCCAGGAGATAGTTGGCTACCTTGAACGCCAATATGATGACATTCTCGCCGAGCAATCCCGTATTAAGCGCAACCCCCGGTTCCGTGACAACAGGGTTCATGCTTTGCTTTACTTCATACCCCCTACTGGACATGCGTACGTAACTTGTTATGCCTATGTCCTGAACCTCCAGTTCTGAGCGCTAGAACCTAGTCTTCGTGAAATGGATATTGAACTGATGAAGCGTCTTTCTCCACGTGTCAATGTCATCCCGGTCATTGGAAAGGCAGATTCCATGACACCAAGTGAGTTGCGAGGGTTCAAGAAGCGTGTATGTCTTGGTGGATTGGCTGCCTGCTTGCTGGCTGATTTGGCGACAGGTCATGGAGGACATTGAGCACTATGGCATCCCGGTCTACAATTTCCCCTATGACGTCGAGGAAGATGATGAAGATACTATTGCGGAGAACGGCGAATTGCGAGTGAGTCAATACAGACGTCTTCATGAGCATTACACTCATCTTTACCCTAAGAGCCTACTTCCTTTCGCTATTGTGGGTTCTGAAGATGAGATTGACATTGGGGGCCAGCTTGTGAGGGCTCGCATGTATCCTTGGGGTATTGTCGAGGTCGACAACTTGAAGCACTCCGATTTCGGCAGATTGAGGAGTGCATTGCTGAAGTATGTACATGTCTTGTTTAAATCAGCAAGAGCCGAAAATGACCACACTTTCATTAACACAGCTCACACTTGGCTGATCTCAAGGTCCGTCTGAACAAGGCTCGGTCGATATCTCCACTCACAGTGGGTCCTCTGTAGTCGTTGACTGATGACGTCCTCTACGAAACATACCGTACTGAGAAACTCTCAAGAACAATGCATCCTACCGAGAAGTTAGTCGACCTCCAAGGGCTTTGTGTCTGTTTTTTGCTGACACACTTCAATAGCGATTCGTCAATTTTACCTGATGAACTTGCTACACAGTCAGTTCGCCTCAAGGAAGAACAGTTGCGCAGGGAAGAAGAGAAAGTTCGTTAACTCTCACTACTTGCATTCCTGACGTCTTACATGGTGTATTACCCTAGCTCCGCGAGATCGAGCTCAGGGTTCAGCGGGAAATCAGCGAGAAACGCCAGGAGCTCGTCGCAAAAGAAGAGGCACTCAGGTCCGTCCTTCACCAACGCCCGTGCTTGCACTATGCTAACCGATTCTCCATCACCTCGCAGGAATTTGGAAAGTCGTCTTGCTGCTCAGGGCAGCATGTCCGACTTTTAAGCAAAGTGTACCCATTTCCCTATTTCTTACCAATGCCTGGGTCTACCTGAATGCCTCCTTCTGTTATTTCTTGGTCTCTCGCTCATCATTATCCTTCTTCTAATTCTGACTTAACTCGCCGCTCATTGATGCCATTCCGATTTCTTGGTCTCCGCATACCATTATCACTTTATCATCTCATAACGAAGTACCACTCACTAAATAACACTTTGTGAATATGATTGTGGAAGCGCCTGGCGCATCCTTATTTGACTTACGTAAACTTCTGTATCTCAAATGTCCGAAATTGCTTTCGAGATACGAGATGCCTTTCCTCCGGACACAATTGACGAGGTCATCGTCCAGTATCTTGGTGGGCTCTGGGATGACCCGGACGAGGATTCTGCAGATGTTCTCAAAGTGACGAAGGAGTTGCTGCGATCTGCGGTTCGAGGATACGACGCCGAGATCAACAAGCTAATCTCAAGATTGACTGAGGAGTCGAATAAGCGGGAAGAACTACACTCGAAGCTTCAGAGGCCTGCACTTACACGCTTGGATAATGTTATCGATATGAGCCAAACAGGCGCAATATCGAAAACCATTGGGTTTTCTGAGGGTGTGGATCTGTCGTCTATCACTAAGGGCAAGTAAGTATAGCATGGTCATAAAATCGCCTCGAGCATTTCCGTTCAGCGGCCATCATAGGGCTTCGCAAGTAGACATAAAAAATTGGAAAAGGCTGAGGCTAAACTTAAGGTCGGTTTGCAAGCTTTTTAGCCACTCACACATTCAAGAGTCACTGTCGACAAATTGGCGAATGATTAGGCGAAGATTGAGAAGCGTGCTCGTCGTGATCTGTATGAAGGATCAAAACTCCTCGATATGCAAAAGAAACAGGTTCGTGATTGGTGCTTCCACGTCCGGTTGGTGGAATTGAAGTTGATTCACAGCAAACGTACGAGGATATGTTCCTGAAGGTAAAACGCAGATTGATGGTGCTATCAGATTTTTTGAATGGGTTGAACTGCGCAGATCAATCCACTTGAAGCTCGCACATCGAGCAAAGGAAAGAGCAAGGACATTCATTTGCAAAACATTGATGTCAGTTTTGGGTCACATCGAATTTTGCAAGTCGCTCGAGAGATGAGATTCGATGTTATAATTGACATGGTTTCCCTTAGATCTGGTGCCTCTTTAACTCTCGCGTACGGACGTCGTTATGGCCTTATTGGACGGAATGGTATTGGTCAGTGGCATGTATCTTCGTATACTCTATCATCCCTGACTGTTGGTCAGGCAAAAGTACACTTTTACGGCATATAGCATTGCGGGAGCTACCCGTTCCTTCCAACATCTCTATATTATTTGTCGAACAAGAGGTGAGTCAATATAATTTTTGACCATTTTTGGACGCGGATGGTGACATGCACATAGATAGTTGGGGATGATACTCCTGCCATTGAGTCGGTTCTCAAAGCAGATGTCTGGCGAGACAGATTGATGACCGAGGAACGAGATCTTAATGCCAAGTTGGCGAAGTTGGAGACCAGCGACCCATCTGATGGAGCCGCCGAGGCGGCAAGAGAAGAGGCTGAGAGTCGGCTGGTTGAAGTGCATGCGAGTTTAGCTGACATGGAGGCGGAAACGGGACCAGCTCGGGCTGCGCAGTTGCTGGCCGGTGTGTTCGAGCGTTTGGATTGTGCTGGACACATTTAACTGACGGTGGTTATAGGACTTGGATTTGCCGAAGAAGATCAGCATCGATTGACCAAGACATTTTCTGGTGGTTGGCGAATGCGATTAGCACTGGCACGAGCCCTTTTTGTCAAGCCGGACTTGCTGATGCTTGGTGCGTGCGATACGTCACAGTAGCCATATATTCGCCTCATTTCATAATGGTTAGATGAGCCGTCTAACCACATTGAGTGAGTACTAGTCACTTTCAGCTCTAGTGTTTTGCTGATATTTTGAAAGTCTAAATGCCCTTGCTTGGTTAGATGAGTTTATTTCCTTTAGTCCAATTCTTCTATACTTATCTTTCCAGGTTTTCTACAAGACTACTTGCAAACCTGGCCGGGACGATTCTTGTTGTGTCCCATGACCGTGCCTTCCTTGATGCTGTGGCCACAGACATTGTGCATCAACACAACAAACGGTTGGATTACTACAAGGGGAATTTCGCTCAATTTTATGCGAGTATTCTCAGGCCTCGTGACACTTATTTGTGACGGCTCATGGTTTCCTACACAGGCAACGAAGACGGAGCGCGAGCGGAATCAGCGGAAGGAGTATCATGCTCAAATGGAATACCGTGCCCACTTGCAAGCCTTTATTGATCGATGGCGTTATAATGCGAATCGTGCCGCTCAGGCACAAAGCAAGATAAAAATCCTTGAGAAGCTTCCTGAGCTCGAGCCTCCGGAGGAGGACGAAACGGAGAAGTTCAAGTATGCCAGCTACCAGCGTCGACCACGGGTTTTGTCATGACGCTGTATTTCTAGATTTCCGGAGACAGATAAGATATCTCCACCTCTTCTACAACTTAGCGAGGTCACGTTTGGATATACCCTTGACAGGATTATCCTCAGAAACGTCAGTATTGATGTAGGCCTGGAGTCTCGCATTGCTGTTGTTGGCTCTAACGGCAGCGGGAAAAGTACTCTGTAAGTTCTTGGGTGATTTGATAACTTGACTTACTGATTTGCCTCTTAGGATCAAGTTGCTCACTGGAGAGTTGAAACCGCTGTCGGGGGACCAAATACGAAATGGGCGCCTTCGGATGTAAGTGCAATAAGCCCGCATCTGGACATTGTAAACAGGTGGTCATACGATTATGCCAGAGCTTACTTTGCCCAACACCATGTTGACACGCTCCCATCGGCAATGTCTGCTGTTTCCTACTTGGCTCAGAGGTTTCCAGGCAGAAACGAACAAGAGTACCGAGCACATCTTGGCGCTTTCGGCATTTCAGGCTTGACTGGGTAATGAATTGCACTGGAAATCTTTGTTGCTCGACTACTCATGAATTCGCATAGATTACAATCAATAGAGACGCTCTCCGGAGGCCAAAAGAGTCGTGTCGCATTCGCGGTATTATCTCTTCACAGACCTCACATCTTGTTGCTCGATGAGGTGAGCAATGATCGCTTCGTGAATGACGACAAACGCTCAAGTCGCCTTATATAGCCTACCAATCACCTTGACATGGAGGTACGGAGAATCTTAGCTGGTATCTGTAAAACTTATTTACCCTCCGTCCGGCAGGGTCTGGATGCATTGATGCATGCGTTGGGAACGTGGAATGGAGGCGTCATTCTTATTTCTCACGACGAACGCTTCATCACGAGGGTTGCGTCAGAAGTAAGCACTGCGCCGAGCAAGCGATGTGATCACTCATTGACTAGTTTTACCTTTGCAGCTCTGGGTTTGTGCTGACGACACTGTGAAAAAATATTATGGGGATGTGGAAGAGTACAAGAAGCTCATTATATCCAATATCAAGACAAGGCCATAGCCAGGGACAAAGGAGTTGTATTGCACCGGTTCACTGAACAGCCCCTACGTTGTTTTTGTAGATTAGACGCGCTGGAAATGCATCGCGTGACCCGCATTTGTCCCAAATTCAATCTCCTGACGCCATCATCTACAGTGCCCGCCAATATTTCACAATGTCGGGCTTTATGAATATGCTATCGGGGAATGGTCATCGCCGTAATCGCGGTAGTTCGTCTCCAAGGGAGGAAGATCGAGCATTGGAAGGGTCAGCGGCAAGCGAAACTGAAATACTGTGAGATTCTATACATTCACGCTTCAATCCCTTGCCATTGTGTTCTGCGAGTCAGACCGAGAATTTGACGCTATGTCCAACCTCAGGGATGAGAATGAAGGCTCTATCATCATGTCGCTGATATCCCAACTACGGTGAGTGTGCGTCACCGATCATCGCGTTCGGCTCGAGATCGACGAAACACGCTGCATTCCTAGAATCGGCATGGATCTATCAAAGGTTTGTCTGTTGTTCGAGCCGTAAAGCATCATGGCCTATAAACACTCAACAGGTCGCTTTCCCAACATTCGTTCTGGAGCCGCGCAGCATGCTACAACGCATCACGGACTTCATGAGTCACCCAGATCTAATCTTTGGGTAATGGGGCTAGTTGACCTCAATACCCACACACATGTAACCTTGACGGCATTCATTTCCTTCTTCCAGAGCTGAGAACGAAGCGGACCCAGAGGAACGGTTTTTGAGAGTCCTCCGATATTATATGTCCGGGTGGCACAGAAAACCCCGGGGAGTCAAGAAACCGTGAGTAACCAAAGCAGCCTTTCTACCACATGTTGCCGAAATTAATTAACCACTTTTGGGTAAATAGGTATAATCCAACACTTGGAGAGTTCTTTCGTTGTCGCTTCGAATACAAGGACGGGTCGAAAGGATTCTATATTGCTGAGCAAGGTATTGTGAATTATCGGTGATCAGGTTAGGAATCATTAATTTGTTTCTATAACAAAGTATCACATCATCCACCGATATCTGCGTACTTCTATGTGTCCCCTGCTAACAGGCTCGTCATCGCTGGAGAGCTTAGACCGAAATCAAGGTTTCTTGGAAATAGTGTGTCAACAATTATGGAAGGGGAAAATCGGGTAGTTTTCCTGGGCAAACCCGAGGACGGCGGTAAGGCACAATGAACTGATTAGGCCGCTTTCTGATAACCCTCTAGAGTATGTGATTTCCATGCCCAACATGTACGCTCGAGGTATGACATGGGTTATATCGTTCTTCGTTTATGTTCTTCATGACGAGCGCACACAGGCATACTGTTCGGGAAGATGGTGCTTGAGCTCGGTGATACGAGTGTTGCACGATGCAAGAACACTGGCCTATCTTGTGAAATCAACTTCAAGACCAAGGTGTGTGATATCGGCCTCCACTCGTTGGTTTCGCCTGTTTGAGACGGGGTCAAGGGCATGTTCTCAGGGACATACAATGCTGTAAGTGGCAAAGTCAAAAAGGATGATGGCTTCGAAGTGGGAGAAGTCAGTGGAACATGGAGTCAGAGTATGCAATTTAAGTCAGCCCGGGTAAGTCCATGCTTATTTCGTAGTTCCAACATCCAACGATTTCGAAGGAGGGAAACACTCGGACATTATTTGATGTTGTTGCTGAGGGAAAGGACCTTCCGAGAATGATTATTTCCTCTGAAGAAGAGCAAGAACCAAATGAGTCTCAAAGGTAACCAAAAGCATCTTGATTCTCTATGGGACTAAATTCAAACCCTGAGCATTTCCATTAGACAATGGTCTAAGCTTACGAAGGCCATTGGAGAAAAGAATATGGATGCCGCAACGGGTGCGAAGGTCTCCGTTGAAGATGCTCAACGCGAACTAGCAAGGCGGAGAGAGGAGAAGAACGAAAAATTCGTGCCCAGATTCTTCGAATTACGAGACGGCCTCTGGAAGGTCAAATTCGAGTAGGTGTTCCAGCTCGAACTGACAGATCACCATGTTCATCGTACTTTCATCTAGGCTTCCACCTACCCCTGAAGAACAAATCGCAGCTGTAGAAGCCTGGATATGGCCAAAGGAAGTAGAGCCTTCCGCATAATAGAATAATCACTTGTGGTCGAACATTCGGACTATTGACTTCACTGTGTTTTGTACGGATCTATGTTGTTTCCTGAATGTTTCGCGTTCGCATATGCACTTTACATCCATACAGGTATTCCCTTGTTAATTAATGCAAGCCCGTTACCCATTTCTGTTTTGTACATACCTTCGCGTCAGGTTTGCCAACTTTTGGTCACTCGCGTTCGGATCGCGTCACTTGGAGGTTTCCGCCAATTAGTCATTGCCTGCCTCCGCTGTTGTCGGGGACGTGGGTGGTTTGGGTGTTGGAAAGGTTTGGTTTTTCATGAGAAGCCATGGCAAGAGAAATTTGACGAGATCCAGAAAAACTGGTTTCTAAACTAAAAATACGGATGTAAAGCACAACAGATTATGAAAATGCAAAAGAAAATTTATGTGACGCAGTCGAAATACGCAGGGCGGACACCTCATTTGGAATGAGGCTACTTTAATTATAAGGGTGAAAGCATGAAATTGATACAGGGACAATATCAGACAGCAGACAGCGAGCATGTGCGTTAAAGTCATATTCGTGAGGCTTCCTGCCTCGGCGTAGGTGCAACGATATCGAACCGTGACGTGCGTGGGGTCGGAGCATCCTCCATACTTGATCGCGGTCCTCCCGAGGCTTCAGCCGAAGCGGAAGATACTGTAGGCTTCAGAGGATTCAGAGTCGGACGCCCCCGCTTTGCTCCAACTCCCACCAAGCTGGCCGCATGATTGTCATCGACGGAGGCTAATGCTGGTGTATGCCCAGATGAAGAGCCGCCAAGAGATTCGGATGACATGCCGGGAGGCGAGATAACGGCAACATCGCCTGAGACAGAAATCCAACTCTCAGCTCTTTGTGTTGCCTTTAAGCCACGCCCCGACAGCGAAGTTGTGGATTCATTACGGGAATGGGCAGGGGCACGTTCAGTGAGATTTGCGAGTGTCTTCGCGGTTGAAGATTTGGACGAACTTCCCCATCCTTTCAGGATACCACGTTTCTTTAAACTTGTCGATGACCTGTCGGCTCCGGATGTCGTGCCAGAATTGGAGGGGTCTGAAGGGGACACGGCGATGGCAGACCGAATACTGGGCTGATCGAAATGGAAGGGATCGGATCCTGAATCCAGCCGCAGATGACCCGCAGGCCTTGGAGGGCGCGTTGGCGGCTGAGCATTCGAGGGGGTGCGCGCAATCGAAGGAAGTGGTGGCACTTTACTGGGAACAGGAACCGGAGGCAGTGGCATATCGATCGATTGTCGTAACCCGCTGTCGCGAGATTTGCTGCGATTACGGAAGAGCTTGGCGAAGCCCTTGACTGAGACTCTTGAGCCACCCGTAGATGTACTGGCTTCTTGCTCAGCTTCTCCGGAAACAGAAGATTCGGCCGAGAACCTGCTCGATGGTTGTGGTAAAGAGAATGTTCTTGGAGGAGGCTCGAGCACTGCCGGGGTTGCGGGCCTGTTGTTAATGGAGGTAAATGAGGAACCCGAAATACGAGAGGGGCCGCTGTCCTCGTCCACCGACAGTTGGGTTCTTCGCTTCTCTTCAGATGACTCGATGGTTACCGTCGTAGCATTTGAGCGTCGCTGGGTGGATGAAGGGGAAGAGAAGGAAGGGGAAACAGGAGGTTCAGTCCTGTTAAGTCGCATTTCATTCGCCACATGTTCGAAGGGAACAGCAGGCCACTGTGTATTTCCCGAGGGCCTCCTTTTTACGATAGGTGACGAAGCGGCAGTACTACTGCAGAGCTGCGTTCAGAGGGCACCAAAAACGTTCAAACCATGGTACATACATCAGTGGCTGCCCAGGCGTTGGCCTGGAAAAACCCTTCGACAGAAACCCTGGTGTACCAGGAAGGGGTGATCGTGGACTGTTTTGTACCATCTCCAAAAGTTCCCGAGGGCTTGGTCCCGGAGAGATCGCCTCCGCAATCGGCATCGTAACTCCATCCGGAAGCTTTCGGGGCGATACTTGAGCAAGATGCTGTAAGGGTGCATTTGTGAGCCACGAATTGCTGTGTTAAGGATTCGCTATGTACCTGTTCAATACGATCAAGCTGCTGCCGAAACAGAACCTGGCTGTTGTTCGAGTATTCGCTGCCACTGTCGTTCTCATTTGCCTCCTCGCTGAGTACTCCATTGGTGAACGGAGCACCTTCCAGGAGGTTGAATGATGGTGATGTTGAAGTAGGCGAGGCGTGAGAAACCTCCACTGACGGTTTATCGTCATTGTCAAGGGGCAAAGGAGGCGGTATGGATCTTGGCTTTGGACGTGGGAAGATAACAGAGGATGATTTTACTTCTTCACCTCGGAGAACGATTGGGGAGTCCAATGGTGGAGGGGACGCTGTTGCACTTGTCGTGCCCATCGTACTTCGCCGCTCATTCCATTTTGCTAGAACTTCTTCAAGATCCCTAGTCGCGCTATAAACGCCAATGGGATCACTTTCTGGGATGGTGCCTTCCAACATTGCGTTGAACTGTGTGTGGGGATTTGCTTTCGACTTTGTCAAGAGAGAATCGCTAGCGTGGAGTTCGCGCCACACATCTTCGTCCCTCAACTCAAGCACAGTTTCGGGGTCCTCAGCTCTAGCTGTCGTGTCTGCGGTGCCAATGCCATCATCATCACCCGCCCCGTCATTGGAATCGGCGAGCTGAGTATATGTTGCATCACCAACATCGTCATTCAACGTAATAGGCGTAATTGGAGTGATTGGAGTAGTGGGGACGTCAAGCGGACCTCTGCGGAACTGCTGTCGCTCCTGTTCCTTCTGTGCAACGATAGCCGGGGATAACAACGAACGATTGGTTGGCGGAGCGGATGTTGCTCCACCGCTCTTCCTTCTGGCCCATTGCTCATACCAGCGGCCTTTATCCAGGTCGATGTCAAACTCAATTTTCCCCACTACGGTGCTTGACGGGAGCGTGCGAGCAGAAGTGATTGATGATGAGTCTGAATTCAGGGACAATGATCGCTGTGACATGCCGGGGTGATGAGGGAGACAAAATGTATGCGATTCATTAGAGTTGGTACTTGACAGTGTGGTAGTGGAGGGTGAGGTTCGGATCCCTTGTGCAGTGTGAAGTGACCGCAATTTCCTCTGCGCTGCACTCTTAAAAGGATCGGTAGTGGCCGGCTCGTGACTCTGAGAGTCAGTTTCAGATGCATCTTCGGCAGACATTGGGGAGGGTGGGGAGGTGGATGGAAGAGGTGGAGGTGAAAGGAAGGCGCGCTTTGTGTCAGTGCGATCCATGGCTAGTGCACGATACCACAGAAGCTTCCACGCCTCCTCGCTAATTTTGGGCCCAATAAACCCTGTCGTAGTGCTGTCCTCATCCTGAATGTCCAACAGGTAAACTACAAGTCCAGCAATTGATGGGAAGTTGTATTCACGCTTGATAGCCTCAAGCTGGCCCTTTAGTGTCGTGTGTAGAGGAAGCAGGCTACCGCGTCGAGCATTGGCTCTGATTCCTGACAAACACCTGGACTCAGATGGAGGCAAAGTCTCGGGGGGGATGACGTGAAGTAGTAGCCGTGTCGCTGTAGTTGTTCGATGGTGATGCCTGCTATACGAGGAAGAACTGTACGAGCGGCGTGTGCCAAATGTCGTTTCGGGTGCAGAGTGGGGGATTGGAACATGGACACCAAAAGAGCTGGCAATTTTTGCGAGACGGTGTGGAGGTAGGGGCGTTGAGGAGAGGGTCGCGGGGTAACGTCGAGCGGGCTTATGACTCTGTTCCAAGGTAGACTCTTCGGATGAATCTGGTATCTGACCGTTCTCCTCATGAGAGGAGAGGGCCATCTTCCTGATGCTAGTTCCTGAGCGAGTGGATCCGGATGACGTTAAGGAGATTCCTGTTGAATTTTCCCGAGACAGAATAGCCAGGGACATTCCAGGTGATGATGTCGATGCAGAAGGAACAAACGAGGTCAATCAAGTTCACGAACTATTACTCCATTTAGGGTTGAGTTGCCCAGCAATATGGAGATCCTGCTCACCGACAATTGGATTAAGATAAACAACGTTCGCAGTGCATCTGTTACTCCTGAAGATTGGAGAATGACAAGGGTGGAAAAGAGGGAAGAAGTATCACCGTAGAGACAGTAGCAAATCGTGAGCTGAGGAAAGATGGAATAGTATTTCAAATTTCGGCTTCCAAGGTCCAACTTAAACTTTGCTGGTTGACGGTTGTTGCCGTCCAGGCACGGCTGCCGCAACTTCAAGATCTCGACGGGGCAAACGCAATACTCATAGCTATTTTATTCGCTCATTATTTAGTGAACCACATATGTTTTCCACAAACAAAAGTTGATCGCACTCGGACAAACGGTGCCAAGAACGGAAATAGCCTTTCTGCTTAACAGACTTTGCCAGTGGGAAGTTCTGCATCCCTCGAGAGAACGCCTCGGCTTCGAGACTTCATGATGGCGGCGTTTGACCGACCAAACACTGCAATCGATTACAGTTGTCATGGCCTATTGAACGGAACATCTCACCCATCATGCTCATGCATCCACGTCATCGACATCAAAGTCCATGAGCAGTTTATAATCAGCCACACGCTGAGGTGCAGACGGGCTGACAATACGTTTTCTATGGTTACGAAGTCAGATCAGCACGTAGTGAACGGGATGGCACGTTGATTCTACTGACTTGTCACCCGCTGCCACCGACGGAAACGACCCAAATAGATCAGGGTGCTTGGGAAGCGGTGATTCGCTGAAGTGTATAATTCATTATCCAGGTTCGAAAAGATACAAGTGTGCTAGTAGAACTGACCCGAAGTAATGATGCTTCATTGCTTCTTCTGCGCTGATTCGCTGCTCTGGATCATATGTCAACAGTTTTGACATCAGGTCAAGTCCAGCTTCCGTTAAGAACCTAAACTTGGTACGAAGGGTGGGCCTACTAGAGAATTGTTATAAATTGTTTGTCTTGTCCGTCGAGTCTACTCCCTCTGACTCACGTGTGAGGGATGGTGAGCGTTTTCGTTAGAGGCAAATTTGAGAACCCAGGCCAGATGTCCTCACTCGGGCTCCCCAGTAGCTTGAAAATCTGAATGACCTCGTGGGAAACGGATCAATCGCTCAAGAGATGACATGCAGTACCATTCCCAGCATCTCCAGTTCCCCTTTGGCCTGGAATACTGGCTCTTTGAGAACCAGTTCGCCAAAGATGCATCCAACGGACCACATGTCAATCGCTGTAGAATAGGATGTTTCACCCAACAATAGTTCAGGTGCCCTGCAGGACTTAAGCTCGGAGACAATAAAGTGGAAAAGAATAGTACGCACCGGTACCACAATGTGACCACAAGTTGGGTCATGCCCCCTAGCGGATCACCAAACTGACGTGCTAGCCCGAAGTCAGCGACCTTGATAGAGCCACGGTTATTCATCAGAAGATTGCTGGTTTTCAAGTCACGGTGCAAAACCCAATTTGAATGACAATGAGCCACAGCTGACAAAAGTTGCAGAAGTAGTGTTTTGGTCTCAGATTGTAAAAATGGGGTTGGCATCACGGAAAGTAATGATTTCAGGTCATGTTCAATGAAGTCCATGACGATGAAAACTCTAGGGGTAGTTCAGTTGCAGCGTGCACTGCTGTCCGCATGTGAAACTCACTGAGTTAATGTATCCCCGACCACTATTTCTCGTATTCCTACCACATTCTCATGCTTACACACCATGAGAGCCATTATCTCTCGAAGGCTAGTGATAGGGAACCCATTCTTCTCTTCATCGAGTTTTAACTTTTTGATCGCAACGATATCGCCTGTCTCCTTTTCTCGTGCTCGGAATACCACACCATAAGAGCCTTCTTCAATGTGGTTCAAGCGTTCGTAGCAGTAAACTGATCGACAGGGAGAAAATGCTGGGTACGCAGAGCGGGGTGGAACAAATACGCTCCGTCGAGGTGGATCTCGTGGTTGAGGAGACACATGTCGAGCTAAGGGTGATTGAGTGGAGTCACGGATTGACTGCGGAGAGTCGTCTGAAGCCGCTTTAGCTTTCCTCTTTTTCTTTTTCGGTATAACTTTGAGGGTATTCTCTATTTCTTCGTCATCGTTTTGCTCCCATTTCGAACGCTTCTTGGGCGTGGTCCCATGTGTGCTAGCTAGAATTGATGTGGTAAAAGAAATGGACGCAAACAATGGACTCGTCTTACTGCTTGCCACATTTTCCATATAAGTTCCAGTGTCGGAATCCACGACGAGATAATGCACTTATCCTGAGCTTTCGAATCGTTGCAGGTGTTTGTTGTGGTCGACGGCTGTATTTAGGAATCGATTGTGCCCGGTGTCAACATCCAGCAACATCGCGACAAGTCTATCATGTCAAAGCCCACAGGGACGGTGTCCACTTCTGAGAAAATCGCCGCTCTTGAAGAAGAAATAAGAGAGCTGGAGGAATCCGAAGGGTAGTATATGTGATATATAACGATTCTCACCCATGGCCTAAGGATTGGTGATTCTAGAACTTTTGAGGTGGCAGAAAAGCGCGTCAACAGGCATCACCACATGTTACATCAGTATAACGAAGCTAAAGTAATGCGAAGATAATCATTTTTCGATCTGACTGTCTTTTCAATGAAACTAAGCAGGATAGCTGCCAGGTAAGAAGAGTTTGTAGCTCGTAACCGTCACCCGGCTGACGCAGAAAGGAAGATTCTTTTCGGAAGGGTTTGTTATCAGCCTAAAACGTTGTTGATTCAAGCCAATGATTTCTGTCTAGCTCGCAGCCGTCAAAGGTGTCACTGTGGGCAAATCCACGAAGAATACGACATGAAAGCAGAGGACTAGTGGATCATATTGATGGTCTACAATAGCGAAGAAAGGTGACGAGCAACTGGTGCTACAATGAGGATAGCTAGTGTACAAGATGATATTTAGTCATTAAAGTTACGAGTGGATAGTTGCACTGCGGCTAGATAAGAGAATAAATAACCGTCTTCGCCCGAAAATTAGGGTCGGTAATCAGCCCCAGGAGCCACCGGCATCGAAATCTCTTGCAAGAAAGTCATCCTCTTCAGAATCAGAACTTGAGTCAGAATCATCATAATAAGCGTCCTCCATGTCGTATGCTTCATCCTCGGCTTCATGGTTCGTATGTGATTGCAGTCCAATACCGCGGTTGTCGTCGTCACTAGAGCTCGAAGAGGATGATGCGTCATCTTGATGCTCATTTTCGCTTTGTCTGGCGCTGAGCAGCTCGATCTTCAGACCTGATTTACCTCTACGTCCTTGAGACAGCTTCAGCCTCTTGGCTAAAGGTGACATTTCAGTCTGTCCCTTACTCTCATTCGATGATGTACTTCCACTCCGTGGTCGCTTCCGCGTACCCCTTCGCCGTGATGCCGTGCTAAATCAAGAAAGATGAACAAATTATCTTATTGATACGATACCCGATAACGAACCTGGGTGAGCTGCGTATGCTCGCATCGCTTTGCCCTTCGTATTCCCCTATGTCGTCATCATCAGACTCGTTCAAGAATTCGTCAACTTCCCTGTCAACCTCCGCCCAATCGACAGTGCCTCCCAGCTGAAGATTATTTGAAAGGAAAACTTCGTCAACACCTTCCTCTTCTTCCAGTTCACTAGTGGAACATCAGATGGAACTGTCGAAGGACCCGCCTCAGGTTGTTCGGTTGGTATGGCTGACGTGGACGGCCCCGCAGCGGCGATTCCCATTGTGATTGCGCGCGAGATGTAGGAGTGGTGTTTCGGGAGGTAGCATCCATCAGTAGAAGCATCTGCTCATAAGGTGCCTCAGGTACTCTGCGCCATTGAGTGACACTATCCCAAAGCCATTGCGGA
The DNA here is from genome assembly GCF_015039405.1 of Cantharellus anzutake. Lineage (NCBI taxonomy): Eukaryota > Fungi > Basidiomycota > Agaricomycetes > Cantharellales > Hydnaceae > Cantharellus > Cantharellus anzutake. Next base: position 1,218,678 of record NW_024066958.1, read on the forward strand.
TGGACGACAAAAACGCCAGCTTTCCTTTGACCACGGTCCGTCTTCTCCGAGTGTAACTGGGTCACATAAAATCAGGGTATATCAACCCAAAAACCAAAGGAACCCACCTTGAGAGCTATAACGTGAGTAACTGATTCATTCCATGTAGTGTGACAAGTCGCCCCAAATTGCTCTGCTTGCCGCCATATTGGATTACTTCACACGAATCATGACCTCAAGCAATCGTTGGTAATATACGAAAAACTTACCCCGTGGCATCAATATTTATAGGGAAAACATTAGAGAAAGTGAAATGCAAACTCGCGAATGCTTGTGCTTTGATTGCTTGGATAAAAGTCTAGTAGAAAGTGTGTGTACGGGGATATCCTCATGATCCAGGAGACACCCACCCTAACATCGAGATGATTTGGTGTTGGACGGCCATTAGCCGGATTCGCATATGCATCGTAAAATCGACGATGCACTTCAGTCAAAATCTTTACCCAAAGAGTCAGTTTAGTTGCGAAATGGCAGGGATTGCTGCACTCACGGCTTCAATGCGGGTTAACTCGAAATCATTATTATGCAGGAGCATTTGGTGCTTTATCTTTATTTTGGACTTAGTCTCAGACTCCTCGCCATGCCCATTCATCGTTCCACCTGAGCCATCCGACTTCGGGGCAAGTTCCTCGGACTTCTCAGAATTGCCCCTCTCCTCAGTAGATTTGACTCCGGCTTTCGCTTCAGCCTCCGCTTCCGCGACTGCGTCCTTATCCAGCTTCTCTTGCATCTTTGCCAACGGACGCTGCTCGACAACGGCTTCAATCGCTTTAGTTTGTGCTGCAGATAGGAGCTTAGCTTCAGCACCCTCTTTGGCGATGGCCTCATCTTCGACGATTGGTGTAACAGGTGATGATTGTGTTAGCTCCGATAGGCTCTCTTCGGGAAGTGGTGTCGGTGAGGCTAAGGGATTGGAAATGGTGGCTGGAGGCGTGTTGGACAATACGCGCGAGTTGGGGAGTGTTGGAGGGAGAGAAGTGATGGGGTCTGATAGCTTAGGAAGGTGGGCGGAGTTAATATCACCGATGCCAACGAAGAAGTCATCTAATTTGAAAACCATCCAATGAGAAGTGCTCCCTGGATCACAAACAAACGGATCCACCCACAGGGGACTACTTTGACGAGGTTGGGAACGTCGGACCAGACGTCCGCTCGATCGTCGATGATTACAACCATGCTCTGATCACTTGGGAATAAGCGAGCGAGATTCTTAGCGGTCATGCCTTGCCCGGATAAATTAAATCCGCGTTCGGAGATCACTCAGTTTGTGAATTACTTACTTCCACTTTCATCACGAGTCAGCACGCGTTGTCCAAAGACAGTTCCATCCAAATCTATCGCCTTGCATACTTCCAATGCATATGCGCGTGTACCCATAGTATACACATGCATCTCGTACTTTGTTTTCATACGGTCCAGGAAGTCGACAAGCCCAGGTCTTTATAACACCTGTTAGTTCGCAACAAGATGAGGAAACGGAAGCAGAACGGACCGCGGCTTTATATAATAATAAGTGCCATCGTCAGCACCCTGTTGATCAAGTCTAAGAAATTGGCCTTCGCCGCCAAGTTTGAACTTCTTGACGTCCTTTAGGGCTTCCCAGTTGGGATTTACATCGTTTTCGTCGAACGGACTACTCTCTCGGTCAGGGTTGGGTGGAGTCGCGCTCCTCGAGGTTTCGGGATCCTTATTCTGCTGAGCAGCTTTCTTGGCTTCATACCGAGCAGAGTCTTCAATCCATTCGCCCACCGTAGGATCGACGGTCGCATGTACAATCGTCTGGTCGAGGTCAACGATAAGACTTAGTCGTTTTTCGCCTAGTAGCCGTCTGGAAGTATCTTGGTCGTAGCGATGGGCTTCTTCCATTGACACGGTTGGCCCGTTAGCATCGTGAGTCATGCGGATGGACGCACGCGACGCATCAGAGAAACCCAGATAGTCGACGCTACCATATTGGAAGGTTGTTGAATTCCTATCAGCCTTAAGTTGAGGGACAGAGGAAATATATGTACTTCGTCATGTCCTTCCCACATATAGCGCATAAACCATGAATCTGGACTTTGTGAGTGCATTCTTCGCTGGAAGTGATGCAATACTTATGAGTGTTCCCAATGCGAACAAATACTGATACGCACAGTATCATGATCGCCGGATTCTTCGTCGCGCTTTCCGTGGTGATAATGTCCCCGGGTCGCACTTGCCAACGTTGAACGATCCCATCCACAGGGGATTCCCACGTCTCATAGCGAGTCTCTTTCTTTCTTGGAGGCGGACTTCCGCCGGGTTTAGTCGGACGTTCTGGAGGGAGAAGGTGTTCGAAAGAATAGTTGCACAAAGCGGTACCGCGCGAAATTGCAGTATCAGGGGTAACAAGGAGTTTCATGATTTTCACGGGATACGGCAAATAGGTCGGTGTATGAACACCTGTGTGCGCTTCAGCCATCGTGAGGGCTCGCAGCACTCGAGGAGAGCGCTTAACGGGGGTTGCGAATCGAGCAGGGCAGCTATCAGTGCGTCACCGGAATCAACGGCCCAGGGCATAGAAACAGTAGGACCCCGAAACTGCGTGGGGTCCTTGTGACTCATTCAATTCAACCTTCAGTTGTTGAAAGCAAACGTCCGAGGCGTCGATCCTGCACCAAATCTTGCAATCGGCTGCAATGAAGGCTTATCTAGCACACGTCTCCAGCTGTTCCGTCCGAATTGATGCCTTTCTGCTTCCTGTCTCGACCGCGCGCGACTACCCGAGATTAGACATGTTAGGAAGCGTATATTGCTTTGTCTCCTGTTGGCCCCGCGTATAATCCGCTCCTCTTCGGGGAAAACCGATTTCACTTTGTAAGTGTCTTAGCTTTAAACACAACGACGTCCGTGCAGTCCGCCATGGATACATGGAGTAGCCATCCTGCAATTGCTGATGATGAAGAGCCCCGCACTCCCATCATTCCTGAAACAAACGCGATGGAAACAATGCAATTCAGAGATCGTGTAGCTAGTTTCCTCGGTTCACGAACCCCTCTTCGCACCGCATCTGCCATTGAGGGTGTCTCACGCCCTGCCAGCGCCCTGAGTGCACGATCGTCGATACCTGTTAGTGTAGACGCGTCGATCTCCGACTTTAAGTCCATCTATCCAAGCGATGTTGCCGATGTGCTGATCCGAGACGAGAACGCGTGCAAGCTGTGCGGAGCTGTCGGCACGGAGGAACAGCCGCTCAAAGTAACACGCTTGATATGGCAATCGAATGAAGGGGACAACGCATCAGTGAGTTGCTAACATTCCTACTTTAAAGCAACTGGGGCTGATGCCTCTATAATTAAGATAAGTTGGTTGCAGGCGACTCGTTCGCTCACTGTGAAAATAGATCGAAACGACCAGTCCAATCTTGTAACTTGTGAGTTCGTAGGAGGTATCAATTGTAGACTGTTGCCTTTGTTACACTCTTTACCTAGTGTGCCTACCCCATGCTCAGTTGTACACAGAGCGGAAATGGAGGTTTTGTCCCATCCAAAAGGATCTTGACGTCATGATTGTGTCCGACCAAGAAGACAGGCACGTTTGTGAAAGTGCATTAGCCAATGGCCAGCCATTCCCACCCAGGATCCATTCCAGCGTTAGTCAGATTTATTGGCGTCATGAGATGACACTGACGTCCGTCACATGCAGTTAACCGACTATTTTGAAGTCTTCCTCCTCGTGGACGACCCAGCAGTCTACAAGATGGTAACCATGCAAGCATTGACATCGCCACACCCGGAATACAAGGTGTTTCGTATACCTGGAATCAATCCCTACATTGTGCTCGCTTCATGCCTTGAAGTCGTCTTGGGGACCTATCGCCCTGTTGATGACAGGACATTGGATTTGGAGAAGAAACTCGTGGCTGTCCGAGAGAGCTTCAACAAGAGAAGCATCTATCAGGGATGACTGTGTATTAACAAAAAGAGGTGTACGGTAACACTTCATATGCAAAGCATACTGTCTCTTGTGATTAAGGGTGTGTCTGGGGGCGATTGGGTAGACAACAATCAGAATGCTGTCGGTTGCAGCTCATGGATTCCGTTACGCCAAATCTCATCCGGCTACACGTGGAAATTTTGTGTTGCCTTTATATCGTGGCCAATCAACGAACAACCATGTGCATGTCCTTGCGTAACTTGAGTTTTCGTTATTCTCCCAAGAGGCGTCCGACATGACCATTTGATATTGCGCAGGAGTGCATATCCTGTTGTGTTCGGGGCTGTCGATCACACGCTGCTGTCATATGGGTGTGACGCTGGCGGTGGGCAATGGCTACGAAACCCAGGATGCGAGTCTTGTGTAGTATACGCAACGAACACATATCCAGCACGTACACACGGAGAGAAGCGAAGGTTCACATGTGCAACTATGGCGCGTCGGGAGCGCGTTTCACGCGAACTGCCGACACACCCACTTTGACTTGGAGTCCTGCTTCGGAACCGCTGAGGCATAGACCGGGAAGTCTGTTCCGCCCCAGAGTCTTTAGGCCGTGCAAGGTGCCAGGCAGCCGTATACTATCTAGATTATGGGGAACTTCTTCGAAGAGAGCGACGAAGAATCTCCGAAGGTATGCAAAGTTCATGCTTCGTTGCCCAATTTGGTGCCATTCTCCTCCCTTAGGATGTCGGGAGAAGGAAACTTTTCATTGACTCCGATGGTGATGACGAGCAATTTGGGGACTCTGAGATGGTCGGCAGGAAAGCGGGCTTGGACCAGGTCGGGGTTGCCACAAATTTAGAGGGCCGACCATCCCCACCACTCCAAGAGCGCCATTCTTCAGTCACAACGGTACCGTCTGCTTCGCCTTCACCCCCTCCACCAAAGAAACGCAAACTTACACCCCTGAAACGTGTCGAGCCTCAAGCTTCAGCGTCTACGACAGATCCCCTCCATCCGTCGTCAGCATTACCCGAAGCGAAGCCTTTCAGTGGGTCACCACGGGCGTTTTCTTCCCAGTTCACTGCTGGTTACGTAGGAGACCTCATAGTTGAGGGGTGGTCCACGACATCTGACATGAAAGGCTCGCCATACTTAAACAATGGGGATTCTGTCCGGATACAGAGGGATGATGCTGATGCACGCATTCCCGCATCATCAGTTTCGAAATCGAGTGTGAATGGGCTCAGCAAAGGGAAAGGAGGGCAAATGAAGCTTGCTTTTGCTTCCAAGCCCAAGTCGGCACCAAACAAAAGGTTTGCCTCAAACAAGGAGAACAATATCGTTCGATTCTTAAACTCGAAGAAAGTTGGTGTGTAGCGTGTTTTGTTCATACGGTTAATCATGTCCAAAATCTGATGTGATTGAGTAGAAGTCGGACGTCTTCCAAATAATACAGCCTCATGGTTATCAAAGCTTATGGATCTCAAAATTGTGTCCGTCTCTGGGACCGTAATTGATTGTCCAAAGCCTCTCAGGACAGGAAACAATGTTATCCTTCGCCTGAAAGTGTACATGTTGCCAGTGGCGTTCCAATCATCTTTATTCATGCTTGGGCTAGATTCCTCTAGTAGTAATCCCGAAAAATCGTCCTGGCACGAGGAAGGGAAAGAGACCCTTGATGAACAAATTCTTCGCGAGCGGAAGGTGTCCCTTCTCAAGCTCTTCGATGCAGTCAATATGAAGCCTACTAGATCTAATCGAAATCGCCTCGGGAAACAGGCCGTGGTGCCCCTGTGTGAAGGGCTCGGCGTCGCAATGTCGAGCGGAAGCAAAGTGCAACCTCGCTCAAGTGGAAAAGCAAAAGAAGTCATCGGTGACGAGGAAGATGCAGAAGAAGTTGAAGTCGAGGGCGAGGAACTAACCGACCAGCAAGTTGCCAACATCTACACAAAGTAATCTCCCCCTGTATTTTTTATGTTCCTTGACCTTGGACTCACAGATTTTTCGGGAAGAGCGCAACAATCTGAGAAGCTTTTACGCATGCCGGAGATGCAACCTTCAAGCTCTTTCACTCTTACGTTGCGTCCGTACCAGAAACAGGCTCTAAAGTGAGTGGCTAAGGGCTCTTCGGAACTCCCAGCCCTTAGCAGCATCTTGCTAGGTGGATGTACGACTTGGAAATGGGAAAGGGTGATGAGGAAACTGAGGCAAATAACTCGATGCACCCTCTCTGGGAGGAGTGAGTCAACTCTGGCCATGCGCAATCGTGACAACTAGTCCAATACGTTCGCCAGGTATAATTTTGCTCCTGATCAAGATGAGTTTGGCATGATAGACCTGTCACAACCGGAGATCCCGTTCTATATGAATCCAAATTCGGGGGAACTATCACTTGAAATGCCGAAAATGAGTCGCAATTGCCGTGGAGGTATTCTTGCGTACGTCATGTCAGACACACATCTTCTCTACCGAGCTCACTTTCAGTTTCACAGTGACGGTGAATCTATAATTACTCACTCTTATTGAACCCACTTGCTTACTCCAGTTTTCACCCTCTCTGATTCCCTTCCCAGAAAGTGAGGCTCAATTACATGACATCGCGCCACAAGCTGACATCTCCATTCAGTGGGCCTAGGAAAATCCATTATGCTGGCAAGTTTACTCCATACCAATCGTGGCCCAGAACCCCCAACGAACGCCCAGAAGCAAACTTCGAAGCCAAAAGGTAAACTCAAGCTGGATGTGGCTTTCCGACCGAAAGTGGAGTCATCCACGGATGAGGCTGACGCCATGGAGGGTCCAAGTTCTACGCTGATCGTTGCACCAGTGTCTCTACTAAGCCAGTGGCAGTCTGAATTGACTCGATCTGGTGAGGGCGGTGAGAGCCCGCTATCGATTTTATTATGGCATGGCCAATCCAGAGCAGTATTGGGAGCTGGGGTGGATGTGGTTATCACCAGTTACGGCACCTTGGCTTCTGAGCATGCCAAAGTGCAGAGCAGCGGGCGGAATGCATCCAGTCCTCTCTTCAGCAGTATGTGTTACGCTTAAACTCGATCTGTACGTGTCAACATAAATTGGTAGCTAAGTGGAAGCGTATCGTCCTTGATGAGGCCCACTATATCAAGTCGCGCACCTCGAAAACAGCTAAAGCTGTCTATGGCATATCGCGAGAGTCTCGTTGTCACTGGGCACTTACAGGAACTCCTATCACGAACCGCCTAGATGATCTATTTTCATTGCTGTAGGGTGCCACAACTGTCCTCCAGTTGATTTCTTCTCAACCTCTTCCCCAGGCATTTCTTACAGTTCCAGCCATGGTCGAATTTTGCTTATTTCAACAGGTAAGCTCCTTCCGTCTGTATCCGAGGCATTTTATTGACGCTAACGTTCATTTCGGGAAGTTTTATCACAAAGCCCTTTTTGGACAAAGACCCTAGGTAAAGTCATTACTGGAAGATTGATGGCACTTCTTGAGTGGATTACCTTGATTTAAATTTAGAGCTATCGATGTCGTGCAAGTCATTTTGGAAACTGTGTTACTCCGCCGGGAAAAGACAACACGGGATGCAAGTGGCAATCCGATCGTCCAGCTACCTCCGAAGACGATCGAGATCAAACACCTGGAGCTGTCAGAAGCGGAAGAGAAATTATACCACACCATTTATAGGGCTGTGAAGCGTGATTACGATAAGCTGAACGCAAGCGGACAGCTGACGAAAAACGTTACAAGCATGCTGGCTCGAATTATGACGTAAGTGGAAAAATCATGAATGTTCTCTTTGTTGGCGTCATGATGAGCATCGCGGCGATAGGCTACGACGAGCTGCTTGTCATCCTGCACTCGTCCGGGATTCAAAATTTCCTGAGGACGATGATGACATCCGGATTGATACCAAAGATGATGATGCATACGCCCACTCTGTTCTGCAGCAGTTAGGAAACTATGATGATGAAGATGAAGATGCTAGATCATGCCCGATATGTTTCGAAACGATGGAGGACGATCAAGTCCTCGTTTCTGATTGCAAACATACAGGGTTAGTCGATCACTCCTTTCACGTTGGCATGTGTGTTCGAGTCTGTTCGAATTAGGTGCAAAGCCTGCATCGTGGGGCACCTTCGCAAATTGGAGTCAGAAGGAAAAGTTGGAACGTGCCCCATTTGTTCAGGACCTGCACAGGTAAACACGCTTAGGAGCTATCCGGCTTCTCTTCCAGTTCTAAGCCGCTTCATTCACTACTATCACAGGAAACCGAACTACTCGAAGTCGTCCGTAAACATAGGAATTCCATTCGCGCGACTTCAGCGGACACAGATATCGTCATACATTCTTCACCCAGCTTCACCCTGCGCAAGAATAATTTCGAGAGTAGCACAAAACTGGATGCGCTGGTATCAGCTCTCCGAGCGTTACGAGGCCAAGATCCGTGTTTCCGAGCCGTCGTCTTTAGCCAATGGACGTCCTTTTTGGATTTGATATCACGAGCATTAGACCGAGAACGCTTCGCGTGGAGTAGACTCGATGGAACAATGTCGCAACCCCAAAGAGCTCGTGCTATCGAGGAGTTCGTCAAACCAGGGCGAGAGGCAAGGGTATTTATGATCGTGCGTGCTATATCTTCCCACTTCGGGCTAGTCATTGATTCATGGTATCATGTGGTTTGATCTCTGAACTGGTTGTTCGTTAATATTGATGACGGCCAAAATCTTGGGTGAATGATGCCCGAACAGTCGTTGAAGTCCGGTGGAGTCGGGCTTAATCTGACGACAGCTAACTTCGTATTCATGGTACGTGATCGAGGGTGTCTTTCCAATTTCGCTTACTAGGGCGGTTGTCAACATGTAGATGGATTGCTGGTGGAATGAAGCGGTGGAAGACCAAGCCGTTGATCGGGTGAGTTCGTGGTGCCCAAATTTCGCGTCGGCGCACAGCCAAACTCACCGAAGATTTTCCAGGTTCATCGAATCGGACAGGATCGGCCTGTGATGGTAACGAAATTCATTGTGAGTGACGGTGTTCCGGTGTCCAGGGCGCACCTGACTAGCTGTGATATAGATAAAACATACCGTAGAGGAACGCATTATTCAGATTCAAAAGCGCAAGAGTGCGATCGCAAGCGGAGCACTCCGAGGGAGGGCTGCGGACAGTAAAGAGGTGGTGGAGAATTTCAAGATCATGTTTGAAGATTAGCTGGTTTACTATCGCTGAAAGGAAGACAGCGTGCTAGTGTAGAAGCGTTGGCGCTGGGGCTTTCTGCTGCCCACGTGAGGAAGCTGATTCCAACGTGCTATGATAATGCTGCGGGCAACACTTTGGAAGTGCCCGCCGAGGCACTTTTGCTGTAATGCGCCACCGGGCGCGGCCTGCGGTGCACGTGTGTTTAAGCAGGTAGCAGAAAGGTTTGCGGTTAATGAGTGACTGGCGCTTGTGAAATGGTGGTGGAATTAATATTGATATGATAAGTAGATCACTGAGGGCGTTGACGCCATTGCCTCCTGGTGCTCGGTTACCAGCATTTGAAAGGCCAAAAGTGAGCTGTGCTTGTGAACCAAACATGACCAGTTTGGGCATAATCAATTGTTCGCGAAGACGGTTTTCAGGGCGGTTGAGGCCACTCTCGGACAGAACAGGGTCTGTCCGGCAAGAATATTCATTTGCTAAATTTGGGTTCGTTTCAAGCGGGAACAGCTTGAAAAACTAAGAAAGGCATTGTTCTTATCGATGAAAGAGGGTGAAACTGGTGGTTTTGCCATGCCGCGGAGGGCAGGGATGACCGCTTGAACCCAGAAGGCGTGACTCACTGGGTAACGTGACTTAAAAAGAGATCCCCAATTCAACCGAAGGAGTTGATTTGCTTCCGTGTTAGCTGAATTATTCAGTATTAATGATATTTCGCTCAAACGCCAGGCTGTTCAAAACGGCGCTCACTTGCCCATCTTTCATCTCCTCTTCAACTTCTCATATCCCCTTTTTTTCTTTGCTCGCTGGAGCTCGAGCGCTATAGGTGACCCCTAAGCATGGCATACGATTCTCTGTGAGTCTCCGTTTACGACCATCGGCCTTATTTATTGCTGACGCGGTGCCCTACGCCCGGCTTGTAAATCAGTGAGCAGGAAGTGTCTGAAGCCCCCACACACAGCATCTCCGCAAACATTAACATTGAGCATACGCAGCTCAGAGACCTCGTAGCTTGCCCCACTGAGCGAGGAAAGCTTGTTTATGCCACTGCTCATGGACTCTCAACTCGGGATATTACACGGCCTCATGAAGTATGTGCAGCAAAGGAAAATTCTTCGAATATTGAAAATTCATGAACGATTTATGGTTATATTCTATTTATAGCCCGAGAGACGCTTGACAAATGTCGGGTTTGCTCCCACTTGTGTTGCATCAGGGTGTGTGGGGTAATATTGCAGTCATCAGAAGGAAGCTAAAATCTCGCAACCATCATCATAGGTCTGGTCTCATAGCCGCTGGCGGCCAACGGGCAGAGATCTACATTGCGCCTCTGGACTCCATGGAAGGAACGACATCATTACATATCTCCCAACAATTGCGGGGATCCATCAATAATTCCATTTTTATCACAAACCTCACCATGGGCGCGTCTCCATACGAGGCAACCGGACGTTGGAGCGAATCAACCGGAGTTACCACACCCAGGCTATTCATCAGCAACAACGATCGCTCTTTGAGGGTGTACAATGTTGCCACGAGGACAGAGGCAATGCCATTCGGGAAAAAGAGGCAGCGGCTGAGTAGAGCCGGTTCCACTGAGCTCAAAACTTGCGTTAACCATGGTGAGTGCCCAGTTGGTCCTCATCTAATTTTGTTCGACTCAAGATTTTCAACTAGCCTCCATCTCGCCGGACGGGAGAACGCTTCTCTCTGTGGGAGATACTGATGACGTCTTCCTTCACGATGTGCGGGGAGGTGACACTATCACATTTGAACCAATAGCGACGTACAAAGGTACATAAAAGGCGCACCTCTCAAGTGACATCAATTTATCCTCGCAAACACAGGTGGTCTCGATGCGGGCTTTTCAACGACCTGGTCCTCAGATGGCCTCAAGTTTGCCGTCGCCACTCAGGACGGCCAGGCAATTATTTGGGATATTCGCTCTTCAGCACCTATGGCACGGTTCCATTCCCAGGAATCCATACGTCGCAGGCGGCGAGCACGATCGCCCCAACAGCACCTATCTATCCCTGGCGCACCACCTGCTCTAAATTTCGACTCGTACCCTCACTTGCAGCCAATAACGGCTCCACTTGCATCTGGCACAAACTCATTCTTGATGTCCCTCACTCCTGGGTATCACTACTACCAAGATGCAAGCCACATTGTTGACACGGGAGTAAGAAGTATCAAATTCAGCCCCGGAGGCTCCGGATCGTGTGATGGAGGAAGGGAGCTCCTTGTGTTCACTGAGGTACGCACGAGGCCATCTAAGCCTTCATTCCCTGACCATGCTGCTTAACGTTACCGGCCCCCTTTCCAGCACATGAACAATGTACACGTGGTAGACGCACGCACTTTTAATACCCACACGGTGCTTCGTGTACCTTCATCTGTATCGTGCACGCCACCACCCGTCCCAGAAGCAGCCCCGTCTTCAAATCAGCAGCAATCTGAGGATACCTACTCCCCGTATGTCGCAGAAGATGAGAAACCAAACACGACAATATCTTCAGACACTCCACTACCCCGCAACCAATCGCAGCCGCAGTCGGCGAATGCGACCACAATCGACGATACCCTAATTTGCACATCTGATCCTTCTATCCCCCAGTTACCTTCTTCCGATCCATTCACTTCAGTGCACGGCCGTGACAATTATCACACTCACCCCCATCAATCTCGTCCATTGTCTCTTTCGCCCTCTGGTGACTTTCCAACGAACCGAACGCGGAGGCACTTTATCAATCTTCTCATGATGGACCAAGAAGAAGAAGAAGACACGATACATGATGCACACGAGCGACGCAGGCGTGTTGGGCATGACGTACATCATCCATCTGGTGTGCCTGCCGTTTCCGCTTCTGCTTTCACTATTCCTGTGATCAGACGGAACTCTCGGAGTCTCGGCTCTAATTCCAGGTCAGGAAGTAGCAGTAGTCGAAGTAGCAGCAGTAGTCGTAGCAGTAGCAGTATTGGGGGATCGACCATTGTCCTACCTCCTCCCACGTTTACCGCGTCAACTATCCCAACCTGGAGGGACTCGTGGGATGATGTTGCGCAGAGTAATAACACAAAATCAGAGCCTATGCACTTGTCGGGGTTATGTTTTGATATGAGTGGACGTTATATGTATGTTGGCACTGAGAGGAATATCGTCGAGTGGGATATGGGTTCTAGGAGGTGGGATGGTGGCTCGTGGGGTCGAATTTGGGAAGAGAGTGAGTGGGCTTGATGTAGCGTATTCTGTGTAGCGTTACAGCGTTTCTTTCATTTGGGTGTGTTATTCCTACTCACTGCCTGCAGATCTCCTGGCAGTGGCGTAATTTGATCCTGCTCTTTCTTTACCCTTGTTTCTGGATTCCTTTCCTCTCTCTCTCTCGAACCATCCTGTGATCGCAACTCCTTGATACTCATACACGCAAATCTGTATTAGGCATTAATGACCTGACTGTCTAACTATTCTCCGCACTTTTTTTTTCCCTTTAATACTTTTGGTTACCCGTCAGCTTCATACTTAGTGTCTCAATGCAGCACATTCTGTCTTTCGGTCAACTGATTTGTTTCATGAGGCAATGCATCACCTAATCGCTCGATTGCAGTATGTGAGTGGGGGACAGTGGCCGGTAGACCTGTAAAATGTGGTTGTTAATAAGCCAAAGACGTGTAGATTCTTATCGTCAAGATACATCTTTGATCCTGGATCCGCGGAAAGCGATCTTATCCCAGCTTAGGTAACCTTACGTGACGGAGTTGCACGGAAAATGAAGGATCCCTAGGGATTAAAAATGGCGGGATGGGTGTCGTGAAGAAGCCCACTGTCAACGCCACTTGCAACGAGCAGTCAGGCAGTCTAGAAAGAGGCTAACTGTGAGCGCTTGCGCTGAGCGGCCAGGCAGTCTATAATCCATGGCGGTGGTGAAGAAACATCCCCGGTATTGGCCAATTTATACACAGAAGTCACCCTGGATAAAATAAGGGAAGGAAAGATTCGGCGCTTTCTGACTCAAACCAGTTCAATCACAAACGCCGGGGAAGGTGATTGAGACGCTCAGAGAGCCAGTTCAGCTGGTGGGAAGCTCCTGCTCTCCCACAGACGGCGTGTTTGGTCTTGTTATTAATTTCGGTCTCCACCGTTGTGATATTGATCAATATGTGATTAGACAAGCGCGGCATGTTTCGGTAACACGCCATTTCCACTCCAGTGTGGCGTAGGGGCCGTGTGGAAATGAAGTCGCCTTACGAGAACAGCAACACCTTAGTCATTGGAAGCCTACCGAACAGGCGGGGTGTCGCAAAGCACTGGGCCTTATAGCAAGGGTGGAGGGGGTCCTCTACCGGCTGGGGCATCCAATGCGTCTTCTATATGCCCCGAGGGCTCGTGCACTGAGGACCGATAAGACTTGAGAGGTCTTGTTTAATATGTAAAGTTAAATACGAGCTCCAATCATTGATCTCACACTTTTGTGTCGCATCTTAGTCCCATTACCTGATACCAGCGCAATTCTAGGTATGGGTTGCTGTGTCGGTGGATTGTGGCAGTCGAGTCCTTCATGAAACCGCCAGATCTAGGAGCTAGTTGGTCTGCTGAAAAGATTTTCCCTGGATCCAGGACCAGGGTGGGAGGAAGGATGCCGGTCACCGCGGGGATGGTGCTATGCCTGCATGAAGGACTCCCGCTCCGAGAAATGTAAGCTTATTCGCGAGGCGACACGAAATGTTCACCTTCCTGGACTCCTTCATAGCGCTTATACTACCCCTCCCACGCCGCATCACAACTGAAACCAATGATCCAACTAACCAGAGTAGTTGCAGGGGGATTTCAACTCAAGAATTCATACAAGAATTAATGATATTTTCAATGAGCACAACTGCAACACCAAGCGTGAGAGTGAACACGCTTGACAAGGCACATTCGAACCAGAAAATGGACTTCCCCCAGAGGTGACATGAATTCACCCGAGAGCAGTAACGCTAATCCCGAGAGCGTCGCTCAAAAGGGGTTCCGATATCGTATGTAGAGATCGACTTATCAGACTTTATTCGTCGCTGCTTTCCCACACTCGGGAAAGCTAGCCTCATGTCTCATCGCATTCCCAGTGGGGCCATTACTAGAGCAAATCCGTCCTGCCTAATGAAGGCTATTTGGCTTTCTTGGCTATCTTGGACGGTCACGAGAAAGGGACGCATCTCGACGTGACCACAAACGTTCATCATTCGTCATCCCGGGAGTGCGGAATTGAAGGGCAGCGACTATCAAGACCTAGGCTGGCCGGAAAGATGCATCCTCGATCATATGATAAGGACCGCCCATGGCAATGGGCAGCCATTTGCCCAAACGCACTCGCGTCGTTGCCCTCCCAGCATTGCACAGGCACCTTGCGTTGATGAGCATGACGAGCATTTCATCAGCTGATACAGAAGTGGTGGGCTGGCCACAGAAACTCAAAGATCGACATCTTGGGCTAGATCCCCAGGACGCGACTTCATATTGAATACTGGAAGAGACAGGAAAAGCCCAGAGGTCGACAAAACGAGTTGGTGCGAAAGAGCCGGATATCGATTCTTCATTTTACATAGTTTGACATGCTGCGGGTGCCGATATCTCGCTGATCGTGTCTAATGCAACTGCTTGGTACCAGCTGTACCTTTGCTTTTGCATCGGCTGGGATATTGCACTGGCAACAGCGGCTGGGCTTTTGAATTCAGATGCCCCCTGATGTAAGTAATCCACCTGATCCCTGGCATCAACATATTAGTAAGAAGGGAGAGGAGAGATAAGGCCTTTGAATTCAAAACAGGGGAACAAACATGCAAAACAAAACTACAGAATCATGATTTGTGTTGACAGGGATTGGAAGGAACACCATTGGGAAATGGGAGAGAGAATGAAGGTGGGAATTACCAAACAAGAAAGCCAGGTTACAACACATGGCAACAACCCTTGATGGGAACCATAACGACTTCGATTCGTGAATCGTTACACGAGCATAAAAGTTCGTGGGGAATCATAATAACAAGCGACGCCGCCCGATCCGATGAAGAATTGGAAAACGTTTGCTAACGTCGTGGAACGACAAAATAACTGGGAGCTATGCAGCGTGAACAAGTGATGAACAGAATGCGCATCAGAACTGAAAGAAAAAAGCAAGAGGAAGTCAATAGCTAACGTTTGTAGATAACATCGTCCTCCTCGGCGTGTTGGAAAGAACTAACCCTAGACTCTCTCTCTCTGCGGAGCGCCATTTGAATTCTTGAGTACTCCCGCGCAATGAGAGCACCTTCAGAGTCCCCAAGTGTCAATCCGCCGAGACTGACATCTACTGTGTCAGATGACGAGACTCCTTCCTCCTCCGGAGACGATGAGGACGATGAAGACTCGGCACCGCGCGATGGAGGTGTCGGGTTATCCCAAATGCGATGATGCTGGATGGGGTTTACTATCTCAGCTGGAGAACGGCCGTACGGCAGATACAGAGGTGAATTCGGGGAGCGTACTATGGATGGGAGGTAAATGAAGTCCATCCTCAACAATCGTCTTTCGAGTTGAATTGTTCACTCACTTCGGTAAAGCGCATCGCGCGAATCTTGGATTGGAGTACGCGCCCTCATGAAGATATTATCTCCAAAGGTTGGCGAAGGAGGCACCTCGTACCTCGGTGAAACGACACTCTCCGGTGTAAGAATCCTGACGCCGGGGGACCTGTCACGAGAGTACGCAGTAGCTGGGGTGGTGGATTCTGCGTGTCTGAACAAACATGTGTCTCCGTGTTTGCAATTACCGGCGAGCCAGAGCTTGCAAGTTACACCTGAAAACGAGGCAGGAACGTCAGGAACCCAAGAACCCCCTACTAAAAGCAACGACCCCCTTACCTCGATACCACTTGATGTGCCGCACCGGGGATTCATGGGAGCTGATTTGGTCGTTGGTAAGCAAGCATGCAACAACACACCCTTATAACAGAATAAGCAAAATTCACTGACAATATGCAAAGTTCGCCTTTTGGGCACATCCCGGTCCTTAGAAGATCGAAGCAGGGTTGTTCTATGCGACCGCAAGCCGTTATTTGATGTGATTAAAACAAGCGCGATCACATCAGCTACTACTCACTTCCGGTAGAAGTTGAGCGTTGATGGGTCGGAGGTTGATCGCCGTCGGAGTGCGATGGAGTTCTTGGAGACAATTCCTCATTGTGGCGGCTGGGTGAGAAGAAACAAGGGATCGCGTTGAGCGGGAATGCGCATAGAGTTTTAAGAGATATCCCCTCGACTTAAGCTGAATGACTGACTAGGTACAATTGTCACCTCTCTCACACTTTCCCGATCGTTTGAACGCGTAACATTGTTGGGCTAAGCGGTAGCGTCATAAATAATGCGATACATAACGTTAGCGAATCGGACGGAAGTTGTGGAAAAATCGCCATACTTTTATAGGAAGGGTGCGCCTTCACACGGGCGCTTAACGGGGCCGTAATTTTCGTCGGGGTCGACGCTGGAGGAGGGGGAGGAGAGCCGACTCTGGTTGTGGTACCATCGCTGGTCACAGAAGCATCCAAAGACACTTCTGAGGGCGACTTCCCTGGCGCCAAGTAAGTGGGGTCATGAATGAACCAGCAATCCTTGCCATAATGGCATATCCCAGCTGCATATCTCTCACAGGGGGCGGCTACAACAAAAGAAGGGAGGGCGCCGGTCCAAAGCAGACCGAAACACGTTGGACATCCAACAAATTGAATGAAATCAGCACACTTACTTTTATAGTTTTTGTTCCCTTTACCATGAGTTTTGGACTTCTCTATGCCCGTTTCACGACTAGCGAACATGCTCTCCGACGACAGATGTCCACTTCACAATAGCGCCTTCAAGTTTGCGGGAGGAAGAACCACCATCCAAGGACCTGAACCTCCCAACGGCGGATGATTATATGCGTAGTTCCGAAAGAATTGAGGGCACAGTCCCGTGAAATGACTCTCCCTATTGGCGCAGTTCAAATACTAAAAAGCGACCTTGTATAGCCTTAGAGATTAGAATTCCAGTACTAGGAATCGATGGCTAGAAGTCTTCAGCGGGAGAATCCATAGAAGAGGGAGCTGGAGTCAGAACAACAAACTACAACAGGAAGCAGCTGGAACGGTGATTCTTGTGGCCCATGCATCCGAGGAGATGCGCAAAATCTGATGGGCACCATGATTCCGTGTGATACGCCATTTTTGGTACGTATCCATATCAAAGCTGGAAGCGCTCGAGGCTTTTCCAGGGTATTGCAAAATATTCAAGGAATACGCACGTGTGGCTTGCTCTGAGAAAGGCTAGAAAGCAATGTGAACGACCAAATCTCTATTGAACTATTCCCTTTGGAGGCCTTCAAAGATTATGTTCTTTAGCCGTTTGGGGAACGTAGGGTCCGCCATCGGCAAAAACTGGTCACGAACTAGTGTTGCTGCCAAGAGCGGGATATGTGCGCGCGGCTGGAGGCACAACCAAAATATTTGGCAAGGCCAATTCCACCTTCACGGCGATCCAAGGAATATGCCCGCACTATCATTTACCTTGGACGCGAGATTCCCTTGCAGGGTCGCCACGTTCAATGAGAAACTTTATGAAAAGGGTATCATCCCTCACAGCGGCTACCCCCGGCGGATTTAAGGGCACTCTATTCTTGGCAATACATGACCTATGAAGTTGAGGACATCAAAAGGCAGTTTCTTCACAGCAACATGGTCAAGTGGATTGCAGGGGATATCTATGCACACGAGCCGTTTGAAATGTTAGGTATGAGTAATGAAAAGCAGTACCACGAATCGGGAAGCTGAGAAGCCCGAGGGTACGTTGTTGTTCTTGCGTCGAGACAAAGGCTGCACGACGCAAGAAAGCTCCGCCGTACGATTTGCGGAGATTAATGCAAAGGTTGTCATTCGCGAACTGCAACACAAGAAGCAGGTTGTTACTTTTTCCGGCATCAAGTAGCCCGCCGCAATGGTCCTGCGGACTATGTAGCAGTGGCTGCTATTGTGGTGTGTTGGATCGGGAACGAATTCTTCGATTCATCTTGATGTGAATACGAGGGCTGCCGTCTATCGGGATCGCCCCTACTACGGCGATCAGGTGCTTGTCCTTCAATTTGACAAAGAGCCATCCAGTCGACCAGGACATTGGGATACACGCTGTGGGAACTCAATCCGACAGTATGTCGGTGTTCGACCCTCCGAAGGTTTACCACGCTATGTTGCCCTACATTCTGAGCGTATCTCTGATGTAGCTCATGAACCGCGACTGAAGAGCCTCCAACATGCTAATACGAGCATGGTAGATAATTGCTTAATAGCAACCTGAAATCAGAATAATGGGAAGAGGAGGTGTCCCCCCAGAAGGAAAACTGCATTCCCTCTGGGATTCGTCAAACCCACCTGTGATTGATCTGCTCCAACCACTATAAAATTCGGTGATACCATGCCGAGCGTCTCTACTCACTAGTTGCTGGACTGGGTCCGTTGCAATGAGCATCTTATATGTATAAGCTTATTCATGGCCTCAGGCTCCGTCCCATGCATACGTACGGTTGTCGCTGATAAACCCTCATGGCTACGCAGCTGCACTGCGAAGGCAGGAGCAAGCCGACCGTTAGGAACTATTAGAGAATCGCCACATTCGACATTGTTAATAAACTCCTGAACATCGAACTCCAATGTTACTCACCGCGAAGAAAGGGGAGGATATACTGTCGTGCCCCATTCTTCATCTGAGAGCTGGGCGCTGATCTTTTCACATACTAAGCCACATCTACATGTGAATTGACAGAAACCTTTCACACGAATCAAGTGCCACACATTGGTAATATCGCAATACCATCAACCTGAACCGTGATGCTATGATCCTGTTGCGGCTTTCCACCAGGCTGTGCTCTCACTCGGAGAAAGGCCCCGAATGGATTGGGAAGGTAACTTGGGGGCTCTCCCGCGGCGGCTGAAATGCGTGGATCTGGACTGATGCCTTGTCCACAGAAAGAAGGAGCGATCCAAGCTAGGACAGCCGGGTGCGCATTGTTTTGTTGGCCATCGAACCAGTCCTTACTCCTGACCTTTCTTCTATTGGAAATATCTTCGAGTTGCATCAGGATCATGGACACTGAATGCCGATATATGACAGCATGAAATCTGTTTGGTTAAGTTGAAACACAGCAGCTGACTTCATTAGAATTGAAGTTCGCTCAGAAAGGGGGAAAACTGTCATAGAGCGTTGCATCATAAGGTTATTCGCTTTAGGGGGTCTGTTAGGAACCGCAATGTCCCTGTCACTGTGTACTGAAGATGAGGGGAGTGCTGAGTACCTACCCCTCAGTCAGCAGTCCAATCCGAAGGCAGGGGGATCGGGCAACAGTCATCAAAGCAGTCCATCACGCTCAGGACGAATACTCACTGAGTTCGCTTCCCATCGAATGGCATTTCTCTCGTGTCGCAATGGCCTTTCTTTCATATCACCTGGGGTCCGAAAACGTATTCACAATCTTGGCGATGGAGTACGACCTATTCCAAAGACGTGATTTCGTTTGATGTCAACCCGCTTCCTTCCACATGGTGGTTACAAGCGCAGTGCGACGGGTGGTTCCAGAAAGATAAGCGTTAATACCTAGATAAGGAGGGGGTTAGCCGGTGCAGTTGTGACCAATCATGTTCAGGACTTACACATTGGCAAGATTCCAGCCATCGAGACCATATTAAAGACTTTGCGAAATGCTCCATCAACGCCCCAATGATTAGCTGCTTTGATCACATTGAACCCAGCTGCCTAAGGCCCACGCTGTTCTTTGTGACAACAGCATCACAAAGTGCTGGACTTAGCAGGTGAACCCAAGCACACCATCATTCAGTAGTCCGAGACGCTCACTAGTATAAAGGATATGGTAGAAGTAAGATCTCTACCCCCTCGCGAACGTACAAAAATGGCGTGGACACCTGCAAGGACATAAGAATGAATAATTCCCAGCATGTTCATCAATGAACATCGGTGGAGAAAATCGCCTATAAATATCAGCATGACGCTGACCGCCATCATGAGAATGCTTGGACCATTTTCGTTCCCGAACACCATCAGTCTTGCGAGCTGGCGATAACAAATAAACATCGCCGACAGAACGAAATAGAATGTATAAGCGCCGTCAAGCTGGAACCGGCGTTGACTACGACAACGACAACTCATGCCCAATCAATAACATCATCCCTAATGACAGCCGATAAACGACTCACAAGCGCCAGGTGGGACAAATGCCCTGACAGAAATAATGAAAAACCTGAACAATTTCATTTGGATGGACGAGGAAGAGAGCATTAGTCCAATGATAGCCGTGAGGTTGATACGTGACCAGGGTTCACCAGGGAAGACGTGCTGAGAGTCCTCTGTACACCCATAGCCGTTGGCCAGAGGATAGTTTCATATCATGAGCGATGGATCGATGGACAAGAACAGCGAGCACGCATATCGCTTTAGCAATACTCGGGCTGTCTGAGGACAGGAGACGAGAGCCAATGTGTTGTCGACTGGGCGTCTGGAGCCCCTGAAAACTCGAAATGCCTAGCGTTGACCTTTCAAAGAAAGGTCAATTCAGGATATTGACTTCGACACAGAATCAGATTCGAACTAGGCGCGCAGTACGATGTAGAAAACGAACAAAAAGTTGACTTCTTTGGTCAGCCACACCAAGGGCGCGCCAGCGACGTCGAGATGTCCCTGTTCTAAGTCGGACGACGCAATTGTAAAGGCCCAGACCAGTATGTGTGAATATTCTCCATGGTCCGGAGAAGGGCCTCGGAAACAACAGCAGACTCCCATGTAAGCGCGAATTTATGCCTATATCCTCTTAATCATGTGAGTATGATTGGAATGGTGGGAGTAATCAGAAGTATGGGCTCGGCAGCGTGCCCACAGCAATTTTGATCGATAGACCATTCCTTCCTGCGCCCCCATGGCCATGTGCCGAAGGTGCTGTGAGCCCGGCCACTCGGATGTGCACACGCAATCCTCGGCCAACTTCAATTCAGCGATTTGAATTTCGTGGCCGGCAAGCTCCTCAGCCCTTTGCCAACACGTCAAAAAGTTTTATTCGCCAGAACTGATGGACGCACCTCATTCGGTCTGGAGAAGGGTGTAACGGCGCATTTAGGCAGGGGCGCATTGTAGGGAATATGAAGCAGAGAAAAGCTAGGCACAAAAGGAACACTGAGGTGACGGCATCATGCATACGTTCTTGACATCATGTCAGAGCGAAGGGAATCGCGGCGTAACTTTTAGTCGGCTGGGTTTGGTGGCTTGCCGCGATTTCCTTTACTTTCTGAAGTCTTAGCGTGGCGTTCCAAGTATGGCAGCCCGCCTCAGCGGTACAGTCGGAGTCCAGATATAAGATAGGAATGAGAAACATAATTAACTAATGTACGCACGGTACTGAAGCGTTCATATTTATATTTTATAATAATATTCTAGTGTTTTCCATGCACAGCGCTTACGTTCATGTGTGGCGTAGTCGTGCGTCTTAAAGCCGGCATCTAGATCAAATGGGTGGTTTGCGTGAGGGGCTTTTGAACGTCGGTGACGGTGGTGTCATCCTTGATTGACTACATTCACACATTACTCATGCATATATCACGCCACAACATGTATTGCCCCTGAGCGGGACACAGCAGACCAGGAACTATGCACAGTGATCCAGAAGACAAGAAGTCCGCTCAACAAGCCCAGATCTGGTATATATCATGGTCGAATACGCGCGTGGCATTGAAAAGAGATGCGGAAAACAAGGGGTACGATGAGACTGAGGCAACAAGCTCGGGGAGCTACCCGCCGACGCTCTTTTAGTCAGTCCGAATCAACAGTTATGAAGCATGACAGGGCGGAAATGTCACAATAGCATCATCCGGCGGAGCCAAGGGATCACGCAACCGCAGAGCATGTACTGCTATCTAGCTGGGAGGGGATCCGACCATGTTGATGGACATCGTATCATCCTGAGTCCCAGACACTCCATCAACTAGCTCCGTAATGTGAATGGCACTGTCCATTCTGTTACGAAGTTAGTTTAGCCCTGCCAGTGGCGTGCTACACCTTGATCATTGTTGAAACCAGTCTTCCGGCGCAGGAGGCAAGCATCGTTCCAGCTATTCGAGGAGGCATCAACGTACAACGAGCACAGCGATATAGAAGCTAGCGACAAGGCTACAAATAGCGAAACCCACAGCTCCAAATGCGAAACACAAAGGGAGACTGGGCGATGAGGGATCCTACTGTTGTGGAAAGTTATCATGCAGAAAATCCGCATGATGGATGTCACGGGAATCGAAAGCGTTCCAAGCCACTCTAAGCACCGTTTAATTTCCAACGGTCCTGTCTGCGCTAGAGCGCTCGCTGCAGTGCGCGTCGCTTGAACCTGCACAGCCATTGACATGACACGACCGAACACAAGCACACACGGTTCTAGTTTGATGCCACACCGGGATTGTAATCCCGCCCTGCCACAACACGTAGAGATTCGAATTGAAGTCAAAACAACACTGAAAGTCGACGTAAACCAAGAAGCCGTAGGTCGCACATTTCAAACGTCCTCTCCATTGTTTACACGACCCCACTGACTCTGAATGTGACCTTCTCTCGGATCGTCCGAATCTTGTGCCACACACATATTCACGTTCCGCCATCGAGTCGACCGAGTATTATTCAGTGGCATTCACGACGACCCCTTGCCAATTCTTGGAAAAAAGGTTGTAAGCAATGCAGACAAGGATCAAAGGAGAATGGAGCGAGAAAATAGACAGCAAAGCAACAACAATGATCGGCCGGCTTTGCTAATGACTGGTCCTTGATCCTGTCAACCTGGCACAACACTCATGTCTCAGAATCCCTGGCTTATTTGCAGACTTTTTTCCATTATACGCCGTTGAATGGACAAGTCATGATACCAATATTATTTATTACCGCTCATACCTATCTCATATCCGCAATTCCTTGGTTACTGGCTTCTCGGCACTTGTTAACTATAAATAATCATCGCTGGTTTCCCCTCCGCTCGGCGCTCGAGCATCGCCGTGGAGAACTGTTACCCAGACGACGGGCACTTCCGCTGGACATGTTCGTTCGTATGCTGATTTATCCGCACTTTCAGTTATCCTAGTCTTGTGCTTGACTTGTCGTTACGCATGTCAGACCTTTCCTTCGCAAGCTCCTCGCCTTGGTTTCTTGTCACACACCGCACCCGCTGCACACATTGGCCTCTGTCCCATCATTTTTATTATCGTATGGATTTCCCGTCAATCTGATTCTTGACCTTTTCTTCTGAGTCGACTGCAACAAAGCCCGGTCGAGCATCTCCTTATCCCCTGTCTTCTCGCCGGCACATTGCCTTTGTTGCTGCTGTTGGTGGACGTGCTTATGACCTTCGGCAAGACACCACTATTGCTCGTTTCTCTCAGGCTCTTGACCCTGTGCGTTTACTTCACTCCGCTCCTGCTTATCGCCTGTTCATATGTTACGCATTACCGTCGTTGTCCCCTTCCGTATTCTCCGTTTGTGTGTTGCGTTAGCTTCTTTTCTTTTCTGTACTTGTTCATCATTTACGATATCGATTCGCGCTCAATTCAGAGACTTCGCACCCCTCAGAGTTTCCTTCTCGCTATATCTGTGCTGAGAGCACCTTCGCCTGCTTTTATGAGCCACGGGACGATGCTTGTCTCTGTTTCAAAGAAGCTGGTTACCTGCCTAGCGAGGGCCCATCACCATATATACAGTGTTTACTATATACGTATCCCTAAGAGAAGATTTGGTGGCGGAACATCATTTGACCCTGATCGGTTTTGCGTCGATCCAGTCATCGACGAACCATCTTAGCGACCGGGGCTTGCTCACACCTGAGAACTCAATCCGGAAATATTGCACTGCGAGAGCCACAAAGGACTGTTCAGCTGATATGGTTTCTTAATCGGTCCCATGCTCCTGCTCACTTGCTGTATGAGCCGGCGTGCGAATGGACAGTTTGACTTCCCTCTCCTATTTTTTCTCCCGCGCTGGCTCGCGCTATCACGGGCCGCCTAGAGGACATCTATGGAGGCACTATCGTCGGGAATGTTCTACGGTGTAAGGATGGCCTTTTCAGGAACGAATGTATGAACAGAGGCATTTACACGCTCGCACGTACAACCGTTTCAGCCTCTTTGGAATTCTCGCAGTATAGGTTTCCCTTTACTACAAACGCTCTACAAACGTTTTCCCTACGACGGTAAATGGATACGGTGTAATTGATCGTTTACACAAGTTTGATAAACCTGAAGGTCGCCAGTGTGACAATTGGTCGGATTACTCTGGTTCGTTCCTTCTCGTAATACGTTTCAAGCGACCAGGGGGTCGGCTCTGATAAGTTTTGACTCATCCTTTGTCGTCTCATTCCAAACGTAAGTCACATCGGTATCCCTAGAGCATACTCGTGTTGTCGCGCCTTTGGTTCTCACTTTCAAAGGTCTGTATGACTGCATGATCGACTGAAATGTTCCGGTGGTGGGACATCCAAAATTATTTCAACCCCCCACGCACAAGATGACGCACATTCTTGATTGAGCCACGAGATTCCCCTTACTCGACGCTTTTCTTAGGGAGTTTTCTTCATTTCAGCTTTCTACAACAATAACATCCCTTCTCGTCCAGTCTTTCTTTGCGTCTCATATTTGGCGCTGTGAGTTCTCCTGAATCTCACTGTTGGTCACCTCGTCGCCAGTGTCTTCCAATATTTATGTCGCCATGCCTGCGGTGCGCTGATTGATACCTCCTCGAATTAGCCGCAATACTTACCCATCAGATAACCACATCAAAACCTCATTATCGCACAGATTGGTCAATTCTCGTCCGGGGCAGAATGTCGTACACCCGTCAACTGAGTTCTGGGTTGCCAGCGGCTATTGGCGTATGAAGTCTCTCATAAGTGGAATTGGTTAGCCAGGACTTGGCTAGCGATACAGGTGCGCGGTCCTCATCTTCTTTGACGCCTTGCCGCACCCGTTCTTTGTGGAACCATGTGATAACATTCGTACTCCGGCTTCAACAAGTGGATCAATGACTCAGGTGTAGCACATCGGGACTAAACAAAACCTTGCAACAGAACAAACAGTGCCATCGACACGATTGTATACTGGATGACAACCACAGGTCGCATCGATCTATTATTGTGATAGGTATTATAAGTATAGCCTACAACAATTTCTCAGTAAAAAGCATTGGCCCAAGACCACCAGTTCAGTTTTCCCACCATAGCTTCACGTTTGCCGCTCTCGTACTCGGGATTGTGAGTTCATTCTCAAGGATTCTTCATAGGACCAGGAGACTTACCGACTGTCTTCAGACCCTCGGTCCTATATATCCTTTATCAATGCTCGCAAAGTAAGGCACAGACAATTTCTCTCTTTCCTCTGGACACTCTCAATGACAGGCTCAGCATCCCTCTTGATGCATTGCCGTCCGCTCAGAGGAAGGCCGTGATGGCCCATAAACACGTCCATGCCATGACGCCGACCTGTAAGTTTATCACGCCTAATTATGGTAGATGAGTGGGAAAACTAACAAATATTACGCTCTAGACGGACTCGGCTAAGAGTTGTGTCGTGAGGAATATTCGTCACGATCAAGCGGTGTGAGTCCACAAGGAGCTCTCCGAAGCCCGTTACTCCGGTCTTCGTGATTGTACCTTCCCCCGCTCTCAACGTGCCCAGGCCTTGGCGAATGAGACGGGGAACCATTCGTTCTTGTCTTATGTATTATGTTCTGAGACGACGAGTGACCCGTCAACAAGACTTTTGTACCCGACAGTCACGGTGGATTCATGTCTACACATGGGCAGACCGAAAGCCGAAAGGTATGCCCAGACCATCCCTATTCCTTAAGACATCACACGCAACGGTTAAGCGCTCAATCCACAACGACAGGACGATATCACGAGCGAGAGTGGATTGAGACGTCAGAGCTTGGGAGAGGTAGCAGGAGACGAGAGGAGGAAACAGCCACCAGGTAGTGGACGTGCCACTACCGTCCCATCCACCATACCGACACCATGCCCAACTAAAAACAAGAACACTTTGTCATGACTGCACTGCCACGTCTGCTCGAGCCGAGCGAGGAGTAATGATTTGAAATCAACTCTCCCCTCTGCGTCACCTTGTTGTTCCCCCAAGCTTTCTATCATCGGGTGTTAATTTTGGAAACTATAAGGTTAATCCTTTGCTTATTCGAAACGAAGGCCAGACCTTGAACCGCTCGGACACCAAATTCAAATTAGAATCAACATGTGGGAAAAGCTTTGCCTGCAATGGTACCTTGAATTGCCTATACAGTGCCTTGCGCACACGAGCTGCTTTTCTCTTCGGCAAAAGAACAGCGTCTAGCTATCCGAGGCTCTGAACACCTAGAAATTTCATCAGGACAAGTATTATGGCTCTGATCAACGAGGTTGTCTTAGTGCCTCTACTCTCCAAGTTTGGCATCCGTCCTGCGGATCCCACATTCGGTCGGTATCTACTTCATGATACTGAAGAGGAAAAGAAGCATATATCTTCCCATTCGCATATTTCGATTCGTCAGAGGAGGGTGTTTATATCGCCCTCCAATGAGCCTGGTGTCTTTGTGAAGGTCGGGAAGGGTGAGGACGTAGAGCTGAAGGAGCACGAGTTGGCGGATGCGAGGGGGAAAGAATGGATTTTCTACAAGGTCTGGGTTTCTGAGAGCGAGGAAGCGAAGAAAGGAAAGGCGAGAGGGTGTGACCTTGTTGTTTCCCATGGTGAGCTGCTTCGTTCTACGTTGCCCTCTGCGGTTGAAGTGTCGTCGCTGATCAGTTGTGGAACTATGTGGGGACGGGGTTCTGACTCCCAGGGATGTGTGACTATAACGGTATGCGGTTCCTACCGGTTTAATGTGGGCGTTTCAAGCTCACTCCTTTCTGGTGTACAGGGAAATGGTCACCACATGTCTCCTCTTTCCTGGAGATGGGTTTCCGCGTTATTGCGCCTGATCTCGCTGCGGTAAGCAAGCTCATGCTTCTTCTGTGCAGCGGAGTATCCCTTATCCTTCCCGAGAGCAGCACGGTCGATCGACCGGTACTCATGTTTATCTTCCTTCTGCTTTCGATCTTACAGAAGGTCTACACGCTGTGCTCACTGACGTCGCACGTTGGAGTAACCCCCGTAAAACGTTCCTCGCTGGTACCAGCCTAGGTGGATGGACTAGGTATGTGCTCGTTTCTATGCAACGCGCGGGAAGACAAGAAATGCTGAAGTGCGCCTAAGTCTGGCGTATGCATTGTGGGTTCTAGGTACCAGTCTCTATAAATGGCGTAGCGACTAATAGATGGTCGTCTGGTAGGCGTTACCCGAACCCTCCTTCTCGACTGAGCGGCCTGTACTTGATGGCGCCATTAATAGGAGGTACCGCTTTCTTCGTCCCTGAAACTTCGATTTGTGATTCCGGCATACTAACCGTGCTATTCAACCAAACAGTCGCGCCTGAAACTATGCCCCCATATCCAATTTATCTTATTGGAATAGCACTTCGTAGCTTCCTTGGTCGCCTTCCTTTCACTCCAGCTGTGAAGGGAAACGTGAGTGATGATCCGAGGGTTGAGGAGGAGTGTTACGGTAAGTTTATCTCAAAAGTGCTAGGATCGCTAGGCATTGACTCGATGTACTTCCATTCTCAAATCAGCCGATGAACGTTGCTATCACGGCGACTTGCGAATAGCAACAGGTCTCGCGCTTCTTGAAGGCTTGAAATCACTACTTCCTTCTGCTTCGAAAGTTGACTTCCCACTTCATATTTCGCATGGGGCAAAGGACCGAGCGACGGATCATAAACGTTCGGTCGAATTCATTGCTGCGGTCAGAGCAGCTGCCAAAGAACGTGACATATCGGTAGATGTAGACTGTAAGACCTGGGATGGATACGAGCATGTTATGTTGAAGGTGGGAAGGGATGATGAAGATGATGCTAAACGGCAGGCGGTTCTGGCCCACATGAGGGAGTGGCTCTCCGACAGGGTGTAAATGGATTGATTGATGCCTGTTTGACCAAGGAGAAAGCCTGTGCTCTATATAATAATATCCCGAGTCGACTACTGAACCCGGCAAGTCCGAGATAGGGTTGGTATGTTACTGTGATCTGGAACATCAACAAATCAAGTGGAATGAGGGTGATGGCGTGGACGCTTAGGTAATTAGGGGCTGTGGACAGATTTCCAAATATGGCGTTTCCGCGTAGTTTTTGGAAGATGCTCAGGCAAATCCGGGTTCTCTCTGGCATGGAGGCTCGTGGCCAAGCAACGAAGCGAGAATACAACATTTTCCACCTGGCGCCCCGGACTCACCATTTGCTTGAATTGGAAAGAGAGCCACTCTCGTGCTGGTGGTATGAGCACCTTTGAATGCGGTTGAAATTTGATTACTGCGATTTATAACTGGTTGCCCGCGGCTGGTCCCTGGAGCAGCCAGTGGAAAGAGAAGCGATTGATGCTAGGTTTCGACTCCTCAGCTATCAAGATACGATAACACTGCATGCAGAGTTTCCAAATGGATGACAGACATGAGTGCTCCGCTACCCAAATCTTCTGTCACAGCCGAAATCATGGGGCGCACTCTTCTCCGTGTCCTCTATGGAGATGCCCTCATTTCTACGCAAGACCCAGCGATGGGATCGATGCAAACGGCTTACCCTAATGCCCCATTCTTTCAGTCCCTCGCATTGCCCACGTCAACGGTCACGAGTTTTAATTTCTTTCCTGAATCAACATTGCAAAGCCCTGGGATGATGGGTCTTGGGATGAGTTCCCCCAGTATGCTATCTACGCATGCATATGAAGGTCTACTGTACTTTCCAAACCTTGTCCATGCATCGAGGACGCGACACGGTTCGTCCCAGTATTACCTGCTAGCTGGCTCGTCTTTGAATCGGGGAAGCTGCTGGTGAGCTATCATTTCGATTTGCTGGGAGCAATGTCGTATGTTCCCACATGACACGCGCCGTCCTTTTCAGTCACTCCGGTCTTTCACATGGGAGATCGATGGATATCTCAGGCTACATTGGATTTTCGCCCGGTCTCTATGACCGGAAAGTATCCCTTACTAACACGGCCTCACAACTACTAAGGAGCTGTTGGAATTGCGCCCCAAGTAAGCTAGCCCACCTGAACTCTCCTGCCACCATATCGGACCGAATCGGCCCTTTTAGTAAGGTGCATGAGTGGCCCTCGCGAATTGGCGTGAACGTGGAAGTTTGCACGGTGATAATACCTGCTAGCGGGCAGCCATTGTTGAGATCATGAGAATCAGATTGTGTTCAAGCTTTGTCAGTATAATGCAGAGTCTAGTTGTAGCTAACAAGCCACATTTGTTCACCTGTTCTTGATTCGTTGTGGGACCCACCGGTCTTCTAGACTCCACTCGTTCTCATGTCCACGCCAGCTCGCCTATTTCCGGGACCCATGGCATCCACCCGCACATTATCTGTTCGATTGCTGATTGCGCTCCTTTATTACGCAGAGCGCCAGGTCATTCATCTCTATGCGTAGCCTTCACAGTTGTAATATTGCTGTTCGCGAAGTATCGGCTTATGGCATCCCCGAACGGGGATCGGTTATTTAACCCCCCCGGAAGAGCCGGAGATCCTGAACACCCGGATACCTCGTCAAGTTGAACGATATCGCTTCGGGGGGGTGCATGTCGTACGGGTTGTATGCACCGTTCAGTCTCACACGGGCAATCCTACACTTGTGTTGGGGAGCCTATTCACCTGAGACATCCATAGTTCAAGTTTTTGCGCCAGGGGAGATTTCATCAGTTATTCCGTGCTGGCCGGTTCGTGGCCGAATTACCGCTAGCTTCTGCTACGAGGAGTAACGTGAGCAACGATCCACAAGATCAGAGAGAAGCCCTCGAAACAACGTGCACCGCAAGCATGAACCATTCAGCACAGCTCCGCGCTTCTTTCCATCGTCATATCAGCTGATCAATGCTCCCGAAATCACTGTTCATCTGCCACAAAAGTCATCTTGCCCAATGTCTATTTCCCATGTATAGAAAGGAGTATCCGATCAAAAGATTCCTTTGAACGCGATGCAGCAGTGTAAAGAACTGTCTAGGTGGCATAGTAGGCCAGCTGCCAAATATGTACGAGCATGCTGTGCCGACGGCAGGCAAAAGCGACGGATGACTTCGGGTGGCATCCGAGACCGACACAAGGAATGTGCATCAAAAATTCTTCGTATGTTGATGTTCATTGCGGTCATTCGTACTATGTATAACTTACGCCCTGGTCCTCACAAGCATCAATGGCTTATTAAATTGTGCAGTTGACTATCAATTGGCCGACTACTTACATAACGCGGATCATCTGCATGTTTTGATCAAAATTAGCTGCTGCGTGACATGTTGCCTTAATCCCGCTGGTCGTACATTCTGGGCAGCATAAGTCCGTTCCACCCTTGACATTGAGGGGACGCGGAGGTGCGGTTACATCTGTAGCATACTCGCCCGATGGCATCACTCAGCCACGAGGCGCAGAGACTCGAGCTAGTACGGTTGGTGGGAGCTTTGTGCACCAGGCCGGACAGGTTGAGGAGAGGCCATAATTTGAGGTGGTGGAGTTGGCGATATTGCATCATCGCTTCCCCTTGGATTATCGATGCCTGGGTACCGGTTGAACCCTATGAAGTGGGGACAAGGACGACAACACAAATCACCACATTGGCTCCACTGCTACGACTTTCAACGTTCGGGCCCCGAACTACAAGGTCGAGTTAGTGAACCGTTAAAGCACTGTGAAAATTGTTGGGATTATTGCGGTGGTTGAGGCGCAGGACAAAGCGTGGGCCGCGTCCGGCCAGAGGCCTGCATGGAAATGCACAAAATCCAGGATTGCTGAGCCCCGACCCAGAAACACGTCCTGCGAGATCGGAGTAGTCTCGGCTATAACAAGCAACGAACCTCCCCATGTCAGAGAAGTAATTTCATGATCAAATTCGTCACTGACATTAATCTTCCAGCTTGCTGATCATTTCAGGCACCATATGCCGCTGCCGAATGCCACGCTTTTTCATTAACGACAGGGCCATTCGGCCCCGAGTAGGCGCTTTCACGCCGCACCCTAAAGGAGATGTCGCAGGTGGCAAGCGCGAACGCTTAGTCATGATAACGAGATGTGAATGCAGCGCCAGGGAAACGAAGATGGAGTTTCGTCGCTAGAGGCCCCTAACTCCTACTGTGCTGTTGAAGTACGCGAGTATATAGACTTAGAGAGTACAGAGAGAGAAGAAAGCACAAAGATAGAGACGGGAAAACAAGATTCGACCTAGCGGGCTCTAAGATGAAAGTCCAAACATGCAACAACAGTAACTAATGTCGCCTAGTGTAGCATCCCTGTTCTCAAGTAGTACGATATATACTTCTTTGCGCTTATAAGCTTCCTAGTCTGCGATCAGCGCACAAACATGGTAGGCAGGATCCCAGCCTCTACTAATGCAAACATGGATGGCAAAACTACCACTCTTTCGGCATTCGTTCGGAGAACAAGAGTGCGCTTGCAGCGCACACATGCAGACTGAAAACACATTCTTAAGGTATGCCCACAGTCAGACATATATGTTGATGCCCTTGAAGCGGCTCTCGAAGAACTCAACATCACTGCTGCTCAGCTCCTTGACGCCGAGAAACCGTTGTCCCATTCCTGACTCTGAGCAGACAAAGGCCCCGCCTACACGCAAGTGCTTTCATTCCTGCTCAAGTCCTGCCCTTGATATTAAGGATTTTCCAGATGGTAACATCCCGGATGCATATACCAGTGCCTGGCCTAATCTGTTCGACGGTACTCGGCCAGGAGACTTTATTCAGGCCACAATGAAGTCGGGATATCAGGTTGATCATTGAGACTTGCGCGATTATGGCGCGAAAGCCGGAGCACGGCTGTTTATCGGATTCGTTGGGCTGGCCGGAAGCACAATCTCCCTAATGCCAGTTTTCTGCCAAGATGCCCGCGTTTTGTATCACGTCGCTGATTCGAGCAGATTAGAATCCGGTGCCCAATCGGTAGGAATGAGGATGAAGCTGTCCGCTAGGCATATTCACGGCCTTCTCTCAGTGCGGGAACTGAAAGATATCAGAGCGCAGTGCATCAGGTGCCTGGGGACACATCCCAGCTTTTCACCCCATTCGTCTTATGCAGCGCAGCTGTTGAAAACGGTAGATTTAGCAGCATACTGGAGCGCGGGCTGTTTACATAAGATTCCACGGAAGAGCGGACTCTTCATTGGGAATGATATCCGCCATCCGCATACTGATATCAAAATGGAACCTCATCTGGTGAGGTCTTTTGGCGGCACCCCCAAAGCCTCCAAGGGCGCTTAAGTGAGCATCATGATAGAGGGGAATAGTACATAAACGCATATTCCATCAGTGATGAGATGGGCACCAGTGAGGCTTCGACGCAGATTCCAGGAGCCGAGAACCCCGGCAGATTGGAGCAGGTGTACTGGCCCAGAGAAAAGTAAAACTGTCAGTAGAATGCGGAAATGAATGGAAAAGCGTCGTAATCCATGCTTAAAGGCACGGCTGCCTCCATGTGATGAGAGATTAGCGATGATAAAAGTGTGGCGGAAACTTGATCAGGACCCCTATAAGAGGGATAAAGGACCCCGGCAAGTTGCTGTGCAATCCCCATTCGCATCCACGCTTCAACCACTCTCCGTCTCTATCCTCCCTCTCGTCCCAAGCAGGCACAGAGGTCTTTTCTGCTACCTCACCCAAAACCTTTCTAAAACCTGTAAGTTAAAATCTGATTCCAGATCAGTGAACGTGGTTCTTGCGTGTCAACAAAAGCGATGCTTGGGGCCTTTCCCTTGTTGGCTGCCCAATATCCTTCCCAGCGAGCAGGTTGTCGCTGAGTGGTGTTCTTCAGCCCTCGGGACGCTCCAAATGGCCTTGCCGCGCGGTGTCGTGCCTCGTGGGTAACGCCCTCCTATCCTTGACTCAGCCTCGCGGAACTGTCCAGGCGCTACGCCTTATATGTAACCCACAATCTTGAACCCCTTGCCCTTTTCCCATCAATTCCCCTAGTGTTACTAATCCTCCAGCCTCTGGTAACTCACGCCTTCCCTTCTCTTAGTAACCCTTAGACTCTTCCAAAACGTCGGACTCAAACGTTCAACCCATGGATCTCCGCGTCGGTGGTAAATACCGTCTCGGAAAAAAGATAGGGTCTGGCAGCTTTGGTTAGTATCGCATCGATCAGTATGAACGTGGCTAAACACCACTACGTTTTGTTGAAATCTCATCTGACGATTTTGCTATTCTTTTAGGTGACATTTACCTTGGTGTCAACATCATCTCGGGCGAAGAAGTCGCCATTAAACTTGAATCCGTGAAGGCCAAGCATCCTCAGCTTGAGTATGAATCCAAAGTTTACAAGACCCTTGCCGGCGGTGTCGGCGTTCCCTTCGTCCGTTGGTTTGGCACAGAGTGTGATTACAATGCCATGGTGCTAGATCTCCTTGGACCAAGCCTTGAGGATCTCTTTAACTTCTGCCAGCGCAAGTTCAGCTTGAAGACGGTGCTATTGCTTGCTGACCAGCTGGTGAGCCCCCCACAATCTATCGTATTGTTCAACCTGCTGACGAGGTTTGGCAGATTTCTCGTATTGAATACATTCATTCGCGTAACTTTATCCATCGCGATATCAAGCCTGACAATTTCCTTATGGGAATTGGCAAGCGCGGTAACCAAGTAAATGTCATCGATTTTGGTCTTGCCAAGAAATACCGCGACCCGAAGACTCATCTTCACATCCCATACCGCGAGAACAAGAACCTGACTGGGACCGCTCGCTATACCAGCATTAATACCCACTTGGGTGTTGGTAAGTCAACCTCATCACCAAATGGCTTTGTTGGAACGTTGTGCCCATTTTACCTATCTCGTACATCTATCAGAGCAAGCCAGGCGTGATGATCTCGAATCGTTGGCGTATGTCCTTATGTACTTCCTCCGTGGTCAACTCCCTTGGCAAGGCTTGAAGGCTGCGACGAAGAAGCAGAAATACGACAGAATCATGGAGAAGAAAATGACGACACCAACAGACCTTCTCTGCCGTGGCTTCCCCAATGAGTTCGGCATCTTCCTTAATTACTGCCGTGCTCTCCGTTTTGACGACAAGCCCGATTATTCGTACCTCCGCAAACTTTTCCGAGATCTGTTCATTCGAGAAGGCTACCAGTACGATTACGTCTTCGACTGGAGCTTAGCGCAACGGGCCCCTCTCGAAGACAACCGTGTTAAGAATGATTCACAAGTTCGACGTAAGGTTGTGGGCGAGGAGGAGGAGCCGAAACCTTCCGATAGAATGTACGTCTCCTGTGATCCTTTCTCAATATTGTTGATCTGAGATCGATTAGGCTTCGTAGCCAAACCCGCGCTGCTGCCAGCGGTCAGCAACCCACCTCCGGTCAGCCACGTGCCTCGACCCGCGAACGTGACCAAGGGTATTACTGAACGCCCCGTGTGGCCCGGGATTTTTGCGACGTGAGGTTCTGGTATTGGCGTACACACATCCTTTGGGCATCAATATCGTCCAAAGCGTAACTGTTTCGCATGTTGTGGCTGGAGTCTTCAAGTGAATGGATTGTCGTCAATTCTAATGGTCTGTCCCAAGCAATGGGATCGGCCGGGTGGCTCCTATACTATCGTGGAGCATTCATACGGGCGTCGGCGTCGTTTCCTCTTGCTTGGCGCTAAGTTTTGTCGATCCCGACTCGCTTTGTCAATGCGCCGCGCTTCATGCTGTTGCCCGTTCGTGGAGGCCTCGAGGATGGATGTGCTTTGTTGTCAACTGCTTGTCGACGCTATGTCACGTATATTGTCGACAGATCTAGACGATCCCACAACCACGACGCATCCAGGATGCTTCAGTCTCACTTTCTCTTCTGAATTCATGATGGACGCTATCACTATCCACTCCTATATTTAATTTTTCATAACGCATGATTGCATATCGTGTCCTTTCTCACATGTTTACATTTTTGAAACACTACATACTCTTGATCCCTTTCTCTCCCGTTGCGTCACCGTGACTGCTCGCGCCCATGACCCAATCCCCCACTATTTCCACTTAGCGCCCTTTCCCACTTCGTGTTCCAAGCATAATTGCCTCGAACATTCGGGTTTCTTTCCCCATCCAGCCATTGCCTTGTCCGTTGAGCTCTAAACGGACTCATTTTCTTCCATCATTTCACGCAGTTTTGCCTCATTCCCTTATCCTGCCTCATTTCATTAGCTTTTGCTCTTTTCCCTTGGTGATTGTCCGCTCTCCCCGGCTACAATTCCCTTCCCTGCACTGTGCTGTCCTTCGCGTGTCCCCCGAGATACGTGGAGAGGGCGCCGGGGTTTGTGGACATGGAGGTTGACGACATCCATCGCGAGTTGCCAGCTTGGAGGGTGATTGCATGAACAATATTGTGGGGTCCATTAATTGGTGTGTATCGGTCATACAAGGGACATTGGGTGATGCAAAAAGGGGTTGTACCGCATGCGGGACGCTATGTGCTTCCGTCGTGGTTTCATCGTCATGTTAGTTACCTCTTTCCCGTCAACTCTTTCTCTCTTAGTCACCGCAATGTTGTTTGTGCACTCATCCTTGCTGATTCTTACCAATGTGTATTTAGTGACGAACACGAGCCCTCCAGTACGTAGGATATGTGCAGGCAAATCCTGGTGACTGTAGACATGAGCAAACACTGACAAATCATGAAAGCAGCTACAGCATCAGCAAGCTCAAGTCGTAGTATGTTACTGTAGTGATCGTATTTCGCACCAACCGTCGGTCCCAGCAAACAGTTACTTCTGCACACAGTCATTAACCTGTAGCAAATTTCGACGCTGAGAAATTGTCATCATCTTGCCTTTTTGGTTTCTTTCCTTTTTCTTTACATGCATTCTCTTACGTTTCCTTTTGCACTTACGTCATCGCAGTTGTTCTCCTAACTCAATATCAGACCTTGCCATCCCACGCACGGGCGTGCGCTCATCCACTGCTAGTACTAGTGTGACGCAAGCATTCAAGTATATATATATAGCTCTCTGGGGACATGTACATACCATGGGCCTGGATTCGAGACAAGCCTAAAGCAATTGGATCGAGCGGATCGCGCAATCAGAGTTACCGCATGCAGGAATAGTCAATATTGCTGCGCCGACGGTCTGATGGAGACAGCAAACGTTACGTGCAAGGGTTGATGACCCATCCGTTAAGCTGTGGGTTGGGGGTGGGACAAAGGCGTCGACATCAATCCCAATCAACGGCAGTTGCCATTTTGGAACAACTGACAGCTGGTCGTGAAGGATGCTGTCAGGGCCTTTGTTTATGGAAAGCGGTCAATCAGGGGAGATTCTATTTAGCTCCATCTCTAGCAACACGCCAAATTTGACCGCTGTTCGCACAAAGGCGACAAGGTGGCATCAGCGCCAGAGGACATTGGGAATCTGTTGCGTTATCTTGCAGGATGACAACGATGCATATGTATAAGTATGAGCTCAACGCCACCATCTCCACCAGTCTTCTCCAGTCTTCAGTCTTCTTCACTTCCTTTCTTCCCCTCATTGCCTACGTGTTATTCTGTTTTTCCCACCCGGGCGCAGGACGTCAATGTATCTTCCTAAATTCAAGTCATCGGAGGGCGGTAAGAGGCTCTGATAGAAATAACAGAATTGGCCCTCACTGCCTGCGATAGGAGGTTGTGGATCGTTCGGTTGCGTACGATCAGGACGTTCGGCCCCTGCATTTGTCGAAGAGTCTCTAGTGAGTTATGTTTTCATCACAAGATTACTTTGTCACTCTCTTTGTCACTAATTTGGGTACTCAGGCCCCTAGAGGACAAGCTGAAATGAGCGCACAGCCTACGAACTCAAATCCATACATCGCGCAAACGGGGATTATCGTCATCGGGGTCACCTGTGGCCTTCTAGCGCTCATTGTGACCGTGACCACTGTAATCTTGAGAACCCGAGAGCGCCGTAAACAGGCAAAGGAGAAATCACTCGTAAATCAGCCAGCTGGCGTCACTTACAAGAAGGAAACCCAGATCTGCACCGACTCAATGCAACTCGTCGAATTGACACACCGTGTGGTTCTTCCTCGTCATCCGCAAGCATCGTATTCCGTCTCATCGTTCGGCTCCTCCAAGTCACGCGGATCGCTAGAGGGTTCGAAGTACGTCGACCCCTTAGCACCCACACATATAACGCCTGGCGCCGAATCGCCCACCTCACTCCAGGACAGGGAGTTAGACCAAGACAGTGCAGAGAGGGGAATAATTTCAGCAGGAGTCACCCTACCTCCTTCCCCCAAATCGCATCATCTCAAGTCCATCTCCGAGGGCCGCTCAGAAGCAGCGGCCGCAAGGGCGGCCGACCCAAGCGTAGGAGAATCTCGGTAGCACTCGTGAATACGGATTCTCAGACGGTCATGAACGATTTACAACGAGCCCACCAAATTCCATTGCTGGAGTTTGAAATATGTATGTTTTATTGTTCCTGTTTGTAGCTATAGCCCCATTCGTTTCGCATATTTGTTTGTATCTTAATGTTCTCCGCCTAGAATAGGGAGCAAGTTAGTGACCATGCCTGCACTGTGATCTGACCGAGTCTGCCTCACAATGTTCACATGAGACCTCTGGGAGGAGCAGACCTTCCCAATGCTGCACACATCCACTGTGATCGGCCCATAGAATAAGTGCATGTGTATTATTCTCTCTTATTTTCGCGAGTGAAAAGATCAGTATGAAGACCGAGATATACTTGTTTCAAGACACGGAATTGAGGAAGAATGTTCTACAATTTGGTATGAGTCATAATATGTAATCGAAAGAAACGGTATTGACTTACTGAGTAAACGACATGAACAACGATCGGCTCTATCGGATTTGCCTTATTGCGACAAACGATGACAAGGTAGTATCGAACGTTCCATCTTCGAAGTCCTTCATTGATGATTATGTCCGCTATAGCGGGCAATGCAATGAATTTGCGACTGATGAATAACGTGAATGGCGGTGTAAGTGGAGTTCCTCTGATGCCTCGATGTGTCTCCAGTTGAAGTCCATGGGGGTATAAAGAAATCACGGATTCTGAGAATGGCTTACTAACAGGACGTAAAAAGGAGCAAGGCAAAAGGGTTCACCATAGACAACGCGACTTAAGTTCCAGTATAATAGAATAGGTATAAGTACCAGAAGCAGCCATTTATGTGCTGCCGAGCCGGTTTGCTGGGAGAAAAGATTCTGGTGAGCGGACTGGTCCAAAGTGCATGTTCAAGACAAACAGAACGAGCTACGCTAACGGCCAGAGTGACGACAAGCGTCAACGAGACATAGCCGCACTTCCCGGGGTGCTGAATGCGATATTCGACGATATGCGGAGCGTGCTGTATGACTGTCAACGGGATGTTGTTCATGAGGTGAGTATCGGCACTGCCACGATCCCAAAGTTTATGCAAAGCTGGCAAAAGGCATTTTTAGGGAAGATGAATGGTACTACAATTACAGCAAGCTCGTTATTGGTGGTCATCGGAACAAACGGCGGCGCGGCCAAGTGTTTTTACACATGATCGAGCAGCGGGGCGAACCGTATCGCCATGGGAATCACAAAAGATGACCAAAATCACAGGGAAAAGGGGATGGACTTTGTAAGATGGAAACATTGCGAAGGGATGTGCAAGATGCAGTTGATAGGCAGGGGAGATGTGCCAAGAGGAAAAAAAGAAAAGACCAACAACAAACAAGGATTCAATGATTGCAAGCAACAGATTCAAACCGATCGACCAAATACTTCGTACTGACTGGACGCTACTTTCACGATACCCACTTAACACTTAAGACAACGGGGAGCCGCAAGGAGCTACAAAGGGAATAGTAGGCATGCAGCTCAGCGAGCACGGCGAAACGAGACTTACGGATATATACGATCACATCGTCTTCATCGACGTTCGTTTCATCATCCAAGAATTTGAGTTGACGGGCATCATCTTCAGTCACTAGTTCTACAGCCGTCTCAGTGGAAGAAAAAGATGATGACGTGCGGGAATGATATGGGGAAAATTCTTGCGTTAATCCAGAACCGGGCGTGCTTGAAGTGCCAACAGACTCAGGAGAGGTAACCGCCGAAGTAAGATTTAGCTTCTCAGTTTTAGGAGAAGTGACAAGGACAGAGGAACCGATCATGGACGCCCCCTTGCAGTTTTTGACAGAGTCATCATGGAGATAGTTGCAGTTATCGCCCTTTGGGCATGCTCCACGCAGAAAGAAGGTGCAAGGGCGAGCTGAAAACAGACATATCAGGAGATGCTATGGCGTCACATGAATTTTCAGGGCACACTTCGATAGAAAGGATGTTTGGAATCTTCCTTCGTCGATGCAGTCTCAGAGGGAGTTGAGTGCTTGAATTTGCAAGTGCTTCCGTACCAGCACCCGCCAGGGGAGTTGAACCACTTACAATCGCTCGCTAGAACGAGGATGAGCAGGGACACTCGTGACAGCAGTGACGGCGGACGTACTGCGATAATTAGGCGGGAGTTGAGAGGGATCGCCCGGATTAGAGGTAGACGCGACAGTGGGGACCTCGGAAGGAGTGGTAGGTCTTTCGTGCTTGCTATGGAAAAATTGAGTGATCGGATGAACCGGGGGTAAAAGGCGACTTACAAGGTGCATTCTTCCCCTTTCTGGCATATCCCGTAGAGCCACGCGTAGCAGGGCTTCGCTGAAGCTTCGTTAATGAAAGCGACGAGCTTGGGCAGAAATGGTCCTTACTCCGATAGCTAGGGTGTGATTTGGGATCGAAATGCTTGACAAAGTTTGCCGGAATTATGTTAGCATCGTGCTTGCTGATGTGGTCGTGAATTTAGCGCAGGGTCCGATCTAGTGGAATGGGACTTACAAAGCACACATATCACCCTTCGGGCACGTTCCTGATCTCGCAAAGTGAAAACATGCTTTGTCTGGCGAGCAATGCATATGTGAGCAAACGCTGCTTGGAGCGTTGAGCAGAAGTAAAACTACAAACCTGACGTCAGTAAAGGCAAGGGTGATGGTTTCACGAATGACGTCGGTGTCAAAGCTTCTGGCCTAGTGTTACTCAAACGTGACAATGAATGCACTGATCCGGACGGAGAACCAAAGGGTGTGAACGATGAACCCGAAGACGAGCAAGGAATTCTGCGATGAGGCTCAGACTTTGAAGCATTGGCTATAAGTTGCGGGACCAGTGCTTCTGGAAGCACGTGGAGGCTGTTGGACGGCGCCAGCGTAATATTCTGAATGTCCATGAACCAGCACTCGTCTCCGTAGGGGCATGTTCCTGGAGCATGGCGGTCACACGGTTTCACTTGACTGGGATTCAGTATTGGACTGAATTATGATACGGTGAGAAAACTAACTGGATGTAGTCTTAGTTCCCAACCATTGCGCGGCCGGGGGATGGAGGTCGTTAAACATTAACATGTCGTAAAGATAACCCGTTTCTAGAGAGCTTCGGTGTAGGTGCCGATGGAGGATCAAAGACGCGATTACATACCAGAAAGGGAATTGAAAGCTTGATATTTTGATCCCAAGAATCGTGTTGCAGTGACAAACCGAAGCCAAAATTGCAGGAAACAAGAGCGCTTCTAACGCGGACAACCAGAAGCGGAGCTATGAAACAAAGCCCAAGATAAAGAAATCAACTCAGAAGAATAGGGGCTATCAAGAGGCTACGGCAAGAAGAAAAGAGGCGGCAACTTGTACAAGCCGGACTATCGACTGCAACCAACAAGCGCCTAGTCGGACTTGGAAGCGCGCGTGTTGCGCGTGAAGGGTGAGGATTGAGGCAGATTCCTAGCTCCAGTGATATATATATCACTTGGGGTGCGGAAGAGAGGGCCAATAGCAAACGGTGAACCAAATGGCAAGGGCCACGCAGAAGGGGTGAGGACGTTCATATCCAGGAATCAATTCAACTGTAAAGGCTGCAAAAGGCAAGGTCGAGCTGCTAGACACGAGGCCATACACCCACTTCATGATCCCTTTCTTCGATTCCAACACGATGGACCTAGAAGAGGCAACAATCTCCTCTCGCAAGACGGGAGTTAAAAGTGTGGTGCTCCAACTGGGCCTGTCAATCAAAACACGACACGCTCTACGGAAATTCCCGTAGCCGAGGATCCTGCAAAATCCCACCTCCACGTTTTTGTATTCCGTGGCTTTTGGCGGAATGACAGACTTCACAGAGGTAAAACTTGGCGACCGAATCCTCCCGGAACGCCAGGGCTGTGCTGACATGTTAAACACGCGTGCAGAAACATTCTGAGACGCTCTTAAATGAGCCATGGCGGGTGAAGGAGGATAGGTCCGGGACTGCCTATCTTTTCGTAGGTAACGCGGGCGAATCTGCTGCAAATACACACTCATGCCCCCGTGGCCATCACAACCCCAGAAATTTAGTGCGACAGAATCAGGATGCTGTTTCCTGATCACAGATACGAAGGAAGTTTGGGTTGAAGGTGGGATTGTTGTTGCACTATCTGTTATATCTGCTGTCTAGACATTCCATATTTTAGCGCTCGAAGACCGACACTTATATCGAAGGTACACGAACCGCGCCCCTTGGGCCACCTCCGCGGATAACCTTGCGGATAACGCATGGATAATCCAACATGCTCACGATCTGATGGTTCTTCACTCCCCCAGAAATTTAGAGGGAGTTGAGATAGCTGTGTCTCCTCACACTACATTCGCCGTACGTCATATTATTCATTCATTGGTAGCAATTCGTACGATTGCTTGTTGTCCACTCTCAGGATCTTGAAGTGAAGCTCACATCCAGACATCACGCATGGAAATGGGAATGTATGCGAACCGCTAAATTGGGTGCCACATTACTCTCCCAGCATTTGATACTACCCTTAATAACTTTCAATGAGGCTCTGGTCAGCGCTGCTGAACCCCTGAGCGGCATGGATGAAACTGTGTGGACCAACGTGAGTCTGGACGTTCACACCCTTCTTGTTCCCATGAACCATGGTCACATGTAGCGCCTAGATGGGTCCGCAAAAGCAAGTAAGTTCAAGAGTGCAGTGAATGTCCTATTTCGACAACCACGCATTACGACTTCTCTTCGCCGAATATCGCAAATTGTCGCACGGGTTCAATCCCCATGTAAGTGCCGATATCGTAGGGTTGCTGAACACGTGTTTGCATCTAAATGGAGCTTCCTCTGATAGTCCCCGTCGTTTCACAGTTCCCTCTTGAAGATATAGAGGGTCATTTTCATTCGGGGCATAATACGGAGGCACTAATACCCACTGCGATACGTGGTTATAGTGAGCGGCATTCTTCACCATTAGCTTCTAGTGGATCGGTAGTTAAAAAGGTAAAGTTGGTTCCCATCTTTCCAGCTCCTTCTGCCTTCTTGCTGCAATCCTATATTCGATTGCTGTCCGGAGGGGCCTTGAATCATGGCTTGATGAAGCTAATTTTCTGTGACACATCGCGAACCCATTGCGTGCATAGCATGTCGGTGGCGAGTCACAGGACTCAAATATCCTTATGATGCCTCACGAGTCACGCAGAGGCCTTTCTTCTCTGCTTCCGGATGCATCGCCTCCCACGGATAAACGAGCATGCACTCCAAGGGTAATGGCCGAGGACGTTGCCCTATCCGCTGAAGGAGGGGGCTCCGCCACTGAGGACGAAGCTCAACCTCCAATCGATTCTTCGACCATAGCGGCACCTCACAACCTCCAGCAGCCTGCATCTCAACCATACACACACACCACGACACTGTATGAAAAAATGGCAAGCCACGAGAAAAAGCCCGATTCGGAAGCGGAGAAACATAATGTTTCGCCCGCTCCGCTCATGGAGCCAAGCGCAGCTTCTGGTCGAAATCTCTTGGGCACTAGTGGGAAAGGCAAACGGCGAAGTGACTCCACTGAGGAAGAGCCG
Organism: Cantharellus anzutake; assembly: GCF_015039405.1. Lineage (NCBI taxonomy): Eukaryota > Fungi > Basidiomycota > Agaricomycetes > Cantharellales > Hydnaceae > Cantharellus > Cantharellus anzutake. The sequence continues at coordinate 1,261,823 of NW_024066958.1, forward strand.
GACGCGGGCGATGTCAATGACGGTACGGAAGCACGAACGTCCCATGCCTCTGCTGCAACATCAAGAAGAGCATGGCAGGGACCTCGCCGCGCGGTCACGAAGAAAAAACGTTTCTAGGGATCATGACAACCGCCGATAAGTCCTGGTATTCCCTTCCTCTCCTGGTTTGAGACTCTCTTCAGCTCGTGGTGTGGAGCTCCTCTCGAATGTCCTAATTTCAATGCTCGACTATTCGTGTCGACTATTCGCATTGCTATACAGATAACGTACAGTTCTTCCGCTGAAGTGTATGCATCTTGTCGAAATACAGTTGAATGGAAACAAACAGATATGGTGGCATGAATCGTGAACAGGAGATGGAAGCAGCTTGGGCTAAACCACATGATAGTCAGCAGCAGGACATGGCGAGGCAGGGGCAGTCAGGGATCTCAGAAGAGGATTGATCGTGCTGAATGACCGCCAAGGAGTCTAGGCTTTCACAGGCTAAGAGCCACTCTTCGCTTCAAGGCTTTCTTGCTGCTGCCGCGCGATGACGTCCTCGAGTGTCATCCCGTTTTTCCCCATTCCCTTCCACTCGTGCTTCGCAACATTGCCTCCATCATGTCCATTACCCCATGCGACGCTCATCAAGACAGGCTCTTGCGAATGCCAGCTGACATCGCGAACGACCCCCGCGCGTGCGTGATGGTATCTCGACACTCGTAGTCGGGGGTTTCCCCTAGACGTTAGCGGTGGTTCGGGTTCAGAGGGGTCGAAAGAGATTGGCAAGGCCTTAGACCGATCCAGAACCTGAACTACCCGACCATCTAAAGAATATATCTGTTTCATCATAGATCAATATTTCACAGACGGCACGGCACGCCCGCGCGCACTCACATGGATGCGGCCATCTGCTGAGCCGGTGTACAAATAGCTTGCACCTGTTGTCTCAGCTGGGCTGAAATGACACCGTATGAGCGTTTTTAACACTGTGTGGCCTCTGTAAGCCATGATGCTGCAATTTTGAGGGTGTGAATCGAAACGCGGCTTGTTATATGACCCGTTTCTGCCACAAACTTTGTCGCGTCATATGCATGGTCACGCCGGTGAGCACCTACCGATAGTCCCAGTGGGTCAAGCCGTAATGTCGCTCAGGCATCTCCTCCCACTCCGAATGACTGCGCATTTTCCGCAGATCCCATAGCCTCATTGTTTGATCTTTACCATTTGAGACAACATATCGTCCATCCCCTTTAGGGGATACATATGTAATACCTTCCGTGTGGCCGACGAGAACGCCAGCTGGGTTTGCGTGCGCTTCTAGAGAACGGCGATCCCTGAGCGGAAGACCCTAAATCAGTCCGATGGAACCCCGAAGCGGACCAGTAAACCGTCCAACCCACCAAACCTTCAGGAACGTGTCATCGGAAGCGCTGATCAACACGTTTCCGCTAGCCGTGTCTGCCCAACAACAGCTGTTCACGTCCTCTTTGTGTGCGGAAATACGCACCGTTCTCCGCATTCCCTGCAAATCATACACTGCATTTCCGATCTCGTTCAGTTCAATTTCATCTCTAATGCGTTGTGCGCACCAAATATACTCCCACTTCCCCCTGCAATAATTTCGTTTCCATCAGCGGAGAACCTACAGGAGTAGATCCCAAAATCTGGCACATATCCTCTCACGCCCCGTCTGAACTCATCGGCGAGAGGGATCGGTATTTGTTCATTACTGGAATCTCGAGTCCTAGTCATGTGGACTGTTGTTGTCTAGTTGGTCGTATTAGTGAAAATTGGGATTATTTTTGAGTTTCTACATTACATACGATACTGGAATAAATCATTCTCTCGTTGTCGGGTGATAGGTGTGAGTCGGTTATAGTCCAATTTCCTGGCACTGCGTTGATGGTCTTAGTCTCCTTCATTGTTGTCTCATCCTCGGACTGATCTCCAGACACCGCAAGCGATGGGGGGTGAGTGGCATCATAAATGTGCAGGCGGAAGTCTGAAAGACCATTTACATGACTGCCATATAGTTCAAACTCGGATACTGACAAACCTTGAACGCATGTGTAATAAAAAGATGAATCTTCCGAGAGAAAATATCATGGTGACGAACCTAAAGAATGACCAGAATAACATACCGGAAGAGTACTGGCCACAATACGGATTGGCTTCGTACCGAGCCGCGATTGTACCAGATGTATTGGGGATTAAATCCTGGACGATAAAACTCCGAGTAAGGAATGACGAACCACCGTTGCAGAATGGAGATGCAGTTCACGCACCCGCGAAAGGTCCTCCCTTACGAAACGACCTGGTGATGTCCGCATATCTCTAACTCTCTTAGCTAGAGATGCATTGGATGACTCCCTACTTCGGAGGTATGGTCCCAATCTACCGAATTCACCACCAGCCAGGAGTCGTTGTCCAACTTTCGAGGGCACCGTGACTTGAGGGAACCATCTTCGAGACCCAACCGCCGTGGGCCGTTCTTCTTCGCACTCATCATCAGGATCCGTGGCTCCCCCAGGTTCAAGATACCAAGTTCGCCCACCTCCGCGCTGAAGTAAATACCTGATAATCTGGGATGTTATGCGCGGTGTGAGCGGATTACCAGATACTGTAATCGAGGATGATATTTGGTGAGCGGTGCGAGTGTGGGGTGTGTGATTAACGGGAAGGCTCACTCCCCAAAAGGCCGTCATCTTCTTCATCCATAGCTGCAAGCTCCGCGTCTTCATCGGAGTACTCCTCGTCATCCTCCCCTTCATTGGAAGGAAGGTCATTGGGATCTTCATTCTCTTCTTCCCTGCTGCCATAGCGGTTCCCAGAAGTCAAGGGGGTTTCATCGCGGCGGGTCATGATTGCCAGAAATATTCCTACCAGTCCCAGGTGAGTAAGCTGCTGAAAGTTGATGACCCATTCAATTGCTTGTTTCCGGATCGATCGTCCTTAGTCATGGCGTTCATGGAGTTTTTTGTGACATCTTGTCCACCTCTTTGGTCTCTGCAGGCCTTCAGCCCGATAGTTTAGCGACGCAGAAACTGAAAGCGGACGGTTATGCGTCAGATCAGCGGGTCGCCGACCCTCCGGATACGCTCGATGAAGGGCTCCATGCATGTTTGAATCGCTGGAAGTCTGCCGGTCTGTGCTTCAACAGATACCCCTGTCGCTCGGACATCCGTGAGGATTGGCCTCAGTCTTTCGGTGAACTATTTGTTGCCGTACGACACCCTTATTTCGACTGCTCAACGAGCTTTGATCGACCTACATATGTTCTGGTCCCCAAGTTTCACAATCCTCCAAGACGTCGCGACGTCTCTGTCCCTCGATATCACACCAATTAAGGCAACATAATCATTCTCAGGTGGAGTGTGATCCGCATCCTTTTGTCTTTTGGCAGGAAACACTTGCGACAGGGTTCGCGATCATTTCCGATGTTTTCTCGCCGGTGTTTTCGACACGCCAATATACCGAAAAGGATCGATGGGTTCTCTGCTTGGGGCGGCAGTACTAGCGATGTGAGAAGTCATTAATCGAGCCTTGATCTGATTGGTGTCCCATTATGCGCTCTGTCACATGCCTAGAGTACAGGTACAGAGTTGAAAAAATGACGACATCCATTATGAGGTGCGCTAAGCATCGGTCTTACTGATCAGGATCCACCCCGCCTCCTCAGAAAGATTTGCACCATTTCTTGAGTACTCCAGTCATCCAACCTTATTCATGAACACGCTATTTTTCACGGCTGCTATGTACCGACCCAACTTCGGCGCTGGAGGGGTTGTATTTTGACTATTCAAGGCGGTCAGCCTTCAGACTACGCTTACGAAGTCTATGAGATTGGAAGCCCTCTCGCCGGTGCTGTCTTTCTGGGTCTAAGGGTTCAACCGTTCGTTCGAGTCCATCCCGGCGGATTTTCTTATATCTCAGGCCGCCTGTTACAGGATCCCCAATATATCTGGTCCTGAAGGGTTCTGCCTTCGCCGACATGCAGCGGACCTGCTTGGTGATTTTCATCAAACCGATGCTCGAGTATACGTGAAACATCTATGAATGGGAAGCTTTAGCCCACTTATACGTGCAAATTGGCGAAGCTGCATGCTTAACCATTGTTGGAATGAATTATTTATCCGCTCAGAATACCGGACTCATGAGCAGTGCTCTGCCTTGCCCTTGACCCACGGGACCGCTCAACACCGCAGGGTTTCACTACCGCCCCTCATCCTTTTTTGCGGGGAAGCGTTCACCCTGCGATCATTTAACAATTGAGCATATCATGTATCGCAGTTTTTAGACCAAGTCACCCAAATCCAGCTAGCGGCAGCGGAGACTCTATCGTTGGGCAGGATTCCCTCATTCCCGTTCCCCTCTATCAGCAGTCGGATAGTCCCTCGCGTCTAATCCCTTGACGGGCCTTGTCAGTCTGTGGAGCGCATCCAGTGTTCTGCAAAAGAGGGAATTAACGGTTCTCTCAGACCGGTGATTGACCATGGAACTAGTAGAGGCAATGCTCGGTATCTCAGTAATAACTGGTGGACGCCGCCTGTCGCGGCAAGAGCCCGCTACCCTTTTAGCTTTGTGTTCAGAGCCGTATTTCAACGTTTGATACGTGCTTGTTTCTTATTATCCCATACCTGGTCCGTGACGTCGTACGGACCGTGGGATTGACTTGCGACCATTGAGTCGGACTCCGGAAAATCCCGATATTCAAAGTCTTTTTTTGAGCTGGTGTGTTGCATCCCTCCACCGTCACTCATCCCCAGTCTCGCCACCCATGGACGCGCGCTGCGCAATGCCAATTTCAAAATTTAGCTGGGTGCCATGTTTGCAATATTATACACTGTCTTGCAACTATCATTAGTCACGTTCGTATGGATTCCTTTCTCCTTTTCCTCAGTTCTCGAGACTGAGGTTAGTCGCCATCACTTAAAATTCGTTTCTTTACCAATACTCTCCGGCACACTGTCCTGATCCCATCGACACTCGTGAGATTCTCATACAAAAAGCCGCAGAAACTGTCCTAAGATGGCCAAATTCTCCTGATCCGATGTCCTTGACTCAACGTCAAACCTAAACGGCATGTCATAATTCCCTTCGTCTGGTCTGACTGACCATCTCGATCCCGATCTAGATCCATTGTCTCATCAAGATCCACTGCAGGCATAACCATGCTCATCAAATCTCCAAATTTCTGTCCGTCACCTAGTCACCTTGAGCTCGTATGCAACTCTCAATCCAACCAACTAATTCCAGGAGAATCTCCAGTTGAATAGAAGGATCGGGACCAATCATGCGTTCCTTTCCACTTCCAAACTCTCGTTCCAATGATTCATCACTCACTTTTCTCCTGGACCGGCAACTGACGCCTGATCACTAACAAAACTCAAATCCACACTCAAAGTACTGGCATCCTTTTCGATCTCTGACTCAATCGCTGACTCAATGGAGGCCTGAGCTCTTTACACCAGACCCCCAAAGCACTCAGTGGAACTCGATCCACTGACCCGATCTTTGCGCTAGCAGGGGTGGTGAGACAAAGCATGACCTTTGGTGGGGTTCTGAGCAAGACCCTTCGCCCGCTTGTTATTTATTTCGAATGCTTGAGCTCTCTCCTGTTCGTGGACAAGATGTGTGTCATGGGGAAGCTCATTAATGGTGGCAACGATTACTGGTTTATGTACATGCAATCCACCCAACTGTAGTCTATTGCCGTTTCATGCAATTTTGATAGTCTGAAAGGACGTCATTTGTCAACCTAGCACTTGGCAAGTGGGAGAACATGATAATGACCTTCGCGTACAGAGCTTCAACAACCTTGCCGATTTGGCCAATTGTTTGGATGGCCATCGGGTACGCTTCCTGTGGTTCCAGCCGTAGGTGAGAATCAACTGGACGAATGCTCAACGGGACCTACATCCGCAACTGGCTCATCGAAAACAACCAGGGTCCCATTCCCTTGGTCCAAAACGCCATTCAGAACCTTATCAAGGATCATCTGCGATAACCTAGCACGAAGTGCTTCAGAAAATAACCTCCCGCAATGCTTTGCAACCTTACTTCGCCTCGACCTGTGGAACACCTTGGCCCACCATCTCAGCAACATAGGCTATTTCAACATTGCTATATGGCTCTACGATCCTTAGCAAGTTTTGTTCTAACAGCGTGTCGTACAGTGCTGCGAGGTGTGACCGGATTGTTGGGTCTGAAGACAATTCTGCAATGAGGTAACATGTAAGATACGACTATTAACCTCAACATAAACTCAAAAAAGCGAACCTTCTCTATAATCCTTTAAGGCCTTCTCAAAGTCAGCCAGGTTGCGCCTCTGGTGGGCGCGTGCAATCGCTCTCATGCTTTCAATTTCGCGCAGCTGGGCGTAACGAATAGCCAGTTTTATCGAGAGCAAGGAGTTAACGTCCTCTGGCTGAACGAAATCATTAATCCATGACGAATTGGGTGAAAGCGGGTTTGTACCAAATTTAGCATGATCTTGCACAGAAGCATGTACTTAAGGGCGTTGAGGGCATTTGGGTCATCCTGGGCGGATAAGTTTTCGAAAGTCTCGAAAAAGTAGGAGTAGCTGAACCATCAATCACTCTAAACCACAGGTTTCAAAATTTGGCACATTATACTCACGCCGTTTTATAATCCTTATCTTCAGCGTGTAGAATACCACTTTGAAGATCAAGTTGAGCTTGAAGCGGCGGTGGGCAATAGATGGCGTTGGCTGCTGTCCGAGCAGAAGTGAGGGATGTCTACAATCTCAACATGTGAGCGTGTCGCGAGTCATGCGTAGTCCAACAAACTTTGGCTTTCGCAAGATTGTTCAGTCCGCGATAGACCCGTGACTCGAGTAAGTGAACCTCGGTGAGAGTCTCTTTGTCATCCAACCTTTTTAGCTCCTTCAACAAAGAATCGATGAGTGCCAAGGCGGGTCTATAGTTTTCGGTATCCAAATGCCTAATAAATAGCTGAACTATTCAGTGACTGCTCGTGATAACGCAAGCTCAGACTCACAGCGCGATTAGTCGGGCTTCCAGACTTTGTTTTAGGAATATGCGTTTTTCACTGCGTGCCCATTCAATGTTATCTTGGGTAACTTCTATTTGGACTTTTTCCGAGCCCGGAATTTCACTAAAATAATTGATGAGAGTTCGGACTTTCCGAAAAGTGAGTTCGAGCAGTGGCGAGTGGGATATGACTACCCACTCAATTTAGCAGTCTTAGCTTTGGCAGCGGCAGACATGAATCCTCGCGATGTCTTGACTAGTTCGGCAAGCGCAGACGCATTCCTGCCCCCAATTATCAGCGTTGAGGTAACGACCTAGGATATGTTACGCTCACTTTTCATCTCTGTACAGCTGCCCAAGCTTTATAAGTGCAGATTCCTGGTCTTTTAACGCGTCATCCGATCCTGGGAAGGCATTGCGAACAGAGATACGTTGAAGTTGTGTTAATACTGACATGCGGAAGGGTTGGAGTGGAATTTAAGACGCACCTTTGGGGGTCTGGAGCACCTTTTGGTACAGAGACTCCGCCTTTCGGGCGTCTGTCTTAATCAGCGAGTCAGCCTCGCTTAGATATGTAGCTGTACCGCCTGATGATACTAAAGACATCCTACGGGCGTTCCTTGAAATGTTTCGTGCTCAGATACCAATTGAATGAGGTGACGCGTCCCGTGTGCACTTCAATCCCAACTTTGGACTTTTAGAACGAGATTGGCTTCACCAATAGTTTTAACGTCAAATCATTCTCATAGCACGCGGCTCCTAATCTTGGGCTCAAAATGGCTGGCGAAGATGAGATTTTACCTATACCTAACTTGAAAGTCGCACAATACACCTTTACACTCTCGAATCCTAAACTCGTACATTTGCATGACGAGGCAGCCACCAATCTTCTTGTGGCGATAGAAGCTGATGGTACGTTCTCGATTTGGCCAGCTATGCCGGACCTCACTGAAACTAGTCGGTGTCGGCTTGATACGTTTAGACATGGCGCCTTATTTAAAGCTCCTGCTGTCGCAGTCACCATCTATCATCCCCCAACGCCTCACTTCTAACGCTAGGGATCTAGTAGAGAAGCTTTCGGGGAGAAACAAGGCCGAACTTGAGGCACTAGAACAGAAGCTGAAAGATGCAGAGGAGACTGAGGGCGAGACAGAAATCAGTGATGCTTTAAGGGCGAAAGCCTCATATTTGACTAAGATTGGAGAGAAGGCTCGTGCTTCATTGTCACTCACCTGAAGGGCTTCCGATTAATTTTCATTTTAGGATGCCGCTGCTGCTGCACAAACACTCGCGTCTTCAAAGACCCCCGGTGTTGGTGCTCGGATCGATATCACCCTCACGCTAGTTAGAATCGGGTTCTTCTTCAACGACTACAAACTGATTGAGCCAAACATTGCTGCCGCAGAAAAGTAAGATTGGAAATCCTTGTTCGCCTCAATTTTGGATTCACAATCCATGCACACAGACTTATCGAGAAAGGCGGCGACTGGGATCGATTGAACAGACTGAAAGTCTACCGAGCCCTGAAGTTCATCTCTCTCCGTGACTTCAAGAAGGCTGGAGAGCTGTTGGTTGACTCGCTGTCTACGTTCACTGCAACTGAGTTAATTGATTACAATGACTTCGTTGGGCTTGCAATTATTGTTAATACTCTCGTGCAGAAACGAGTTGACCTTAAAAAGAAGGTTTGTTTCCCCTCCAAAATTATGGATCCTGGGGACTTTAAATTAAATTACTGGCCGCACAACATACAGATAATTTCCTCTCCGGAAGTGACCCAAGTTGTACTTGATGTCCCACTGCTGGGGGATTTCTTGATGTCATTATATAATTGCCACTACGCTAAATTCTTTGCTGCCCTCGGTATGTACCGTGTATTGTGCCCCACCCAACCCTCTGACAATCCTCCAGCATCAGTCGAGCAAGAGCTGCTCCTTACTTCCCGCCTCCTGTCACCGCATGCCCGCTACTATGTCCGAGAAGTTCGGATTCTTGCATACTCGCAGATACTCGAGTCGTATCGCAGCCTCACCTTGCAAAGCTTAAGTCTGTCATTCGGAGTCAGCATAGACTTTATTGATCGGTATGTATACGCGTCAGAAACATTTCATGACTTATTTGCTGAAGTTCTCGGTCACGTTCCAGAGATCTATCTCATTTCATATCATCCGGTCGCCTAAATTGTACTATAGACCGAGTCCATGGTATCGTCGAGACCAATCGCCCGAGCGCAAAGAATGCTCAGTACGATACCTTGGTAAGGCAGGGCGACGTCCTACTGAATAGTATCCAGCGGTTGAGTCGTGTACTGTACTGATTGATATAATACATATATGGTGAATTCTGGTTCAAATGGGTTTGTTGTCGCTGGATATCCCCATCCTAGTTCGTGCTTTGTGTGGTTGAAACTTGGGGTACGGCTGGCGTTGTGCCAAATATTGACGCCTGACTAGCAGGTTAGGTAAATGATGCGTGCATGACCGCTTACTAGAGAAAGTGCACGAGTATCGATTCACGGTTCCTTACCCATTCGACTCATCAGCAGGGTCGGGATCCCCGCCTTGATCGCTTCGCTAGCCGACGAATGGATGGTAAGGGAGTTCAAGCGTGATGAACCTCGCCCACTTGCGCAGACCACGCATCGCTCCCCCCCCCACTTCCCCTTCATCGAAACTGACTGGGAGATCAAGTAGCACCTCGATAGGGCGACGGCACGCGTAGATGAGTTGCTAGACATCAGCAACACTTTTAAGCGAGTACATAATGACCGCTACGACCTTCCTTTTGAGAAACATATCGAGCAAGATACCATGACGCAGTATCTTACAAACCTCAAGGGAACGCTAATCGGCTACTCCAAGCAGAATGCCAGAGACGCCCGAATCTGATGCGAATCTGATGCACCAATCTTTGACGACAACTGTGATGAACCAAATATCGTGAATTTAGCGCTTCCGCCCGCCCCTCGACGTGGAATGCAGTTAACCCAGGTCTGCTGAACACCTTCGCTCCGTCCCGCCGCTTGTGCTATGAACCAGACAGTGCCCAGATGGATTGTGTAGGAGGCGCGGAGATCACTTTCTGAAGTGGTTCCGCGACATCGCAGAGCATCACAATGCCAGAACCCTCAGTCGCATCAATGACTTGTGATCGATCTTCCTCGAACAATTGCGACCGCACACTGGGTATCAGCACTTGACCATTCATGTTTCATGCCAGAGGCATACTCAACCTGGGCCATATTCATGACAGATAATCCCTGGTTGGGGCAACCAATCCTGGAGTTTGGCCTTCGATACGGCATGCAGAGAATAATTCCAAGGCACGGGCAGCCCAGCGAGCAGCAGTTATCTTCGAATCCGTCGCTTCTGAACGTCGGATGGGAAAGAGTGCCAGAGCCAGGGATATAGGGCGGGTCGAGAATAAAATACCATTGATAGGCTCGGGGCACCCGAAGGAAGCATTCCTAGCAACAAAGGGGAACATACCATCGTCGATCGGATGTTGGGGGCGGCGCCTTAACTGGTCCCAACTGCGTCATGGATCAAGCTCGCCGCGATCGGGATGTATGATTACCCTGCCTAGAATTACTCATGCAATCGGCCTGTTTACGAGGATTATGTGCATATCTTAGGCATTGACCACTAGTCAGAGTCTCAAACGTCCTCGACGTAATTAGGATGGTGGCAATCTTGAAACTAATGAGGAAGTGATCATGCCCTAACGTATAGCGTATAGAATAGATCTAGCCCCTCAAGGGGAGGGGCGCTAGAACACAATGCGGAACTTAAAAGAGGCTAGCGATCGTGAGGTTGAGATCTGCATTTACAACCTGACGGATGGCCAGATGAGGTAACACAGCTGGAGAGGCGAGAGCAAGGGAAAAAGCACTATATTGGCTGCTTGCACGACAGGGTTCTTGTGAAGCAGCCTGAGGACTGAGCAGTTGCCAACTCAGCAAGTGAGGGAGGTGCACTCTCCTATCCACCGCTGTGGTCACGTCTAGAACTCCCTCAGATAGGTTGTCGCCAGAAGTACACCTCAGTGTGCTGCTGACTAGTGTTCGACAGTCGTGACTCATCCAGAACACGCTGTTTGACTCGAAGACATGTAAACAACCTTTGAGGCCGAAACTTGCATCCGCTCCGTGATCCTCATTTCCTATATTGCAATGACCGACGTCCCCAAGCGCCAACGTATCACTGCGGATGAAATAAATTGTCTTATATACGCTTACCTCCTTGATTCTGGTGGGCATTTGCAATATTTACATGGCATTGGCAACGTTTATTAAAAGCGCGTCCACTAGGCTTTGAGCATTCCGCTTGGGCGCTTCGAGGCGAAGCCCACCTCGACAACTCACCAAATGCCCACATACCCATTCCCCGAGGGGAGATAGTTACGCTCTTTCGAAAAGCATTGTTATATATGGAGGCGGAAAGGAACTTTAAAGTAGGCGATTTGAGGTGAAGGCATTGAATGCTTGATATTAATTCCGCCGACGTGCCTTTGCGCATTTTCTATAGCTGTCTCAGGAAAAGGGAAAGGGGACAGACAATGGTCAGGACACAGAGCCAATGACTTTATTGGGCCGGTTCCGAGCACCAAATGATCGACCCTTGTCGGAGGAGCCGAAAATTCCGCCTAGACCCCCCATACTCCCAGACCCAGCCAACATTGAAGCAGTGAGGAAGGAAGGTTCCACATCACAAAATGGAGTCATCGATAAACTCGTATCTGAAACGGGAGAGGAGTCACGTCCGAAGAAGCGCTCTCGAACAATCGATGACAGTGCGCCTTCGCCAGGTATGGAAATTATACATTTGGTGTACGTGTGGATATCTTAATCGCTGAAGAACACAGATGAACGTTCGAGGAGCACATCAGCTCAGCCTCCTGTCGCTTCTGGTAGCTCGAATCCCAATTCATCTATGGAATCAATAAAAGCCAGGCTAAGTCTCCATTCGGGGGTCGGGAGACTCCTTCCGCTTGACGGGGAGCCTGATGGTGTCTCATTAATGAAAGGTCATGCTGGGGAGGTTCGTGCTGTATGTTAAAGCGTTAGTTTTATCTCAAGTGACCACAGGTGTTTACTTGTGCATGGAACCCCGCGAATCCAAGTCTTGTCGCGAGTGGGTGAGTTACGAGTCTACTCAATGCATCGTGAAAGTCCTCTTAGAGGCTTACACTCTAGAGGGAAGGGCGGCTCGATAACTATCTGGAAAGTAGGCCAACCTGACGCTCGTGATTCGATGTATGGACCTCGACCGCTTTTCTCCAAATCCTCAATGTTACCAGCGGTTCCCGTCCTTAAGCCGAAAGAGTCCCACGACATGACGTCTATCTCATGGAACAAAGCCGGTACATACCTTGCTGTTGGTCACCAAGACGCAACAATTCGAATTTGGACTCCGGAAGGGAAACTCCTTGCAACCCTATTCGGGCACGACGCACCCGTCTTTGACGTTGCGTGGTCACCATCAGGCGATAGGCTCGTGAGCGCGGGACTGGATTCACTTGCGTGCGTATGGGACCTCTCCTCTCCTCAGCAGGCACGCATACTGCAAACCTTGAGGGGGCATCGAAGTGAGTGCCTGATACACGCTGTGACGGCGGCATATTGACAAGCGATTGAGGCGACGGTTGTTGCCTCGATGTTGAATGGATTGAACAGGAATATTTTGCTACTTGTGGAACTGACTGCTTAGTTATAATCTATAAACTTGGCCAAGATACACCCCTCGTTGTTTTGGACGCGCACAAAGATGAGGTGAATCAAGTACGACTGTCACCTTCGGGTCACCACCTTGCCTCTTGTTCTGATGACCAAACTGCGGTCGTTTGGAACATAATGGAGCAAGGGTACAAGCGAGGAAACCGGCCAACTTATATTACACTATCTGGTGTTCACAAAAAAGCTGTTTCAATGATTCAGTGGTCTCCTGTTCCGTCTGAGGACGGCGGGTATAATCTCATAGCGATGTGAGCTTATTATCTCGGGTTTCAATGCAATTGCCGCTCACATGTAACTGGTGTAGGTTCTCAAGAGAAGACCGAGAGGCCACTCTGTGGGATATTCGCACAAAACAATGCATTCGCAAGTTCTACGAGTTCCACACGGGCACCAAACTTCCTAAAGACATATTCACCCATTCTTTCGATCCAACCGGGAGGTTCTATTGCTTGGGGGGCATTCGTTATATGGTCATATACAGTGTCGAGGTACGTCTTTGCGCAGTCCTGGTGGCTCGTTTGTGAAAGAAGATTTCCTTACATCTAGACTGGAAAACCTATATGGTCGTGGCCGTTTGTGAAAGCTTACATTGCCGATATCCAGTGGGGGAAACTGAACGATGGACGCTACATCGTCGCAGCAAAGGAAGACGCAACGGTGGCGCTTTTAGATGTTGCTAAACTTGGTGTGCCAGCTCTCTCTTAAGCTTTGTCTTTGCTTTGTATGGCATATGTATTTTCTTCCCTATACGACAATGTTTGACACACTTGGGGGTGGCGATTTTGAGTCAATTCCCCTTTTACTTACAAGCGTCTGATCGGAAGAACCCGACTGCATAAGCGCCGTGCTTGGGGTCACGAGACATCTGTTATGGCTGAAAAGTTTGACGAAGCTACGCAGGCAAGTAGGCGCCCCGATTAATCTTTCTTTGGGTTAAACTCCTTGTGGCCACAGAAAGAGCTTCAAAAGTTTCTTCAAGAAGAACAAAAGAGAGAACGTGTGCAACAGACTGTGCAGTCTTTGACTTCAGCATGTTGGGATAAGTGGGTGTAGGAAGCATCACGCGAGCTCCAGAACTGATTCACAGTTACATAGATGCATCACTGGTAGCGTTTCAACACGGTTCGCTAGAGGAGAAGAAAAATGCCTCGTGAACTGTGTTGGACGTTTCCTCGACACTTCCCTGCACATGGTCAACCGCTTGGAAGCAAATAGACAGGCCCATTCTTCACTATAAATGGAGGGCACATCCACAATACAGTGACCTTTGACGTGCCTGAATGCCTCCAATATTGCGACCCTTCAACATCCCAGCAGAAAATATCTACAGCGGTGAACGCAACGAAAGGAAGGGCAGATCCCTGCGTCCTTCTCCAGACCAGAGGGAATCCAGCTAAGTATATACAAGTTTGTGAATGCCAAACCCCAATATCTTCCAAGCATGCCAAGCCATCACTGGGATAAAGAATCCATATGCCTGTAAGTGCTCGAATGGGTGGCGCACCCTGATCGGAACCTTGACTGGGGGCGTCCATGTCTGGCCAGCTTCCTGTCTGAATGCGCCCTCACGATAAAAGGTGTCCATCAGTCTATCTTTCTCTACCCATCTCTCTCGAAGCCAAGCATCGAAACGTGTCGCCTCTTCAACGGATGCCTCAGCTCGTCCAACACTATCCTTTGTGCTTACCTCCCCAATCGGGATGTCCTCGATCTTGTAATAACGGATGTGTATGTGAACTTGAGGTGGTGGTATGCCGTTCAGGAATATCGAACGTAGTGTATAGTGATCTTGCCCATAACCATGAAGGGGGATTCCTGGATAACCAACGGTTACATCCATGACACGGAGATTGTGGATCGCTGGTCCAAGAGTTCGTAGACAAAATAGCAGGCCAGTTGAGCGAGGGAGAAGGGTATGTTCTAAGTCAGGCTTAGGGATTTGTTGAGATCTTTCGTCAAGATGGCAGCAAAACGTATCATTACTCACAACCCCTATCTTTTCTGCGTACTTCGCGCTCGCGGGCCGTGTGTCGGGACTGACAAGTGTCCCCTCTGGGAAAATGAAGAGCACAAACCTCCCGCCGACATGCTGCACACGACGAGCCAACGATACAAGCTTCTTCCCCAGGTATAATCGGTCTGCAGACCACGAACGAGCTAAGAAGATGAAGCGGAAAAATTGCATAACCTGAATTTGTTTGAGCTTCAGCGTGATACGCAGCTCGTGTAATAACTTACCCATCCAAGTACGGGGATATGCTTTAAGGACCTGTGCAAACGCAGGTGAGCTTCCGTCAGGACAAGGTAGTAACCAACGACGAACTTCTTAAGGATGATAGTAATTTCGCTGTGTGTACGCATGAGGTACATCAGACACCACAAGTACATCCAATCCGCATATATCTAGCGAGCATCATGAGGATCTTAAGATATAGTGAATCAGTAGTATTTGTGTCAATGTAACTCACTTGATGATTCGCCATGAGGACTACTCTGGGCGGTGCCTTCAGGCCGACAATCTCACCAGTGGCTTCATCGCACTCGAATAACGATTCATTTTCCTCATTTCCCTCGTGTGTTATCACAAAGGTCGTTGGGGCGAAGAAGTGCGTTAGATGGACTGTACCCACGGCCAGGCATGTGTTAACGAAACGAAGGGCCACATGACGAGGCTGGAACACCCTCACCAAAGAGGACGCCCCCTGACGCCTTTGTGAGAGTTATTATATCTTCGTAGAACTCCCTGGCTCCAGGGATAGGCAGATAGCGGAAGGGCACGACCAGGATCTGAGTCATGCAAACGAGGAGCAGACTCGCATTAAAACAGATGACCCAAAGTGCAGCCCGCAAAGACTGGAGCCAGCTCCCGCCTGTGCGTTTCGGGATCGGTATCGAATGGACCTTTGAATGTAGGTCTAGCATAGGCGAGGAGAGGACGAGGATTGATGATTGCCGTTTCCAGTCCACTCCGGTCGACGCCGCGCCCGCGAGATGACTCCACGAGATGATGTCAGCTTGTCAAATTCAGTCACTTCAGATTACATTGTGACAACGCCAGACTGTAAGGCGACAAAGAAAAACGAATGAGTCAAACCGTGGTATGAAATGCATAGGTATGCAAGTGTAAAGAGGGATGGAGGAATACTAAGGCGATAGTAATCAGGATAAACAGGTAGAATTAATGCAAAGGACCTAAAGGCAATCAAAGAATTGATGAGGTAAAAGGGGCAGCCGATACTTGCGAAGAGTGAACAAGGGGGAATTGTCACCGACACCATTCTTTCGCAACACTTTCCAACACTTCCACAACTACATCCGCGTTTGTCAACAGCCCATGACCCTCTCCTTCAAGAACCTTGAGTGTACAATCCTTCATCGTCCTCTCCATCCACCTGACACTCCCAATGCCAATGCGATCATCACGATCACCGTACCAAACCTTGACTGGTTGCTTCACGTCAGTGTAGGAGAAACCCCAGGGTCTCGAATCTCGCTCGAGGATAGCCATCAAGTCCGCTGAGCCGCCTTTGAGCGCCTCAGCATGGGATGCACTTAGAAGGGCAGAAGCAAGGCTTGGACCACTAGATTTAGTGTTACCCTTCGACGCTGTCACGATGCTGAAACCAGCGCTCGATGTAGTCGAGCCAGAAGGGATACTCCGTGTCGAAAAGTTTGGGTGACGAGTTTGAGGTGCAGGTGTCGACATGGTGCTGAAAGATGGCGACGGTGGTCCATTATCCTTGATCATGGCAAAGGTTGGTAAAGGAGGAAGGGGAGGAATCCTACCATCTCTCGTTCTCGACGGCGCCGGACCAGGCGAAAGCGAAAGCGAACGTTTTCCACTTGCTCGATCCATTGTCGACACACTCTCCAGTGTAGGGACAGAAGTCTTCTTGGACCGCACCGTACCGGAATTCTCTTCCACTGCTTCAAAGGCTGAAATGTCAAACTCCAAGTGGACAGGAGAATACTCCTGTAGTGGGATAGCAGGCAGTGGAAGCTCGGCCTTTGATAATATCGATGTCCCCTTCGCACTCTTCAACGAAGATTTTGACTTGGAACTCCGGAGCGATCTCTCAGGTCCGGGAGCACGAGACACATCGAGAGAAGGCAACGACTCGGTACGGGAAGTCTGTGGGCGTGCCAAACCCGGCTGACGCTTGGGCTTGGGCTTGGTTTCGAACAATCCAAGGAAGCTGCTCTTCGACGACTTCTTTGTGAGGTGGTGATTGCCAGTCTTCCCCACACCATCATGACCGCCGAATTGCCCATTGAAATCCGCCAAGTCATCATACTCACTCGAATTGATACTGGGTCGTGAATGATCGGACTCATTCGCAGGCGAAGCCCAGGAAGTAGTTGTGGATTGTGCAGAAATCGAGATGGTCTCAGCGTTCGCGGCTCTCACATCGAATCCTATCCCTTCATAAGCAATAGATGGCGGCTTTCCAAGCTTCCATGCTTGCATCTTCCATTCCGCCGTCTGCGCAGTCTTGATGAGACTAGTTGGGATGTACTTAAGCCACTTGTAGCCTACCACACGAGCAGGGAGCAGGGAGTTAGCACCAAGTATTCCGCCGCAAAAACAGAGACTTCCGCTTACCTCCATCAACGGATGCGTTCACCCATGGTGCTAATAAATGCACGCTCCCGTGCACCCTAGTCTCGAGCCTAAGAGCACTCGCAAGCGCATAAGGGGCGCCTGCACTATGCGCTACGATACTGAACTTCTCCAACCCTAATTGGTCAGCCACTTCCTCCACCACACTTGCCCATTCGAGCATGCCCCTTCGTTCTGTTGGTACCTCTGTTGTCCTACCAAGGCCCCACCGATCGATGCACACCAAGCGGAGATTTAGTGCCTCGGCCATTTCATCATACAGACCAACGATATACCGCACACAACCGAGTCCAAGAAACAGAATGAGTGGATGCCCAATTGGTGAACCAACGTCAGCAAATGATACAGTCACTCCGGCGTTGGCGGGCCGACGTAGAGGCATTAACCGTGTTAGACGGGGGGAGCGGAGATACTGCGCCAGTTCACGGGTAGGACTTGAAGGCCTCGAAGGCTGCATAGAAGGATATGTGCTCGTTGTTGGGGAGTCAAAAGAAGTTTCGGAAGCATTAGAGGGAGTAGGAGCCGTAAAGGTACAAGGAGATGGAATTGAAGGGCTGACAGGAGAACGGGGAGTCGTAGAAGTGGAAGTTCGGGATGGCGCGGTCATTTGATTATGCGAGAAGGTTGCAGTATGATTAGGTGACTGTTTCGTTAGAACCGAGGTTGCTCTAAGTGTCTCTTCCGCCACAGAATCAACTGATGAACGAGAATCTGTCGGTTCCGACTCTTCTTCTACATCCGGAACCATATTGAGCGGACGTGGTGGTATTGACCGGTTCTTGCTGAGGTGTTCGGGTGCATGAGCACGTATGATATCAGTAATGGAAGGGATGACAGTTTTAGTAGGTGGTGGAGGATTATCAAGTTTGGGAACAGTTCGGAGTGTCCTGCTCAAATCGTTGACGAGTGTAACATCATCTGTGCCAACCTGCTCTGTACATGTATTGAGAGAAGATTGATCAGAATTACCACTGGAGCGAGACAGAGAGGGCGGCGAAGAAGTAGGGACTACGGTTGGAGGTCTGCTTGACGTAACAGCTGTCGATCTTGTGTTTCTTGATGACATCGAAGGATCTATCGCCGAAGGTCGACTGCGGGAGGATGGCCTAAGATGGCCTAGCGCCACACCTCCTGGAGGGTCGGGCAACGGCGGGTGGTAGAGAGGATGATAGCGAGGTCCCCCAGACTTACCAGGATTCGTGATGACATTATCCCATGGACTCGAGGGTAATTGTGGGAGCTCCAAAGAGGTTTTGCGATGCCCATTCATTTGATCAACTAATGCGTCCATTTCCGTGACATCAAATCCTGGGGAAATGACCAACGGACCATCATTCAATGATGAATCATTTGAAGTGTAGAGGGAAGAGGCGAAAGGAGGAATCTTGGGACGATCATGATACGAGCTTGCATTGCGACTGGGTAGCTGCTTATCGGGACGGCGCAGTGGAGACGAGGAGGGGGATGTCGATGGTGACGAGGAAGTAGAAGTGGGCTGAATGGAATGCAAGGCTTTGGACGAGGGAGGAAATTGGCGTCGAGAACGAATAACCGGAGAAACTTTGGAAGGAAAAGGGTAAATTTCCTGGCGTTCTTCGTCATCCCTGTCGCTGGAATCTGGATCTTTTGATGACCGACTTTTCGTTATTGATGGAGCTGGCGAGTGCACTGTCTGTCTGCCAGAGGCAGAGCCTGGACGGCCATTCCGCAGGGAGGCAGCTAATCGACTGGAAGGGGATCTATAATCATCTAAATCATCTCTCGAGATACGGTTAGCTTTCAATCGCTCCGAACGTTTTGGATACTTGTCGAAGTATGGCAATTGTGGAGACGGCGGTAATAAATGGGCACCAGGTGTATCAGTTGACGATGAATAGGGGGATGAACCCCCGCCTTCTCTATCACTCGAAACGCTATATGGCGTCAGGAACGCTCTTGGAGGGGGCCGTTTCGGTGATGAAGTGCCCGCAATCAAAGGCTCAAGACGGGACTTGGACTTTGATGCTTTACACCTGGACGATGTCCTGGGCGGCGTCGATGAGCTGGCTGGGGAAGCAAAAGGGAACTGGTCGCTTGGGGTCGGTGTCCGAGACTTTAGTTTACTCGAGGACGAGGATCGTGAAGCCGTGAATGGTTCACCACGGGATCTATAGGGGAGCATAGAATCATCGAGAGAGCCTTGGCGCGGTGGAGGGGTTACGGTCACTGCTGAGGACATGAAGAAATGGCTTTGAGTTAGGCGTTCGAAAGTATCGTTGTTAGGCGGAAAGAAATATTCCAGTAGGGACCGTTAGTACAGTCTAGGTTCACGTTGCACTACATAAATGAGTGAGTTTTCCTTGCAAGCACCCGAATAGCGAAAAAACGCGTGATTGAGTGAGAGTGGCCAATACTTCACCTCTAGGGTGTTTCCTACAATACACGTCCCAAAGCTACACACAACTCAAGAGTGAAGCACAAGGCGCGAGAGGGACGGAACTGCCTTCCGAAATGTTCCACCCCGCCCTCCGACAGTGAAGGGAGGCCGCCAGATAGCGACAGAAAGGCGTACACGAATTGATTGGGTTCAATGTCAGACAAAGATGGCAACTTCCGACAAATTTCTCTTTGCATACATACGATCCCCGAAGGCGTGGAGGGACTTCCGCTCTTGGTTGGAAGGCACCAAGCACAACAATAGCACAAATATTGGGAAGTGCATATATGCATTCACGGGTATAAGCTCACCGACCCCTGCACAACGCCGCGATGACGGGAATCAATTTTCGAAATAATATCAAAATCATCCTGCAGCAGCTGAAAACGTCAGATCCTGCCTTTATGAAACCCCTCTGCTGAAGCCTCACTTGGAAGCGACTTGATGCTTATACTTTACATCGAGTGCATTATACATTCTTCTATTTGTTCTTGGCCTGCTCCCGCACTGTCGAACCATGGCTGCCCAAGGCCGACGGGTGTATGGCGGCGCAGCATTCTCGAGCAACAAGGTTGAAAAAGGGGTTATGCATCGATACCCAAACGCATGGCAAGTGCGAGTCACCCCTGCTCAAGTTGCTCTGGTACACGATGTGTGGCAACTAAATCAGGGGTTGGCGGCTTATTCCCATGGACCAGAGGGATTGGACAGGCCTCGAGTCGAGATCATCGCCAGACCCGCGCTGCCAGCCTCAAAGAGGATCGACTCCGAGGTTGATCCAGCGGTGCGGAGAGCGTAGTTTTCTCCGCCGGAGAGCACGTAGACGCGCAATCCTGATCATTCTGCGTTCGGAAGTCGGAAGTAGGGGAAGTTCCTGCAGACCCTCAGATCGGGTCCTGATGGCTGGTTGGTATGCGCCGGATAGGGATGCCGAAGTTCGTGGAGAAACGTGGGACTACACGCCGCCTCCGCGTGAGTGGAGGAATCAGTGAAGGTAGTCGTCTACCACAGATGTGGAGGAGCGTTAGAAAACGATGACACCCTTGCGACAAGTGCTTTCTTTTCACTGGGACTCAGCACACGAGCGCTACAGGCTGCCTCTTCTACCGCTATAACAGGTAACACACCTTATTAATAAGAATACATCCATTTCGGGATATCTCACTAGCAAATGCCGCATACCAGTCATCGAGAAGTTGCAGGGTGTTCAATGTGCCAGGTTTTTGCAGGGTGTGGAACTATTGGTGCACGTACAATCAGCACAGGCACATCGTGTTATACATAACGACTCGGGCTTCGAGCTTCGATCGTGGATTATCTTTCAGCCAAGGGGAACGAAGCATCCACCTTATTAAGCGAATAAAGTATTTCCCGATCTCGGCTGTGCCTGCAATAGATCGTATAGCGTTTAGGTTGGGTTGGTCGGTGTACACGGTACCGTCCATATCACTGTATCACTGATCACAGTACGTGAAGATTGTGCGTGCAAATTGGGTCGAACAAAATCAATCCGGCAAATGAGTGGCGGTACGATGATATCAGGTATATGATGTAGATATTATTACAATCCAGTAAGTGTGAATGCGCAATGGGAAAATCAACCATCTTAAGTGTGAGATTGGAAGGAAAGACGAGTGGCTGAGACCGGAATATCCCCATCGAAAGATGATCATCCGAGGAGGTAATAGATCCCTATCCAAAAGCAGAAGCAAGGATGATACTATTCCAAAAATCGGAACAGTGGTTGCACACGTTCGCGTCTTCGAAGGTTCGCACATCGCGGACCTCGTCCTGATGACATGATGGTAACCGTGGCCGAATCAATTCAATCAACACGAATCAACACGGGATCCGGCGTGATGGACGGGGATGCCAATGTGAGTTTAATAAGATGGCGAGGGAATAAGCCAGAGTTGCCCAATCCTCGACGGGGGTTGTGACTTAACGCCACTTGTTGAAGCGGAGCATGACATGATAGCAGAGCAGTGTTCCCGATCATGCTGGTTACCATGGGACGGAAGGAGGGATCTGTATGGAGATTGCAAGGAGTCTTCTCTCCTCTCCCAACCCGCCACTCCTCCCAACAAGGAACCCTTCCAGTCGATCCGAAATCCATCGCCAAGTGTACGCCCATGCCACCCACCACGGAGGCCACCTTCACGAAGTTCCTCACCTCAGTTCGCAACTCGAACCACTTGGTGTTATCTCGAGGAGTGTCAGAT
Source organism: Cantharellus anzutake (assembly GCF_015039405.1). Taxonomy (NCBI): domain Eukaryota; kingdom Fungi; phylum Basidiomycota; class Agaricomycetes; order Cantharellales; family Hydnaceae; genus Cantharellus; species Cantharellus anzutake. Next base: position 1,283,811 of record NW_024066958.1, read on the forward strand.
GGAAGTGGGAAGTTTCACCCTTAAACCCAACTTCACCATTGTACAACATGGATCAGCGCTGATTCAGTGATCGATACGACATTCACAGTCACATACCGCCTCAACGTGCTTCGGCAGCGCAATTGAAGGGCAGGAAGAACTCTTCTCCTGTCACGGTACCATAGAAGGATCACAGTCGTTGAAATGATCTGGAGGGCAGCCGTTACGCGGTTTCACCTGAATGAGAAGGAGCGTGCTGAGGGCATTGCACAACGAGACACACGAGTGCGACCGACCCGGGTTCGCCAGAGTGAAGTAATTCGTGGGGCGATTAGAAAGCATGGGTGTGTGGAGTTGCACTGATATGGTGAATGAAAAATCGCTGTCAAAGTAATGTGAATTGTAAGGCAGGAAGACGTAAGGTGCACGAGTATCGCGAGTGGGTGTCGCCACAACGAAGTCTTATATATGAGACTGCTTGGAGGAATCCGCGTCCTTCACAAAGGAAACGACAATAGCAGGTGGCAGACGTTGTGTCTACAAATATATCAGTTAACTTGCCAACAGAACGAAAGAAAAGGGCTAACCGGCTCCTTCCCACCCCCACCGTCGCCCCCTTTGTCCACATTCCCATCCTCATCCACCCCCACCTTCTCGTCTCCTCCAGCACAATCACACCGACATTCGCAACTATTCCCATCCACATCATTAACATTCCTCCCTTCTAATACAACAACGCTTGGACTAGGTCTTCTTATTCTCGACAACGGGTGCAGATTAGCGTTGCCACCGCCGTGCCCGTTCCCAGCTCCATTGCTGTACCTGACACCATTCCGTAATCCCGATTCTTGCAAGTGAGCAGATTCGGAAAGTGGACCAAAGCAGGGAAATATCGATCTTTTCTTTCGTCGTCTGTCATGAAGAGCCACGCCCATAAATGTCAATCTCAAAACCTCAGCGAGAGAATATAGAGCATAAAACTCACCGATAAAAGATCCATCCTCCGAGCCCAACCCCGAAGAACAACAAAATAATTCCAACACCAAATAAAGCCATCTGAGCGTTCATATTATTATTATTGACGGTCCCCGAACCTGTTCCATCGGGTGAATGAGGAGGGAGCATACAATTTGACTGGACAGTGCAGTCCTTGGAACCATCCTGGCGGCGCTCGAGTGCAGAGCTGCGAGTAGGGGGTCGAGCATAGGATTGCAATTGAGGGGATTGGGAAAAGATAGGTATGGGTGGTTTGGAAGGTGTGAGTGGGAGTTGCATGCCTCAATGATGTGATGTGATTTGGAAGAGGAGTTGAAGACTTGGGGGTTTTGATAGCCTGTCTATCAATGTACAACGATGGTTGGTATCGGGTGTCAAACGGCGAGCGGGGGAAAGGGGGGATGCAAAGGCTTTATAAGGGGGATAAGAATCTGTATGTGAAGTGCGGCACGAGTCAAGGAAGCGGCGGGTTCGTCAGAACACTGAAAGAACGAATTGAAATCAGGGAAAGAAGCTTCTTAAGGATGATTGTCACATTGAATTCAAAATATTGGACAGCGAGTTGTTAAGCGCAGAAGTTGCTCTGACGCTGACCGTCTCTCCTATGTCGTGAAGTTTGAAAAGGAGAAGAAGGACACCTGTTATGCCTGTCGGCGTATCACAGGTCCAGGTCCAGGTCGAAAGTTGACTCTTACCCTCACTGATTGTATTGCAGCCAGAACCTAGATCTTGGGGAATAGAGATCTTATATCAGAGCCAAGTTAAGAAACGACAGTGGTTGTCAAGTTCAAGGCCGCAGACCTGGAAGCAAGCCATGGAGTGAGAAAGGAACACTGGCACACGTGGGAAGGAGAGGTATGTATGTAGACTTTGAGGTTTCAGAGATGACAGGAGTAACAAGTAGAGAGACAAACTTTGCCAAGTGTGATGAGAACCCCCAACGAATCTCACCCATTATGCAGGCGCCCAGCAATATGTTCTGTCAGTGCTTCGATTTCCGTATGTCCATTCGGTGGAAGTTGGCTGATACCCAAATGGAGAAAATATTTCGGGATCGAAATTGGACTGAATTCATTGGCTGATCTGCTGATCATTGTTGAATCGCTCTACAAATTGCCGTATTTCTGGACATCCTCTGATTAGCTATATATTGTCCCCCTTCCAGCCCGTGCACACACAGGGCTTTCGTCATACTGGTGATTCGATTGGAAGGATATGGCAAGCTTCTCGCGGATGAGTGCTTACATAATAAATTCTTACCGTTTTCATAATTCCTGGCAAACTCCGTAATTCAAAAACCGTGTCAGTGCCGAAGCAGGGAAATGAATGGTGCTAAGAGATCTAGAAAAATTCATGTATCCTTCATGCAAGCAGAGTGTAGTGTCGCGCCGACGTACTTGCAAACTATATGTAACAACAATGCACATATATATTTAAGGACGCGGGACGAGACGGAAAGGGTTTCAGCTTTTTCCTCCCACCGGCCCCGTTGCGTATCCAGCATTAATCGTTGACGGTTGAGGAACGAGCCACACAAGATTGTTAACCCTACACTGGACCCCCACTTGGCGCAGTTTTCGCAATTAAGAGTCTTCCGACGCTTCCGAAAGATCAGACCGTGAATCTCTTCGACGGTTTGGACAAGGAGTCGCCCTTGCTCTTTGTGCCTCGTGTTCGTTCTACGAAGGATCGCATGTGTTCATCCAATCACGAAAACGAATCGAAACATTGACCAACAGGCATAGAAACAAATGACTGAGACGAAGAAAAAAATATACGTGTTCAAACGAAGGGTAATCAGATAGAGGCGTATTCAAGCAACTCCCAATATTCATCCAAGTCCTCGATACCATCATATGGCATCTCAACATTCCATTCTGCACCCTCTATAATCGAACATCGTTCCAATCGGGGGGGGATACATCGCAAAATCCCCGTATGTGACAGCTATGTGCGGCGAGGCTCTCCACTGAGCACACGGACGATACACTGCTGGATCGGGAAATGCAGCTATCACATGCAGTGCTGGGGACTGAACTCGTACTAGGCACTGTACTCAATTCTGACAATGAAGGAAGAAGACCAGCGACGCTCGACTCCATTGCGGAGACAAGTCGATCGCAGAGCCTACGATGAGCCAGCAAAGTGTACGAAATTTGTGGGACCCCATATTCCAATTTCATGATCGGCGAGGAAGTAGGGAAACGGCGCGGTGGATACCGTTCCCGTTGTTTGATTCGAAGCGCATCGGTTGCCCGGGTAGGTTTGATTAAGAAAGAGAAACTGAATTTGAATGTGGAAAGTCCCTTCAGAAGTTCAGAAGACGCGGTAGTAGTGGATCTGACGTTCCGGCGACGGCGACGGCGATCAGACAGCCTCTTTGAACGAAGTCCTGAAGCGTTGGTGGTGAGAGCCACAGCAGCATGCATAGCGGGTCGACGGCGGCGAGTTTGGCAATAAGCCACACGCATTCGTTTCCAATCACGACCAAAGACATAATCAATATCGCCAATCTCATCGATCTCATCGATCTCGTCTCTATAAACGTGCGTGATTGGACGTTTCATGGCGCCACCACCAGGAGTGCTGGAGGCCGCAAGGCAGACCTTCGGCTATGATGGGAGAAAAACATGAGTTTACGAATAAAAAAAAGAGGAGTGTACTTACCATGTACCAATCGAGGTCGAGGTAAAAGGATGGCAGATCATCCTCGTAAGCCCAGGCATTGGGAGTAATGTACGACATGACGAGATGTACAGAGGCTTAATGTGAAGTTGAGAGTGCAGAAGGTTGGGGAATGTAATTCCAGCCCTCACCTACACTTTATACCTTTCGATACGCATATTTCAGTCCAGATAGAAATTTGTGATTTGGTCCGCCTCAAGGCAGTCAAAATCAGAATATATGATGTCGATGCAATCGAATGAGTGATATCCGACGATACTGATAAGAAGAAACCCAGGATCCATAGGAGCAGCAGCATAGCAAACGCATGGTAGATAGGGAGACCCAGTGCACATCATTATACTGACACTAACGCACACTGATCGGCAAGCCCCGTGACAGATTTCGAACTGGACTATGAAAAGCAGTAAACCGAACGGTCCAGACTAACCAATCCACTAGTCACAACGTAAATGTCTGAGTCACAAGCCACTGGATACCCAGCAGGACCCACCCAAGGAATCTAAATGTTGGTCACGGAATTACGGGACGAAGTCCGAGACACAGCGGAGAATGTAGCAAATAAGTGGAGTTGTCGGCACACGAAAGCGACCGGGATCGGTCAAAGCGGTAGTGATCTGGATTTGGACGGGCAGGCCGCTCAAGCGATGCAGCGGAACTGGGTCATTCCGATAGGGCCATGGTGCCGGAAGCCAGGCTGGGGACTCGACGGTCGCAAGACTCCGCACAGTTTTATAAATGGATATGGATAGATCGATTTATCGGCCACACGAGCTCGAACCAAAACACAATCCCAGGAGAACCCCTCCACTGAAGCGAATAGAAGAGATGTAAAGATGTCAAACGGTTAACAATAGAGATACAAGGAGCGAAGACCCCCAAGATATAACGCAGCAGTGTAGTGTAAGGAGATTTCCCGAAGACCAAGAGCGGCGAAGAACGGAAAACAGCAGAACATGTACAGATGGCACAAAGGTAAGTTCAATGAAGCTTGACCCCCCGCATATGTTCCGGGATCCGAATACGAAGGATAACCTTCTCTTTCTCCACGTTCGCGTCAATTGTTGATTTGTTCGGCTCCGGTTGCCGACCTGGACGCTGCAGACCAATAACTCCGCAAAGACGAGGGACGGAGGTGGGACGGCGATACGGAAGTCCTCCGTAAATCCTCCGAGATCGCACCGGGGCCATAACGGCAGCGACGGTGGAAGTAGAACGAAAAGGGCTAACTCCAAAGAGATTGTATGACCGAGCATTGGCTTTCGCGGCATTTCTGCGAACGACTAAACGTGCGCTCATGGAAGGGGATACACGAAGGCGAATTTTGAGAGGTCCTTCCACCGGTTTCAATGGTGTTTCCTCAGACTCCCCTCCTAGACGAGGATGTTTGCGTCGTTTCACGTCGAAGTTTGGGGTGTACCCATCTAGGAATGGGTGCGGAGTCGTCGTTTGCTTTGTAGGTATAGCCGGAGGAGAAATGGGCCCCCGGGTTGTTGCCTTCAACCCAGTGGTGTGATCACTGTTCATTTCGTCGAAGTGGTGCTTTTCACGGTGCAATGTCTAAAGAGAGAGCCGAAGGTGAGTGGATTCGCTACAATGGGTCATAAAATTTATGCACCTGTGAAGCGCACAGGGTGTCTAGGTAGCATGCCTCGCTCTGGACGTGGGTACAATACGGGTGCATGATAAAATCCTGGACGGCTGTGTAGTGCATAAATCTTGGATTTTTTCACTAGAAGAAAGGGTAGGAGGAAATGATCTTAGGCGAGGGACGATAGCTGAAGCAGGTTTTATAGTGTTCGATGCAATGAAACAGTCAGGATTCACACGAAGCCAATCGCCATCACAATTTGTTGCAAGTTCATCCTCACTGGGCCTCGGCCGACCGATTCATTCCGTAAAGTGGCTTCCCAACCGCAGGATTCCTGCTTCTCGAAACGAAGGGTGTCAATGGCAGCGACTGCTTGAATCATCAGATCTATAAAGTGAATCGTTCTTCGTTCGGCGAATCCCGAATGCTTTGGCCCCCTTACGCCGAAAATGCGAGTGCGTATGCTGTGGTTGTTTGTACTCAGGACTGCTGGATAATCCACTGGAGTATGGATAGGAAGGCACCTAGAGTGGCCATCACTCGAACAAGTGCTGATAAGCAATGAATAATGGGATATCCTAACGGTACAGCAGTTGGACACCAGACAAGTCTTCAGTCCTCATGCGTCTGGTGTATCATGAGAGTCGACGATTATGATGGCGCCCTTGTACGCAGATGAATCCTATGTAGTGGAAATTAACGTCGTCTTCGATAAAGTTAGTGCTCGCCTCAGTGCGTGGACCCTATGGGCGGTTGATCACATCTTTCCTCGCCGATTGCTCCATTGTTCTGAGCGCGCGCGTCGGCCATAACTTCAACAGCTGCGCCTTCACAATCCTCCAAGCAAATACTCCATTCATTCTCTGAATTGTGTCGATTTGACCCATCAGGCCCTCCTAGTACAGGTGCACAGGACTTAATTTCGCGTATCCTTTATGGAATACTTTGTCGCACCCTTTGAGCTTATTCAGTCGCAGTCCAGGCCCCTTGTGGTAATGGCGAGATAAGGACTTGCAGGACATACACGTGGGCCTCATGATGTAACTAGCCTTCTCCTCAGCGCCCCAATTACGACGTGAACTCATGTTGAGGGCGTGGGTCTCAATTATCTGACGACATCACTGTGCTGGTGATTCACTGCACTTAGCAGCGACTAGTCATGGGACTCGCCTCCCTCGTTCCTTTCCAGATTTGGATATCACCACCCTGAGGTTCTGGACCTTTGGCCCCTACGTACCATTGCTCACAGGGAGGTAATCCACAACAGCACCATCCCTAGTGGGCTACCCGATTAACCCCCTTCATCCGGGACTTCATTCGGTCCCAAAGCTTAGGTCATTGCGACTCGGTGGATACCGGCGACTGCAGGAAGAGATGGTAAAGGGTGAATGGCACCGGCGGATGGCGGTCGGAGAGCTGGCAAAGCATTAACGCGGCCATGTACTGATTTTGTACAGTGTAATCCATTGTACGCTCCGTCATATGCCAACGGGCACAGATACGGAGTTAAAAATGTTACACACACACGCACACACACACTCAACAGGGTACATTCTCATTCGGCCACGCCACCGTGGCACACCGCCTGTACTGTTATGGACTTTTCTTGTGCGAGTTTGAACAAAGACCCCCCTTACGGGGATTACTCATCCCCATACTATACTACATCGGCCACCCCGGGTCGATGCCCGCGAAACAGAATAATGGACCCAGATGCGATCGCTGCGTTGCATGAAATCGTTAATGCGCAAGTGCTCTTCTGGGTTGTCATTGCGTTCGATCCCTCACGCATGCCTCACGCCCACATCCACATGACCACCGCTGTACTGCGTACATTAATGATGAGCCGACTGTGGGCATCACGCGGTTTTTTGTTTCTCAACGTGTTGGCTATTTCCGGCGGTCTTCTGTCTTCTCTGTTGGGGCAGAGTCATGTCCGCTGGCCCAAGCCGGGCCTAGAGGACCGAAACATTGGCGCGAACTAAACTCGGGCCCCAAAGCAGACCATGATATTTGGTCACACAGATCCAAACGTGCATCATAGCTCTGATCCGTATATATAGTGGTGAATCAGCACCCACACGAACCCCATGTCTTGCGTTGAATGTTTCATGTAGGACTTTCCAGGGGCAACAATAGATAGGTATGTACTCTAAAACTGCAGCAACAGCAATTTCGTTGATCCCGCATCGTCTATGTAATGCCATGGGGTGTGTTTGCATTACACTTTACGCGCTCAAACAGTTTGAAATAACAACACAAAAAGCTGCAAACCAGAAACGGTCTACTGTTCGCTTACCCAATGCCAAAACACTATTGGCCGCGATTAAGGGAGACACTCAGCATTCATAATAATCATTCCACCGACAAAACGTCTTCTCTCAGCCCTGAATCTCATGGGACCCAAGCATGTACCAGTATTGATACATTCCGCATGGCATTCATCAAGGCTGGACCCTTATTTCTCGCTTTCCTGGGACGGGGACAGTAACATACGCGCCACACCACGCCTGTTCTTGCCGCTTGCAGTGCACACGGAGATATGCGTTGGATTGGATAGGGTGTATCTGGTCGTTCCGGCGGCATCAAGAGCGAGTAGACGCCAGGGTGTGGTGAAAGCAGTTTGAGAAAAATGACGATGATGGTCGAAAGGCCACTCATTATCTTAGCTGGACACTACACGGCTTATACCGGTCGTGCGGACCCCGCTGCTTATTACATGCGCAAGGAGGGTCGTAGGCGGAGTGGCGGCGTGGCGCAACCTGGGCCTGACAACCGCTGAATTCATCATTCCATAACTGGTCACAATGAGAGAAGTTAATTCCCAAAAAGGCAACTATGTTGATCCCCTCGACGCTTCTCGCGAGGGGGGTGCTTTTGTTCACTCCTGTTTTCCTTGGTTTCGTTGCGTCGAGATCACAGGATCGAAAGTCTCTGATCCATCTGTTACTATGACTCGGGTGTCGTCATTCATCAACGCGGGCACACGACGACTCTACGCACTTGAACGCACTTGAACGCAATCTGCCATCGATCGGGGATTCGGTAGCGGAAGTGCTTAGCGGCATCAGCTCAAGCCCGCCACAAAGCTTAGCCTTCCTTTTTGGAACCTCACCGACATGAATTGGAATTACTAGCGGCCTGCAACGGAGAAGCAACGTTGGCGAGGCCATCCTGCAGAATAAGAAGACCAGGCTGAGATGCAAGTAAGGTACAATGAATTATGAAACGTCCAGGGGCGCCTGCACAAAAGGTAAACTTGGCCTGATGTCAAGACGTAATGAAACCCAGCGGGGAAACTATCGGACATCAAGCGTACTTCCCCTCACTGCATTCTGAGTTGAGCCAGCGGGGATGGATGCGATAGCTTGAGCCTCCGCCAGTTGTGAATGAAGCCTCTGAAACCGGCCGACAGCGGCCCGAACCGCCCAAGCCATTGACGTGTAATGTAAATTGTACTCCACGCTTCCGGCCCAACACCCATAATCTCGTTCAACGACGAAGGACAGAAAAAGAACAGGACAAATTCTGCCAACAATAGCGATCGTCTGAAACTTGATAAGTGGTCACTTTTGAATAACCCAGCCCTAGGCCCTTACCTCGATTCCTCCTTATGTTCTCCCGGCACTGGCAATCTATGCTCGTCGTGGCTCAGTGTACTGATGACAGGAATGTGACATGATGTATCGTATCGGAACGAATGCGTTGAGCGTGTACACGAGAAGGACAGGGAAGGAAGTGGGAACCTGGGAGGGGGAGGCATCGCCGTGAGAAGTGCTGGCCATGGTCGTGTGTATATACGGATAATAAGAGGAGCCAGGGAAACAGTGGTGTTTTTCAGGGACAGGGGACGGCGTGATCATCCGATAAGCCGAAGGAGTGAGGAGATAGGGTGAACGGAGAAGTTGTGAAATGTGGTATGGAGACCGCAAAAAATTGTACTATGCACTATATGTCTACAGTCCTTTTGCGCATGCAAAGAATGAAAGCAGTGGAAAAAAAAATGAAAGACTTCCGAGATCTTACCGAGGCGGAGGCGGGGGTTGTTGGAGTTGTTGCTCTGAATGATATTGATACCCCTGTTGGCGGGGTGGATATGGAAGGTGTTGTACGTGTTGGTGCTGAAGGGGGGATTGTGGTGTATAGGTACGCGACTGCGGCGCGTAATGATGTAGCGTCGTCGTATTCTGGCTTTCGTCCGAACGAATAGGGACATTGCCACCAGTCCCAATCCCCGATCCCGAAGACAAAGTGTTATCTTCGTACAATGGCCGTTGCTGTTGTTGTTCGCTATACACGGAATAAGGGTAGAAGACGGGGGAATGTGCAACTTGCGGCAAGGGCGTTTCACGCACGGGAGTGGCCAGCACAGGAGAAGCGCGTGACAAATTTCCCATGCTGGTCCTTCGGATACTCGCCAGGTCATGGGCAGTGTATATAGATGGGTCAGGGGCTGAGTATCGCGTGGGGGTTGCATTACTGCTGTTCATGCCACCCACATAATTACTACTTATCCGCGAGTGCTGTTGCCCCTGCTGGTCTGGATCATGCCCGTGTGTTGCGAAGCTTGTTGGATCGTAAGCGTTATGGTGCGGGTAAGAAGGGTCGCTAGTCGCGGACCCAGGCGGGAAAGATGAAAATGCAGGCGAGGAAGGCGTCCTTACGGAAAGCGCTTGTTGCCGTTGGAGTGCTCCACTCCCGGTAGATGAGCCTGATAATGACGGGGATGTCGTGTTGGGGCCTGCTTGGCTCGTGCTGGCAGTATCAACACTACCGTACCGGTGATAGTATGGGTCAGAGATCAGCCAGAGGTCGCCGCGGCCGGCCAGAAAAAAAATGGGGAGAATCACGTACGTCAACACATGCTGCTCAGGAGCGTCATTTGGCTGTGATCTCGACTTTGTCTTTGCTTTACGCTCATCTTTCCATATACAATCGATACCCAATCGAGAACATCTAACGCAAAGTTTTTCGATTGACCCCTGTCCACTCCCAGAAGACTGGGTCATGTCCGATTGAATCACGGTGCACCGAACCTAGGCATGAAACAGCTCAATCATTCGACACCCCACGGAAACACACGGAGGCCTGGACGTACCTTTCGTTTACGGCAGGCTACACATGCCTGCGACGATCTAACGCCTACGGGTCCAGAATAAGCAAATGATGAGGGGCGCATCCCTAAATGATCATGAGACATGACCCCCGAGGTTGGTGATTGGTAATGGTAAGGCGGAATGTCAACCCGGGTATTGGGATGTGAGGGTTCATAGAAGTGGCTGCTTCGCTGGTTCGAAACGTCAGAAGCATAGTCGTGCAGGTGCGAATGGGACGGGTATGGCATCGTTGATGTGTGAGCGTCGGAAGTTGTGTATGGAGGCTGTGGTAGTGATGCCTGATTAGGCTGTCCCCCTCCTGTCGAAGTCCACTGGCTGTTACTGCTATGGTATGAATGTGATCGTGTCTGGCTGTCCACGTAGCCGTGGAGGTGTGGTTGAGCAGCAACCTGTCCAATTCTGGGGCCTGCGGCAGAGGACGACGAGCGAGGAAGTTGTTAGATTATCGATAGCTTGGGAAGGAGAACAAATGTGTCATTACCATATTGATGAGTTGGAGAGGGGAACGAAGGCTGGAGGGGGGAATCTCCTGGGTTAGGCGCTGACTGGCGGCGCGATAAGTGTTCCATGGCACCGGGGAGAGAGGGGACTGCGACTGTGCCAGCAAAGTGTCGTGTGCGAGACCTCGGGTCGTCTAAGTCATCCCGCGCAGATGGGTAGTCGTCGTCGGGGATATTGGAGGAATGATTCATCCGGCGCTGAACGGTCGGGACGGGGGATTTGAAGGAGACAAGGGGAGCGAGCGCGAAATTTGGGGTGAGTTATTATATTCATCGACAGAGGTATCCCAAAGACCAGAACTGATTGAATGGAATATTCAGTCGTCCTCGAAGCGTCACATCAATTTCCCTTTGGTGCGTAAACATGCGTTTTCCTGACATTTTTCTCTTCTTTGGTGTGTTGAAGCCTGTGCATAAAGGGAATAAACATAGAGAAATGCCGCAACTAAAATCTGATTCGTTTCTCTGCTTTTCAGGATCCATGTCTCTTCTGAGCCCAAGGGTTCTCAATCAGAAGGAGAGAACCCATCTGATGAGACAAAGACTCTGTCGTCATGTTGTCCACACCTCCAGCAGTGCCTAATTCTTCTTCAAGGCGTGCCAGCAGAGGGGGCTTGAAGAATTGATGTATAATATTTCAACTCACGTAGATCATATGTGTATCATGTGCAATCAGAAGCCGAATAGGGGCAACAGCATCCAGATCATGCTCTGGAAAACCAAGGTTAACAGCATGCCTTGCCGCGCGCGCCGTAGTCGGTTTGCTAAAATCTACCCACCCATGGGAAAAAGAGGGCCAGGTCAAAAGAGGACCTTGCTGCAGTTGGGATGGCCCGTAACAAGTATATGTACAGGGGCGGGGAACCTAGATTTAATGATGGTTATAGGTTCGGCGGCTAGCTCATTCATTAATCGTCCTGCCCCTCATAAATCCTGATCGTGTCCCCTTCTGGGCCGCTAGTCACTTGAAACGCTTCACCGCGTTCCTCTTCTTTCACTCGTCCCGTTTTCTTCTTCCTCCCCTTTCTCTCGGTCTCGATCACCTTCATGTCGCCGTCATCGCCATCGCTTGGGGATGATGAATCGGAAGATTCCGATGGCGACTCGGACCCTTCCTGTCCACGCCTTCGCTGCTCAAACACTCCCAAACCAAGCATCTGCCCCAAATGGAAATAATCAGCGAAAAATCCCGGGAGTACAAAGGTGAATGGGAAAAAAGCGAAGAAGATCAGATATTAAATTAGTTTAGGAGGATGCCGTTCACACAAACTGTCATATTATGCATATTCTGTTTTGTGTTGGGAGAGTTGCAATCGGCAATCCACCTACCATTTCAATATATCGGCCCTGTTCATCTTCTCCGTCCTCAATATTGGCAGTTGCGGGATCCAAATCCTCGTTCGCTTGATGAATTTGTGGAAGAAATGCTTGGACACGCTTTAGCACTGAAGGAGCGAAAGTAAAATAAGTAAAAAAAAGGAATTAATCTGTTCATAATAAGCTAAGCGCTGAAAGCTTGGTGGACCGGGAGAGGGCGCTTAAGCCATGCAATGACTCCTTTTTCTCGGAACAGTGCAAAAGGCTGGATGCCCGCTTGCGGGCATCGCTATAGGGGATACCATGATGCGATCTTACTTACGCGCAGTGGGTGGATCTACTCGGTAAGGTGCGCGGCCATCGCTAGTTGGAAAAGACGGGGCGCCGTCTGCACGTCGATTTGTATCACTGATGGGATGATCTAAGGCCGCCTGAGAAGCGAACAAACGTTCTATGCCATCGGCGTGCACAACAATAAGCGGGTAGGCTTGAGAGTTAACGAGGAGTAAAACCCCTCTCCACCATCACCCCTTTAGCACACGTTCCCAGAATTCTCTTTTCCCACCATTTTGGTTTTTCGTGTTTTTTTTTTTTTTTTCTATTCTTTTGCCGAACGTGGGAATGGCTGTAGGGGAGAAGGAGGGCAAAGGGGTAAACTTGCCTAATCGCTCGCGTCTCTCGTCTTGGGTCTCCACCTCTAGGTAACCTGCTGTCTTGTTGTGTGGCTGGGAGGTCATGATGATGGTTTGGGGTACCGCCGATTCAGTCGCGAACGCAGACTGCCATATGCATGCACGAGAATCAAATTCTGAGCCTCACGACTTTCGCAGTCGAGACCACGAAAAATTATGTAAAAGTGATCAATCAGATCCCAGCTGACAAAGGCTCGATATTATCCTCAAGAAGTGGAAGGATACAGTTTGGGTGAGAATTTCCTCATATACATTGCAACGTGGAGCACATATGAAACCCGATTTAGCCAAAATCAACCACAGACAGACAGACACTGGTATTTCCAGGCTTATTCGTCATCGGATTCGGCCTCTTCAAGCCACTGTGATGGGAACCGATTAAATTATTCAAGTTCGAAAATCGCATTTCAGCACACACCTTCAAGAATGGGTCGCTCGCCTTGCGGACCTTTTTGCTTGTGTCCCGGTCAACGTACTTTTTACTCACATGAGTACCCCATTGCTTGATGAAGTCTTCCTCCAGGATATCGGCCTGGTACAAGACCATAAGAATCTTGGGGATCAAGGGAATGAGCTCCGGCTGGTCAGCGCCGACGAAGCGCTCAATACCCCCCATGAGGGCCTTCTGGTGTTTTTCAGATGTTACCATCTGCTCGCCACGAACATACATCAGTGCGTGCCGCCCCATCTCACGCAACCTGAACTCCTTACCTTCTTAAACAGGGGTGCGAATTTCTCCAACTCCTTAACCACATCATCGGTAAATAGCTTTTGAGCAATGATTTGCACTGCCTTGCTCTTCCTTTCAACGCCGAGCTCCTCCGCCTTCTTGTAGAAGCCCACGGCGCTGCCATCGCGATTCTCCTCAACCCACTTGCCAAGGATCGAGTAAGGACTGTCAGGGTCTTCACCTTCACTTTCTTCTTCGCCGAGTGTTAAGCCAGCAACTGACGCTTCCAGTGTCTTCTGGCGGGCACGAACAGCGCCAGCAGATGTATCAAGGGACCAATCGTTCTCGTCGACTTTGACTTGATCAGCGGTTGGAAGTACGGCGGCTTCGGCCCTGAGCTTCTTGGTAAATTCATCATCCGACCCACCCTCTTCATCGGGGCTTCCATTCCCTCCGGTAGCACCGCCATTCGATGCGGTGGCGTGCGTGCCTTTGGTCTTTTTAGCCTTTTTGGGAGGATTGCGAAGGATGTAACTGGCAAGTTTGTGACGCATGTCAATACCCGTGTGTTGACCACATGCTTTGCAATCACGAATAATGTCTTCGTTCTTGGTAAGCACAAGATCCGTCTCAGGATTTTTGCAAGATGCACAAAGGACAAATTTGTCGATGAAGACATCCAAAAGCTCGCGGAGCCTGTCAGCTTGATGAGCACCGTTCACGATATAGCGATCGTTCTTCTCATCGCAAGACGTTTGAGCGCCCAGCTCAGAACCAAAGAATTTCGTAGTATCTAAGATGGGGGAAATGAGCATGTAGTGGAACCGGATTACTAAGCGCTCGGCAACCCACAGGTTGGGGGGCGACTGAGAGCCCTGGAGACGTCCGACATATTGGGAATGACAGTTTTAATACCGTTACCCTTCCCTTCGATCTTGGTCAGAAGGGATGGCATTTTGTATCGGTAGAACTTGTCCTGTTGACAATGTCAACCAGGACTCCTATTAGCGACCATCCATGTACCTACATCAACGTCGCGACGAATGTTCACAATCTTAGCCATCGTTAATAAGGTCTACTATAGTTCAACGCTGATAAAGGCCCAGATCAATCGCGATCCTGCTCATCAGGACGTCCTAGCGGCTTACGGGACAACGCCGACACTCTGCTCGTAGATTTGTTTGGCAATAAAAGCATGAAATTCCTCAAGCGTATCACTCTGTCGAGGAGGTGAAGTGCAAAGGTAGTGCGACAGATTGGATGACTGATAGTGATTAAGTCTTGTGTTTCTGTGCGGACCGTTTGCAACGTTGTACGAGTGTGTGAGTTTGACCTTTATAGTTCAACGGGAGCAAATGTGGTTACTGTAAGTCACGAGCCAATGCAATGTAAAACCGGCCGTCGTCAGCAGTGCAACAGCAGTGCGTTCGGCGTATCATTCAACAGAAAGGTAAAGAATCCTGAATTAGCCCCAAGGCCTCCTCTACTGACTGAGCATCAAAGCATTGGCCTACCCCTTCGATTTCAACACATCCGACGCCCAAACTCTGCTCTTGCGGTCAGCGTGCAACCAATGAACATGAGGTGATATTTTACCGTAATCTCAGCTCTGTCTACCTTCACTGCAGAATTCTTTAAATAAACCAAATGTGTAATGAAGGCTGATACGGGATATGAAGTTTCTCGCATTGGCATTTGCGGATTTGGTGATTGGCAGAAATTTAGTTGCTTTGAAATTGCTCTAGATATAAACGGGAATATCAGAACTCGGTCCAGGGAACGGTAAGAATGATCATTTGTACCGAATATAATCAGTAGCCGTGAATCCATCGGTCTCACGATCGTTCTTGCCGTTGACTGAGAATAGAGACATTGAGGACCAACATCGGCTAGGAATTTGAAAGTGTGGTCAACCTACGGAGGAGAACTTTGGCCCGCAGGGTATGGGAGTTAGCTATTGCAGGTCCCACACCTCTTAACGCCAGACATGGAATGATACTGCGAAGAAAATGGAAAGGTCATTATGTGCAGCATCTGGAACCCATCGCCAACCTCGTGAATAGGGAGCCACAGGAATAGACTAGGGTGAACCTCGAATTTAAGTTCTTGAGGAATTGAGGATTGGGTAGTGGGTATACTTCCTGGCCATACTGATTGATGTAGAATATCCCTAGTTATTTTCATGAAGATGGGGCAGAACTACCAGGTACATCGGAAGTGCCTTACGCTCTATAGGAGAGTCCAACGGATCATATTGATGATCCTCCAGTTTTGCGTAGTTGATATTGGAGAGTGCGCTGCACTGTTCTCACCCATTGCATCCTCGGGGACATCCCCAGACTCGACATCTTCAGATACGCCCCCGGGATAATGAATTCGAGACGTCGAAATTGAGATCGGTGCCATATGTGGTGCCACCAAACTGGTTGGAGGGTGAGATATTTCACATTGACCCACCAGGGTCCCTCCATTCTTCAGCTTTGCCGCAATAGTAACAGTATGATTTGTCACTAGAACAGGCAGTACATCTGCCTGGATGCGTAACATGTCACACGCATAGGGGGAATTGGGGGGCCCTATCGTACCTTGCTTCCAGTGATAGACGACATCAAAAAGATCGCAGAGGGAATAGACCGAAAGAAAAGATGTGCCCCTGTCAAGAAAAAGTTTCCAATGCTAGCATTGCGAAAGGAAAACTGCTTGTTGGCGCGCTTTAAAACTTCCCCATCGAAATACACAAGAAAGCCTTCTTTGCAATCAGATAAACTGCGAGGTAGCTACTTGTACGGTTTAAATACCTCGTATGGTCTCTTTCCGATCCGAGGGAATGCCAGACCAAAGGGAGCTCCTCCCTTCAACTATATCTCGCCACGCTTCTCGAGCCACTCGCTCGGTGTATTCAAACGGGAAACGATAAGATAAAAGATGTCGTATCCTTTCAGTCGGAGAATCCGATGAAGCAGGGGGGATGAGGCGTAAAAGGCGAGAACGTATGTCACCTTTGATAGCTGCCATTAGAACGAGTTTTCACTACGTGTCTCAATAAGCCATGCCTATGGAAGGACCACCTGAATGGCGATGAGGGAAAAGCATAATCATAGTCTCTCAATAAGTCCCACCAAGAACCCGTATGATCTCACTCGAACTTCCGCCATTATCCGATACAGGAAGCACATAGCAAGCGTTCTCCCCGAAAGCCGAGCAAATTGCATTGCACCCTGTGCCACCCGAGATTATCACGTACGATAGAAATTCGCCGCTAGACATTGTCCCAGTTCCTGACAGTCCAAGGGCAGGGGGGCGTGCACTTCTTGGGGGATCGGTCCCCGAACCAAGAGCAGTTGGTGGCTGAAGTACGTCAAACACAAAAGAAGCAACACTTTGAGAACGTGTATATGGAGTGTTCGTCTCAAGATATGGTCCCCCTGGTGAAGCATCATGTAGCCCTTCCATTGGGTTGCTCATTTTTTGGAAGATGGTAGTGCTGTGAGGGAACGTTGAAGGAGACACCTGCTTGGGGAGGGATTGAATTACGGACTTAATATCGGTGTTTAATCCTTATACCGAGCGATAGGTCCACAAACCTTCTAAGCGCGTCAGTCGTCAACCACCTTGAGCACCGTCATGAGCCAGTGTTTGTCGTACTGTTGTATGTATCTCTTGCGTGTTTGAGACATTTTATCCTCATTAGAAATGATACTTCTCCGCAGTTCCGTCGCGCCGGTCGCACTCGTACGAACCGCTTCTCCTCGAGAGTGAGCGAGAAGCTGTAGCAGACTTGTTACAGTATCTTGAAAGTTAGTATTTCCTCCCAAGGCTCTTCTTAACGAGAAATTTATGCATCATGTGCCTTGCTCATCAACGCACACGCTTAGATCGCGCAACAACCAACTTTTTCACTGGTGCTCCCCTTTCAGCTCTTACCATACTTTCGTTCTCCGACAATGTGGATCTCCAGAGGAGCGCAGCGCTTGCTTTTGCGGAAATCACTGAACGTGAAGTCCAACAAGTTGGCCGTGACACTCTTGACCCGATACTCTTCCTCCTAAGCAGTCACGACACAGAAGTTCAGCGTGCGGCTAGCGCTGCTTTGGGAAATTTGGCCGTTAATCGTATGCCTTCCTTCCCTTGCTAAGGAAGCTGTTCTAAGATCCTATATTAGCTGAGAACAAGCTGCTGATTGTTCGACTTGGTGGTCTTGAACCCCTCATACGACAAATGCTAAGCCCGAACGTTGAAGTACAATGCAATGCGGTGGGCTGCATCACAAATCTGGCCACGCATGACGAAAATAAGACGAAGATAGCTAAATCTGGAGCATTAGTGCCATTGACCCGCATGGCGAGGTCGAACGATCTTCGGGTGCAGCGGAATGCTACAGGAGCACTGTTGAATATGACCCATTCCGGTATGCTCATTAAGCACCAGGAACAATCCATTGTATGCCTCACCATTTCGACCAGACGAGAACCGCCAACAGCTTGTTGCTGCAGGTGCTATACCCGTTTTGGTAAACTTGCTTAAGTCCTCCGACACGGATGTTCAGTATTACTGCACCACCGCTTTGAGCAACATAGCTGTGGATGCACAGAATCGCAAACGCCTGTCCTCTAGCGAGCCCAAACTCGTTCATAGTTTGGTGGCCCTCATGGACAGCCCCAGTCTCAAGGTGCAATGTCAGGCTGCTCTTGCCCTCCGCAATCTCGCAAGCGATGGTGAGCCTCAAAGCTTATGTGCCCGTGGGTAGCTGCTATATATGTTTCGCTGTTCAGAGAAGTATCAAGTTGACATCGTTAAGGCCGACGGTCTACAACCACTCCTCCGCTTGCTTAATTCGACCTATTTGCCTCTCATCCTTTCTGCCGCCGCGTGCGTGCGGAACGTCTCTATTCACCCTCATAATGAGAGTCCGATAATAGAAGCTGGTTTCCTCAACCCCCTCATCGATTTGCTGTCATTTGAAGAGAACGAGGAAGTCCAGTGCCATGCGATCTCCACACTTCGGAATTTGGCTGCAAGTTCGGAAAAGAACAAAGGCCAAATTGTGCAAGCTGGTGCTGTACAGAAGATCAAGGATCTTGTGTTAACGATTCCTTTGAATGTGCAGAGTGAGATGACGGCATGTGTCGCCGTTCTGGCCTTGAGCGGTAAGGCCTCCTTGTCTAGCCAGTGTTTCCTTGGCTTATGCGGTGCTGTTCAGAGGATTTAAAGCCCCAGTTGCTCGAGATGGGCATATTGGAAGTGCTTATTCCCTTAACCAATTCGACGAGCATTGAGGTGCAGGGTAATAGCGCTGCGGCAATTGGCAATTTGTCTTCTAAAGGTGCGCTTCTATAACTCTTTCGATGCATTCACTTGGGCTAATATTTTAATAGAGGGGCGAAGCCCTTCGGACGATTACAGCGCCTTTGTAGACGTATGGGATAAACCAGACGATGGCCTACATCACTACCTATGGCGATTCCTTAGCAGTACGGATGCTACTTTCCAGCACATAGCGGTTTGGACAATCGTCCAACTTCTTGAGTCTGATGGTAGGCTCTTTTAAGGTTAATCAAAGGATCCCTTCTCAGATTACTCTATTGGTAGATGCGGAGCTAATTCAGAATATCCGCTCATCTACCCTCCTCGCACCACATATTACTCAACTGGCGACGTCGCAATCATCGACTCCCACAGGCTCCACACTTGGGTCAAGGTCGCAGTCATTCTCAGATGATGGCGGTGATGGCGGAGCGGCGGAGATTGCTGCTTTGGCACGTCGCATCCGAGAGCTAATCGAGGACGGTGTGCATTCACCGGCCACTGAATCAAAGA
This sequence comes from Cantharellus anzutake, assembly GCF_015039405.1. Lineage (NCBI taxonomy): Eukaryota > Fungi > Basidiomycota > Agaricomycetes > Cantharellales > Hydnaceae > Cantharellus > Cantharellus anzutake. The sequence continues at coordinate 1,303,175 of NW_024066958.1, forward strand.
GTGACACGACACCCCGCGACGAGGATCTGCGGAAAAGTGTTCGTGAGGCACTCTCTCGTCCAGGGAAAGCTGAGGAGTGATTGAGTCGAACGAACGCCAGCGTGGCATGCGGTTTCCAGGACGCAGCTGCTTCGTATTTTGCTTGACGGGATATTATGGGTGGCATCGATTATAATTATGTTGGTTTTCTTATGGAGCTTTTGAAGCTCCTTTCCAATCCTTGAAGCTTGTGCCATATATTTTGTCAACAATACCATCTGGATTGCAACCCCCAACTCACCCAAGCATGAGGTTGCTCGAAGTACGCCACACAGATGCTAAAGATTCGTCTACGTAATTCAGGTTCAGGTAACCCGGGTGTGCTTCAGGTTGGGTTTGGGGTGGCCGCATGGCCGCGGCGTTGGGCAATCGTTGATGCCGTGACTCCATCATAAGCAAATGATAGCCTAGGAAGCACGGTGAAGTATACAGTATCCACAGATGTAGCGGCTCGGGCTCCCCCGATGAGGTGCTTGCAAGCGTCTGATTGAGATTACTAGCCTATATTGCAGCGCACACCAATTCAGAGTAAAACGAGGTTCATGCTTTGCCGAAATTCGTCGCTGTAAGACCACCAGGTTGACCAAGGCTTCCCGCATGCGTGCTCGGACACGAGATTTAAGACAAGACATGGCGGGAGTTGGCCGCCAGTTCGGGGGAAAGTTGCGGAAGTGTCCCGTTAGCTTTCCCACAGTGCCAGACAAATTTTGGCCCTCGAGTCAGGAAGTTGGAATTAGGGGGGCGGGGGGAGCAAAGAGAGTGTTGGCTGTGACCGTCAGCCAGTCTGAGCCCTTTTGCCGATGGACTCGCTTAAGTTGCGAGGATCCTAGCAGAGCTTGTGGCCTCGTCCGTTTACTGTATACCTGGGTGACCATCCGTCGTGGTGCAGCCTTTTAGGCTGCGACCACGAACAATACTGACCAGATTTGAAATCCGATCCAAATATAGTCAGTTAATTGGGAGATGACCTCCTGCAGGACCAACGCAAGACGCTGCTAAATGCAGGCAGGTGACCAGCCTCAAGCTGAACGTTGATTAACGACCGGTCACTAGCTACTTCATCCATCCAAAGAGTGGGAAGGATAATTACTGCTGAGTGATTGATCTCAAGGTTGAGGCAATTGAGCATGTTGTGAGCGTTGTGTAGAGAACTTGGTTTCCAGGTGAGGTCTACAGCCTCACCTCGTCGCTACCCGCATCGGCGCGTAGTCACCGTGTCTCGGGTCGGTGACTCGACTCGTCGGACCCCTGTATAATTGTTGATCGTCCCATTGATCAATCTTCAGGTGCTGCTGCATGCCAATTTAGGGCACAAGCGCCAAGCCTGTCACGCGATGAGTCGGTAGTTTCCATCTCTATTCATTCTTGGTGTTGGGACCTCAGCAGGCGCTGTTGTTCCTCTCCAGCCGCCGCTGAACTCAGTGACGCCATCATCGGCATCGGTGACATTGATACATTGGGATAATCTCATCGCCCCCGTCCCGTCCCTTCGAATCTACCCATAACTTGTTATCCCCACAATTGCTACACATCCACATCGGTACTTGAATGGCTTCTGGGTCGTACGCTTCTGTCGCCAATACCTATCCAATCCAATGGCCAGTGCAGCCAAATAGTAATCATGACGTCTCCCTTCGGATGGCATCAACAACACCAACGTTATCTGAGATGCATAATCGTGCCTATGTTCGCGAGATGTCACCGGCCACCGACGATAATGCGCCTCGTTTGCCTCCTTCAGATCTTGCTAATGTTCGAACGATATCTGAGAACAGGTATGAATTTAATTGCTCTATTTAGCCACTTGCACTTTGGACTGAGTCCTCATTTGGCAGCTCGAAGGTGGCTGTTTCCGATCTCCCTCACACTCAACTCCTCACCCCACACAGGTCAGTAGGGTGCAGCATGTCGTATGGCCAATGGCTGCTGATTCTTGCCTTTGGCTCATAGTCCGACCACCAATTCATACTCCAGCTACCGACATCTTGCAATGGAGTCACCCGCTCCGAAGTCGTGCGTTAGGCCTCGCCACTGGAGGAAGTATACTTACTTATCATCTAGAGGCATGATTGGTGCAATTGATTCTACCCTTTCGCCTCATTCCTCCGAGTGAGCGTTGTCGTTGTCCCCAACCCGTTGCAATGCTTATCAGGCATCTATTGATGTATAGACCACGAATGACCGGTTATTCGGCGTCTCAGCTTACGCCGTCTTCAAGGTAAGAAGGAGTTTTCTTAATCAGTGCTTACTCTGAACACCATGCCACAGCCCTGTTTACGCTCAGTACAATGGTCGTCGGCATGTAATTGAGAATCCTATGTCTGAGGACAGGTTTGTGGTTCTTCTCTTCCACTTCAATTTATCCCTTATACAAGGCTCGCCAAAATAGTCCCTCTCACTCCCCACTGACCATCGGAGATAGAGATTCGCCAGTCACCTCGTTAGACACTCGTTGTGCTAATATCTCACAAGACACTGCTGGATCTGAGGTCGCTCCCGTCCCCACAACAGTGTCATCCCCAAGGGGACACTCTGATACTCCGACGCCTTTGCTTCCAGCATTCGAAGAGTCTCATGATCGTTCACGTACCCCTCGTCGAAATACACCCTTGGGATCTGCTCGTGCCTCGCAGAAGGCCTCTCGCGGCATCTCGCCTGCAGCTAGCGAAGTCCAGGATGTGGTTGACGACGTGTTCCGATTGCGCCCCCCGTCCAGGTTGTCTCAGGTTGCATCGCTGCCACTGCCATTAGGCGGCAGATCAAAGCAACCGCCTGGCCAAGCCTCCCATAACAAGCGCCCGCGGCTTGGGGATGCTAGAACGGAGGATTCAACATTGAATGAAGAGAATCCGCAATCACCTTTTGAGTACATTCGCAGCGCAAATTCTAAAACTGGCTTCCTCGTGGACTGTGAGAAGCAACCGGACGCTCAGTCATCGGATGGACAGCATGTTGTAATATTCGAAACCCCCGTGAGGGGTCGTAGACTTAAATTCGTCCGACCTACTTCTCCTGTGGAGACAGGAACCTCCCCACAACTGAAAAATTCCCCTCCAACAGCAGCCATGTCTAACCTAACTCTGCAGTGGCTGCAGTCCCCGCCCCCTGCGCCAGAAGAACATCCAAAGCCCGTCGACCCAGAAGAAAGAGAATCAAAAAGGCAACGGCGTTTGGCAGCGTTCATACACTCACAGGAGCCTCATATCTCTCCCCTCAAGCCTGTGGAAGTCGCGGGTATCGGTAGAGTAGCGGTGCATCCCGATGACATCACGGAAACGTATATTATGTCTCCGGTGAAACGCTCCTCGAAGTTTACGAAGCGGAAGGGGTCAAGGAAACACGCTGCTTCTGTATCTTCAACCCCTGCGAAACGGGTGACTGTATATGGGAAGGAGGTGTTGCAAGGTGTCGTGCCCTATGTGCCAGGCCGGAGACGCGACCTGACATTGCGGGACAACACCAGCGCTGGCGGGCGGACGCAGGATGCCGAATCCGAGGCATCCCGCATGAGACATCTGGAGTTGTTTTTCGATCGTGACACTGATGAAGATTCAGATACCACGAGTGCACCCGAATTATCCCTTCCCTTGACTCTCGGCGTCGGACTTCCAGTGAACGGTAATTTCGACCATCTGTCGAAGGCCACTCTGAATTCCGGCGATGCACGGCTGGCTATCACGTCCGTCATTCATCGCATGAAATCCCCAGCCAAGCAGAAGCCAGTTCCCTCAACGGAGCCTAGACTCCCACAAACTCCTGTTGGAAGAGCGACGAGGCGGGTCTTTGATTCGGAAGATGAGGATGATCAAAATACTCGCATTGATTGCGTCTGCGGGACAGAAAATGATTTGCCTATGGTCCAGTGTGATTCCTGCAATGGATGGTCGCATCAGGAATGTGTCAAATGGGATGAGACAGATCCCGACGCAAATTGGCATTGCTTTAAATGCCAATTACGACCCCCCCAGATCCCCACATTTGCTATGCCTAGCGATTCACCTAACCCTGCGCCAGACCTTAGTGTTAAAATCTTCAATAGTCCGTCGCTTGAGGCTTCACCATATCCCCACGCTGAGGCTTCGCATTCTTCCGACTTAGTTCCGACTACCCCTACTGGCAGAGCAGCTGGCGAGGACGATGGTTTCGACCATCGGACGTCGCACGATTCTTACCTGGCTTGTAGGCAGGTTCGTTACCATGATACCCCAAATACTAGACGCTCTGAGGACCACCGCACCTATCATTCTCCTGCTTTTACTGATTTCTTCAACATCCGATCGTCCAAGCCTCAAGACGCATTTGATATGACTGCAACTCCATCACGTACTGTCCTGGGCACTCCTTTTCGGTCCAGCCGTGGGACACGCCCGTCCACACATTCCATATTTGACACCCCTCGAACCCCCTTAGATCCTGGTAGAGCATTTGCTGATTCCCAATTTGGTCACGACAATCGCATACCTGGTCCGTCCTCGGCGACCCCAACGAAACTTCCGCTTTTCCTTTATGCTGCTCCCCCGGCTTCCGATACGAGAGATCAATTCCGTCATTCCTCCCCCCTTGCCAGTTCCGCACTTTCTGGTCGACGACGCTTAGACCCCTTCGAACCGTTACATATTGAGACTTCCGATAACTCTGACAGACAGTATGGTTCAATCTCTTCTGTTCGTTCCGAACGGAATGAATTATCATCGACGCCTTTTCCCGTGGACTCACAAGACTGTCCAGTTGCGACAGGGCTACAAGAATCGGCTCTGCGCACGAGCAATGGCAGCGATTAACCGTAGTTATGGCTCGCTATATTTTTTCGTCAACCTCATTCCCGTTGATTCCTCGCATGCAATGTTATTGCCTTCGTATCTTATTTTCTTTGTCGGGCAGACAAATGGTGTATCGATTTCTTGTTCCACTATGTGTATGTAACACAGGTCTTGAAAACTCCTAGTGCATTCTACCAAGGAAAATTAACATACAAGAAATTGAGAAAACAAACACCTGTAAAAGTATGCTAAAAATCGGCTTAACCGAGAATCGATGCAATGATGTACAAAAGTGTATATGGCATCAAGAAGGATGGGTGAGAATGCGAGGTTGAATACAATGCACTTGTTATGATAGGTCACGGATGCCTGAAGGGAAATGACTTGTAAAAGACACTGACTGAAGGCATGACCACGGATCCATCTATGTGGGAGCCTAGGGGCAGTGTCAAATGGGTGGCTGCCACGCGAATGAAAACGAATAAAAGAATAGCGTAGATTAATATAGCAGGAAAAAATCGAAGATGTGTCAAAATGCTGAAAAGAGCATGCAGTTAAGGAGCGGACAGAATTGTCCAACTTTTAGGTGCATAGAGTTCACATAGCATACGAATACTGGGACTGCAGGTAGTGATCATTGGGGCTGGAGGCCACACTTACGAAGCCATTATGTCCTACCTGAGCACCGAAGCCACTTGTCATACCGGGGAAACCATTCGACAAAGTGCCGTTACTCATAGAGGTTGGTTGGATAGGCCAAGACCACTAACTTGATGGTTGGAGAATGCGTGATCTGTTGCATGTTGTTGCAGGTTATGCATAGTTGGGACAGGGTGAAGCTGAGACGGAGCGCCATTTTGGGCAAGCGCATAGGGTGACGTGCGGAAATATGGGTCTGTGACACTCCTTGGATGGGGTGTGGTAGATGGGGGCATGTGGTGACGAGGCCCATTCGAGAGCGCAGAGAGGTTAGAATGATTGTAACCCCCGTAAGTTTCCACATGCTCGCGCTGAAGCTTGCTTTGGATACGTTTCCCGTAGGGGGTATTACGGATTAGGGGCAAGATGGGACGAATGCCCTCGACGAGCTTTTACGAATCATGAATCTGACACATTGATGGGTAATACTACGACACTTACAATCATCCGTTGGCCGGGCTCAGCATAATCTAGTGCAGTCTGTTGGGAGATAAGAATACAGTTCGAAAACCAGCTTCTGTCAATGGCTCACTTGAACACAATAGTTCCCGAACGAATCCCTGAGTAACTTTTCGAGTCGATTACGATTCAAGAGTTCCTCAATTATCATTTTACGGGTAGTATGCTCCGCAACACGGATGCACTAGTCAGGTCCGTCTCCGTCAGTAACGTTATACACAACAGCATCAGAAGATCTCACCTTTTCAATCACATTGGAGCTAAACTTCTGAACAGACAGGGCACATACATTGCCCAAGAACTGGCGGATGACTGCGTCACTGAAGCGATTATCGTTCAGATCAAGTATGTATTGGACCACGTAATTGCCGTAGGGATCCTGAACAAGTGTCAACGCGTTGTAGGTAATCTCGGTGACCAACTGCACTCGCTGGGCGTCCAACGCATGATCGACGCAGCGTTGCAAAACGCAACATCCATGTCTGTGGGTAGCAACTTCAACACAGTGCGCAGCCACCGCATTATAGATGAATTGATTGTCCTCAGGAGCGAGGCGATTCAAGCACTTCTGGACTACATGGTTGCCGTTGAGATCCTTGATTAATGTTACGACATGCTGACTCAACGCCACAATGATGGTTCGGATTTGAGCCTCATAACGAGGATCATTTTGACGCTGGGTTGACAGAAAGTCGATCATCTTCTGAACTGCTCGTGTACCGTGCATGTTGAGCGAGATTTGAACTAGGTCCTGAGCCACGGCTTCACAGATGAGGGTCCTCTGCTCATCGGTTGAGAATTCGAGAAGCTTTTGACAAAGGTAATTGCCAAATGGATCTGACGGGGCGATTAACATCTCCACAACTAAAAAGCAAATCCCAGTACCTGTCATCAGATCGGACAAGTGAGAGAATGTCTCACGGAAGATCATATCCCGATGTTCAGACGAGTCTTCCTCAAGTTTTTTTTGCAGGTATCGGCAACCGTGCTGATCTTTGCATAAAGCGGGGATGTCGCCTTGCAAATCCTCCAGGCGAGCACCAGCGAAGCGGTTAACTAATCATAACAAGGATTAGACATCCAATTGGAGGTGATGGCGAACCCGGCGCACATTCTCTGTCAACGTCACCTCGTCTGTGCTTAGGCCCTCCGAGACCGTTGGTCTTTGTGTCCGTGCCTCCAAATCGACCCGTGTTCCCGTTGTTCCCATTGCGCGAGCCGTGATACACGTTTGAAAAATCTGCCCCACCGGCAGACAACCTTCCGGAAGCATAGGCACCATAACCATATCTGGGAATATCAAGCGTGTTGTTTGGCAGGTATAGAGGGTCGTTTGCGTATGACTGTAGAAAGTAAGCTAGAGTTCCGAGCCGGAATTGTTTCCAAATTTTACTCACATTGTGAAGATCATCGCCACGGATAGAGCTATAAGCAACGGCATCATAATTAACGGGAGAAACACGGCTGAAAGTAGGATGGGCCACGTCTGAGGACCCTGGTGTACCACGTTCGACAGGTTGCGAAGGCGATACCGGACCACCAGGTGTCTTGGTGGACACAATACCGAGGTCAGTACGAAGTGTAGGGTTGGATAAATTAGTCAACGGCGTCGCAGGAACGGAACGAGCACTCGAGAGAGTTGTGTGTCCTGTCAGGCTCGAGGCATCAGAGAACGTGGGGGGAGACGACTTTCTGGACACATCAGGACTTTGAGTCACGATTGGAGTCGGTACAGACAACGTAGAAGGGCTATCTGTTCCGATGGCCAGGTTGTGCGAAGAGCTACGAGTGTTGAGGCGAAGGCCGCTAAATTCCGCAGGACGAGGGGGACCCGAGAATTGGGGCCATTCTGACGACGTGAGACCAACACTGTCGGTAATCCTTGAACTGAATGGTCGAGACTGCTGCAGCGGTGCCAGGTCGAGAGCATTAGACGATACGGACAACTTCAGAAAGAGTGAGTCAGGCAGCCACGCGATTCGTCAGTTCAAAATGGCCTCACTTTCCGAGCATAGTGAGCCCTGACATTGACTCGCTCATCCTCTGTTTGGGTTGGAAGATGTCGAAGCGAGTCTTCACGAGTGAGATATCAATGCGCTTGAGGGAGGTGAGATTGGCCAAAAAAAATGAACGTACTGGTTATCTCATTATCAAGGTCTTGATCAAACAGAGAAGCAGCACTAATGTTTGAAGCTACAGGTCCAGTTTGGGAACGATGTGGGGTCCGACTTGGAGGTTGAGAAGGACCATGTGGATCTTTCAGTGAAAGCGAGCCAAGGAGCAAGCTGGCAGTCATGTCATTTACGGCGCTCTCATGACTGCCTGATGATCCTCGGCGGCTTCCTGGCATGGACTTAGCACCAGCGGTATGATTATGCGAGCCAGGTGTAACACTTTCAGAATTGGCGACAACAGAGTAATTAACGGAACTGCGTTTGCTATAATCAACCAAATCATTGAGGACTGATTGCTGATGGAAGATTGGAAGTCCAGAGACGACAGAAGCCGGGTCGCTAAGACCGAACGAATTGCGCGGTGGTGTGGTCGGGGCAGACAAAGCGATATGCTCATTCAAACCATCTCCGAGAGAAACCATAGGTGTCAGAAGAAGAGCCTGTTCTTCCTCTGCCTGCTTCGCCTCTAAGGCACGCATTTGTTCCTCGAAGTGGCGGCGTTGTAATTCGCGCTGCTGTTGATGTTCCTGTCGTTTTTGCTCAATACGCTATTTTAAAAGCACGATCAGTGACAAGAGCATAAAAAAAGTGGGCATTTCCACATACGGCATTAATATCAGGAAGATTCGAGTTAAGCCTCGCCGCCTAACATATACGCGTCAGTCAGTGTAATAGAATAGTCAACGGCGATGGCATACCGAGTCTGCAAGATCGAGAAAGGCGGGAAGATTGATGGGCGCGTCGTGAGTTGGTGTCTGGGATTCCTTTGGAGAAGATGAATTGTCAAGAATGCCCAGCATTTGAGTATTTTTTTTTAAGGCAACCAGTGGTGGCAACTGCAAAAGACGGGATAGGAAGCCTATAGGTCTTGAACCTTGATTATCCTGCTTCAACCAGATACCGAATGCGCAGTTCGCCGTTCAGGAAAGCAGTCGAGCTGATGAATGTCTGGTCACTAACCAATGACAGCGAGGGTGAGGATTCGAATCCCCGGTTTTTTTACGTGGTACAGGTGAAGCTAAGGAAGGGATAGGCTAATGGTTCGCGAAAATGGCTCTCAGCAATTTTCAGCGCTTACAAGCTGATTTAGTCGTGACCAGAAGGTTGACAGGAAAGACGACGAGGGTCTTTTAAGTGTGGCGGAATTAAACCTTAACTCCGTTATCCCGTTAGCTGTCTCCTGGCATACTTGCGATACAGATTGCGACTGGTGTGCGAAAAAGCAAAAGAAAGGTGGGATTAAGGGTACAAGTAGTAAGGATAATGTCGTAAAGACTAGAAAGAGAACTGTGATCTACTCGAGAATTTGGAAGTCAGAATCTTCTCCGTCATCTGAGTCTGAGGACATGATTTTCTTCTTGGAGGCTGCTGCACGCACTGGACGCTTCGCGGCGGGAGGTGGTGAAGGCAATGAGTCGGATAACACAGCAGTGTCCTCATCGTCAAACGGAGGCTTCCTTTGAAGGGGTTTGAAGGAAGACGCGTTTGGTTCGGTCCTCGCCCGATCGATGCCTTCGGAGGGAACAGCGCCAAAAAAGTCTGTGATCGATGATTTGGGCGCAACCTTAGTCTTCTTTCCCCGCTTGATGTATTTCTCGTCTTCATCTTGGTCCTCCGCGTCAAACTCGGCACTGTGAGATTTAAATGACCAAAGATCAACAAGGAAAGAGTTATGCCCACGATTTTCGCTTGGTTGCTGGTTTAGAGCGAGTTGGCGCTTTCTTTGGCGGCGACTTGGGCTTCATATGCGATGTCATTTTCGCAGGGACCCGGCTCAGTTCGTCATCAGAGAGTTCATTAACGTTGGCTGATTGCTTGGAAGTTGCTCCAGAGTCCGGAACAAGATCGACATCGTTTGAGGGCTTGGACATCCGCTCCAAATTCGGCTTGGCCGACTGGGCCTTCGGCTTCACGGCAGCTTTGGACCGTCCCCCTCCGTCATTGAAGTCATCGTCGTCCCAGTCTTTGCGCTTGCCGGGCTTGCTGGAACCCAATGACTTGCGAGTCTTCAGAGTTTGTTTCTTCCCCTTGGTGCTCCGACCAGCTGCGCGTTCTAGCCCCTCGTCACGGTCCAAGACGGCCTGGCAATGGAGTGCATAAATCGGCGCCCAAAACTAAAGTAAGTCAATGATATGCGTACCTGCCATTGCCTCAGGAACTCTTCTAAGTCAGCATCCCAGAGTTGGTTGGGGGTAAGTTTCACGAACGCTTCCAACTCTGCTTCTTTGGCCTCCCGCTCCCTCTTCAATTTCTCCACCTGTAATTGAAGGTAGGCAGCGGATCACAATTGCAATGTATGTGTACCCGTACCTTTTCTTTCGTTAAACTCCAGATGGCCATCCCTAACAGATAATCGAAATTGTCAAGATTATTGGATGATCCTTCATCATCATCATCTTGAGCCCCTCGGTCTCCCCAGCCTCCTTCGCCTGGGAAACCCTTGGGAAGGCTTTAAAGCCTTTGTCGCAAAGCTCTTTTACGATATCAGCCTTCTTGCGATTAGAAACGACAAGCTGCTTGTCGATAATCATTTGAACGAAACGGGCTTGGTTATTCAACTTTTCTGCCTGTGTCTGCAGTTCATTCACGGTGTAGGCCTACGTAGCTCATGTTAGGTCGGGGCGTACATTTGGTGGATGATACCCACTTTGCGCTTTTGGTAAAACTGTAAGCGAACGGCATAAAACTCGTCCAATATTTCTTCGGGAGAAGCGTACTTCTTGAGGGACCCATCGGGGTCGAAACACACCATGTTGGAGGTATTGACTGTTGTGCTCAGCTTGAATCGAGAGACCAAGTCCGCTTCCATCTCTTTCAGATGATGAGCAGTCATATTGATGATGAAATGAACATGTCCGCCCGCATGATGCTCGGTATAGTCCTTTAAGCGAGAAGTCATTTAACCGTGCCAGAGTGGAAATGAAGGACCATCCCTGACCTGAACGAAGCGTTCTTGAACTTTACCAGCTTTCGTCTTCCCCTCCCCGGAAACCATACAGCTTTCGAGGAACTCCTTGTAACCCTCAGTCCAGCGATGGATAGGAAGCTCAGTGATCTCGACGGAAGTATCGCTGATCTGGTTGATAACTCCGGTGACTGTAAATTTACCGTCACCACCTGTCATTGTGCCCTAGGATGTCGTATGAGCATTGGCCGGAGCAGATAACAGTGGGTAAACCTTGAAGCCGCGGAACCATGGAACCATGGGGACTTGTGGTTCGTCCCGCATTAGGCGTCTAATATTGGCCACGATATCGTATGGATTATAGCTCGGAATACTGGTACTCCACCCTGGCATTGATGTGGGGTTGGTTTATACAACAGACTATTTAAAAACTCACCAGTACCAATGCCTTCCGCGCCATTGATAAGCACATTAGGGACCACAGGTACATACCACTCAGGTTCTACTGGATCACCATCATCGACAAGATAATTGAGGAGGGGGTCGTCTCGGGCGTGGAACATAGCACGAGTGATTGGTGGTAAATGAGTGAAAATATAACGGGGAGACGCCGCGTCCTTGCCTCCCTGGATTGTTGCGTTGATCAATGGCTGGACTAAGACTCCGAAGAATGACCCACATTAAAGCGAGTGCCGTATTGGCCATCGGGGGAGAGCAGATTGACGTTATTCGAGCCAACAAAGTCTTGTGCGAGTCCAATTATAGACGTTGCGAGTGACTGTTCGCCGTGATGATATGCGGTTTTCTCCGAGATGTACCCCACTAGTTGCGCCACCTAAAAATTGGTCTTGGCAACTCCAATGACTGGAGTGGGAATGAAATGAACCTTTATCTGCTCCTTCAACTTCCGTTTGAAACAACCGAAAAGAATCTTGCGTTGACTGGGCTTGAGACCATCCACAACAGAGGGAATAGATCGCGTGTTGTCAGCCACAGAGTATTGAATGAGCTCCTGATTGATAAAGTCATCATAGGTTATCTCGTCGACGTTGTGATCTATGTACGTCCCAGGCTTAAGGGTATAAGGCAGGTGACATCGGGGTGCAAGCAAATGGGTCTACCTTGAATTTCCGAAGCCATTCCTTCCGGTTCTCCGCTTTTGTTTTGTTGAATGCCATGTCTATGAGCTCTCGTTCAGGGTCCTTTAGTGTAGCGAACGGAATCATATGAGTGGCCATGTTGGAAAAGTACTCCTTCGCGTCCTCATTTGTGCTAGTGCCCAACCCCTGCGCAACCGCTGAGCCCATGCACGGGGTAGCGTCTCCGAGTTTCCTTACCTTGTAGTACTTAGCAGACCATTTCCCATCCTTGTTGTGTTTCTCATTCCACTCCAGGTACTCGGGAATAGTGAAAAAATTGCGCTTTTCTTTGCCTTTTGTGACCTATCGTAAATCATCTTAGCCAATCCGTGCCTTGCTAGAGCGCCAGAACGTACCCTCACGATCGGAGTTACAAACTCCACAAGGAAAGAGGGAACCTTGAGCAGAGAGGGGTAATAATGGTCGAAGAAGTTGATAAGAAGCCCTTTAATGTGAGAGCCGTCATGATCCTTGGGGACAGAAATTTAAATTACAAGAAACATGTGCCGAGCAGAAGCCTACCTGATCAGTCATGATCATCAGACTACCATATCGAAGCGATTTAACATTGTCGTATTTTTTGGCATGTTGCAAACCCATGATCTTCTTGATATTCTGAAGTTCGGCATTTTTCGAGATCTGGTCGTATGTCGCTCGCGGACATTGAGCGGCTTGCCACGAAGAGGAAAAACGCCAAGTTGTCACGTCCGACGACACCGAGACCAGCCTCAGCAAGTGCTTTGGCGGAGTCACCTTCGGTGAGGATCAGAGTGCATTGATCTGATCTCTTGCCCCCGGCATTGTTAGCGTCGGAAAGTTTTGCCATTCCGGTCATCCTGTCCAAACACGTTAAGAACGGTTTGTGGATATTCGAGTCCAGATACCAACCTAGTCCTTTTCGTGCCGTCTGTTTTAGCCAACATTTGGTCCGCTTTGAACTTTGCCCAATTGAGCACCCGCATGATAATTTCGGACTTTGCAACTGTGATGGTTTAACATCAACAACCATCGACACGGGCAGGGGATAGTACACTCGCCCTTTTTGATGAACTCATCGGTCACTGAAGGTTTGCTGCCAAATTTATTGGCAGTTAGGGTCAAACTCTCTTTGGTCTGACTGTCGAAGGTCGGATTCTCGACTAAAGCCTTGACGAATATCCACATATGATTTTTAATTTGTTGAGCCTTCACTTTGGCAGCCTTGTTCTTCTTCTCGATATCGATCAGCAGTTTCTTGCATATTTGGTCTGCAATAAGGTGGACATGGGTGCCGCCCTTGGTCGTGGCGATAGAGTTGACGAAAGATACTTGCTGGAAGGCGCCAGAGTCTGAGAGAACAAATGCGTACTCCCACCGAGGAGTTTGTTCATAAACAATGGTAGGTTTCAGAGGTGCCCCGCCGTCTGATCCCCCCACTACGGCTTCAGCTGCCGCAGCGACATACATGCCAACGTAAGACTTGAAGTCCTTGACTTTGATCTTTTCCTTGTTGAGAGTAACAGCGATGCCATCGACGGTCCCAGCTAAGTCATAAACGCGTTTGAGAAGAAGAGCCTCCGTGTCTTCATCAATGCCCGCCATGCCGAATCGTTTTAGGTCTGGCTTGAACGTGACTTTGGTGTATTCTTCGCCCTTTGGATTGGATGTGATCTTGGCGTCCCCTTCCTTGCTCATGTTGCTTTTCCAAGTCTGTTTAAATTTCTGCCCAGTCTGTTTGTCGGCAGTTTCGACAGTGAATGTCGTAGAATAAATATTGGTAAGCTTAGCGCCATAACCGTTACGGCCACCCGTGAGTCGTTTCTCGTTGTCATCGTAGTGCGACGAAGTGAGGAGTTGACCAAAGATCATAGATGGGATCCAGACTTTCTCCTTCTTATGCATCTCAATTGGAATGCCACAACCATTGTTCCAAACAGAGATCTCGGGAGCCGCTGGATCATCAAGGTCGATAGTTATTTTGATCGCGTTCATGGTAGGATCGTTAATCTGTAGACCAAACGGTAAGCCTCCACTCCCAACGACGCGAACCTCATCGCTAACCTTGTTGTCCGCTGCGTTCACGATGATCTCATCAAAAATCTTGTAGAACCCGGGAACATAACATATTTGTCTGTCCGAAGCTAAGCAATAACCGATCGGAGACCAGATATTTACCATACCGAAATTCTAGTTTCTTCGTGCTTTTGTTAAATACCCACATGTTCTCCACACGAGTCTCGACACTCCCGATATACGAATCCGGTCGTTTGAGAATGTGCTCAACAGGTGTCATCTGGAATGGGAATGAGTTCTCACAACGACACGGGGAGGCACGAGTGCGAGCTATTTGCCTTTTGATACATTTCAGACGCGTCAACGTTGTCATTCTTCTTCGGTAACGTGGATTTAGGCTCCGATACGACAATTGAAGACTCCGAGTCACTACCGCCACCCGATTCTGACTCATCATCGGTGACGTTCTCGACGGCCTTGAGAGGTTTCTTCTTGTTTCCGGGGCCCCTTTGGCCCGAGGCTTTTCCGGTCTTTAGTTTAGTCGTTGCTTTCGAGCTTGATGACGTGACCGAAGGTTTGGTTGTAGACTTCGCCTTCGTGACGGGCTAGTTGTATTTTGAGAACAGACGCAACACGACACGGCCCGATGGCGGGAGAGGCAAACGAACCTTGGCTGGCACGAATCATCCGAGTATTCATCAGATACCTCGCTCGCACTCATATTAAATTCCTCTCCAGAGTCCGAGCTCATGCTGGCAGCCGTCTGGCGTTCAGTCGCGAAAGGAAGAAATAAGACTTCGGCGAGTGGGAGATCTGGAGTTTGCTGCTGGAGTTAGATGACACGACAACGCTGCCACACGTACGAAAGCACGCGTGATAAGGTGTGGAGCAAAGAGCGACTGTCTGAGTCTGAGTCTGAGTGTCTGATCTCGAACCGTAAACAATTAATAACACATGTAAATACATCGATTCAAACAAGTTTCTCACAGTCATATGTCGATCCATGCCCGACGATCAGGCTCTGGTCTGCAAACTTGGTTCCCTACTGGAGACGGACATGTAAGCAATAACAAATCGCATGCCCCTGTCTTGTTCCAAATCTCCTCACACACTGCATGAAAGAATCGACGTCGAGATAATCCCAGGTGGTGTCTGGCCTCTAGAGAACCCATTGGCTCCCTTCTGCTTGCAAGAACGTCACCTTGCAGTCCCAGAAAATGTCCTATACACCGCCTACACTGAAGCACTGGTTGTACTGGAGGAGGCTCGGAGAATGGGCCTAAACCCAGCTACTGCCGATCGTCTGCGTCTGTGCTCAAGTGCCATTCTCCTCGCAAATCCCGATCACAACTCGGCCTTGAATGCGCGCAAGCGTTTGGTGGTCCTTGGACTCATGAATGAGGGTCTCGAATTACACGTTTCTTCGGTCTTACTCTCTGTCCCACGTAATTCTAAATCCTCTTTGCTGTGGCAACATCGCCGATGGTTACTCTATCGTCAACATCCGCCCGCTCTTCCGCAAAAAAGTATGTGTAGTAGGGGTGAAATATCCGAGACGTGGTCGGATGATAGATTTGGGACTCCATGATCCCCATTCACAAACTAGCAATGGAATTTACCCTCGTGAGTCGAGCAACACAGCACTATCCCCGAAACTATCACGCGTGGGTGCATCGCGCCTATTGTCTCCACTGTCTATCTCAACAGAGAAAATCGGGTTGGTTGGTTCAATGGAATATGACAGTGTTGTCGACGAAGAGTATGAATTCGCAACCAAATGGATCGAAGGTCACCTGGCCGATACGAGTTCGTGTAATTATCTTGTGAAGCTCCTCAAAAGGTGCATCTCTCCGAACTCTCCGAGAGGCTACCTCCTAGTGTCCTCCTTGAATCATGCCACATCGCTCGTGAGATCATATCCGTCTCACGAGGCCTGCTGGATGTACCTGCGACAAGTGTACTGCTTGATGGAACCAAACGTGAGGGAGAGCTGGGTGGCGGAAAATAGGGATTATCTGATGAGTAATGGGACACACGACGCACAGGCACAGCAGTTGAATGCTCGTGGCGCCTCCCCGCCGACTGCAGCCGATGTTGCTGTGCAGAACGCGGAGCTAGGCAGAGTGCATATGGAGCGCTTCACCCGTTTCGTAAAATATGTGAATTCTGTTGGTCAACCTGATAGGCCCTGTCACTAGATTTGCTCCTTGAATTGAGGGCATTGATGGGATTGTTTGGGATTTAATGAGGCACGACACTTCTTAAGACTTCGCACATATACTAACCTTTGTTCCTTCTTAGCTTGGCCCCCAACGACCCCATATCGCAGCCGCTGCTCGCGGTTCTGCGCACGCTCTCCATTCCCCAATGTCAGTCATACCATGGTCTAGCATTAGCCACGTCTGGACCTGTTGTTTTTCCAATAACAAGTACGTCTTGGGCCCGCTCCACGGACCATGATTTCCATACTGATCATCCATGTAGAATTTAATGGAGATGAAATTAAACCACCTGTGTGCCACGCTCGAATGCTAATTTAACTTATTCCTTTGTACTCCTCTTTCCACATGTCGTGTCCGCCATATTTCTTCTACTGATTACCCGTACTTTCGTCATTGGCGGCCTTTCTCTTGGGCTGTTAGTCGGGTTTCGCCTGTAGCTGTTGCCATCCCTGTTCTCCTGCTCGTTACTTGCCTGTCAAGCGCCACCCACTCCCCACCTTTTTTCATCTCTCTGCGCGCGCTTGTCCAGCTTTTCTTTTTGTCTAAACCATGTGCCGAGTATCCTTTGCACACTCCGTACCGGCGTTGGGGCTATCCCTACGTAGCCTACTCCACTGAGAGCTCCTTCTGCCCACATACCAGCCGCGCGTATCGCTCATGCTTGGGCGAGGATTCCTCTCGAACCGTTCTTCTACAGCGGAATTCAGTGCGATAATTGGGTTCCACTTTAGAATCCCACTACGAGAACAGATCTAGAAAATTGACCTTCGCGCCGAATTTTTGGCCAAAAAAATCAAGCACGTACGAGTAGAAAGCCAAAAACGGGGAGAGTGTATCTGCATAATCATACCTTCTTCAATTGAGTTGGAAATGTACATGCCTCGTTTGTTCGCGGATCAATTCAAAGTGCGCACATCCTAATAGCAAACAAGGGAACGTAGGAGAAGGATAATAGGAAAGGATGTCCGCAGGTGATATTGTGCACGTTGGTAGTCTTGGGGAAGACGCACCGAAACTTGGGACGAGTGCTCAGCACCGGTGATGTAGCATTGGGCGGTTGTGAGGGAATTGAATCGTGTCAGGGTTCGAAGAGGAAACAGAGGAAGGAACCGTAGACGAAACATATCACGGGCTGATAGGCGGTAGAGAGAAGGAAGTTACATTAAATCAAAGGAGGAAGTCAAAGGGGTGTTCGCCATGTGGAGGCTTGATTGGATCAAGTGTGTGAGTTGGGAAGCTGGTGTGCCGCTATCTCTCCCGTTGCGCCCGGATAAGCGATCGAGTTAGAGGGCGAACAGCAATCAGTCCCAAGCGAACAGCGCATTGAAATCGTGCTAAGTATTTGGACGGACTTCAATGTCGAATAGCGCAAAGAGAACTGAGGGCGTTGAAGAGAAGAAGGCCAATGCCTTTTAAGCATTGTAAGCTCAGCCGTGGTAGGAAAGGATGAAACGGGGCGCAGGGCTCAGCCAAATAATGAAGGAATATAAAAAACAAGATAATCTCGACGACAGACTAGAAAAAGATCATACATCAATTAGTGGGCGTTTCACCGACACGGGTATCATAGCACGGTCAGCACGCTACTAGTTGTATGTGGAGCATGAGCAATTCACGTCACTGATGACTTTCAAACTTCCGGATATAGGACAAGTCAAAGGGATTGATGACTGTGAAGCGCGACAGATTTCTGGCTGGAGCGGCGGAGCTAGGTGCATGTGGCGGCCTAACAACTCCTATATACATGCAAGAGCTTGATCATTCAGATGTAATATGGTCGATCCTGACGTGACTGGAAAGAATGGAAGCTCCATTCTGTTCGAAAGGAGGCGCAGCAGGGTGTGAACCGAACCGCAGTATTTGAGGGATCGTTCTGACACGGAGTGCTGTGCATGATACGTCATGGAATCATAAAACACATAACCAGCATGGAATCGCATTCAAAGGCTCGCTGTTGGATTGCTTCGGACTCAATTGATAGATCGAGGCTGTAGTGTTCGCAATGTTACTTACGTCTCAAACCACTCCATGGCAAAATGAAGAGATGATTCTCTTCTCTGTCGAGTATATCGTCCATTCAGGATGGATCTCGCAACTGTCTAGAGTTCAACACTTATGGTTTTATTGATACCGTCGGAACCCATCGGAAGGTATCGGTAATGGAAGATGACGGAAGAACCAAAGGAACCCGCATGTCCCTCCTCTCTCACAACAACCTGGCGTAACGCCATATCGTCGATGCAAGTCATCAACACACAGATAAAGAGTAAAATTGGGTAGACAGGTAGGTTTTCGATGCATACAAGCAGATTAATCATCGGAGGCACCAAACAGGATCTCATAGAATACAAGCTAGAAAGCGAAGCGGAATATGCGAGAGAGCACAACGGCGGAATGTGTGATGACTAACACGGGAGCATCATTGGTCAGGAAGAAAGGCCCTCTTGCCCAATGGTTGGTGGCCTAGCCCTAACGTGCCGGTGCTTGCCTCGCAGAGAAATGCGTGCCTATGGCACCATCGGGTTGGATCCCCCGACCACTGGTGGTCGGAGTTGGCTCGGTAACCTAACCAACGCAATAGCTCTTTAGTTCAACGGAGGTCATACATGGACAAAAGGCGTTCACCCACAGAATTTCGCCGAGCTGAAGATTCAATATGATAAGGCCATCCACCCTGTGTCATTGGGGCTGCCGGTACCAGCTGAACAGGGGGGATGGGGGCGGAGGATGGGAGGGGGCTGCAGGCGGATCCCACCGAAAACGGAAGTTGAGGAGGCCGCACAGGTGTCACTCGGGACCCCATTGGTGCCATTGGCGCTATGCCGCGACACTGGGGTCGGCCGTACGCTTCATACTGCAGTGACCGGCCCTCCATGAGGACGGACCGTATGGTGTCCCGGTCCTGAAACTCTTGCTTCTGGTATGAAACGATGAACGCAGGATCAACTTCCTGCGGCTGAGGAGGCCAGTATAGTGCCTGTTTCCCCGACGTTGAAGGACCCGGATTCTGGGACCGATACGTCAGTCATGTTGGGTGGGGGGTGGTGCCAATTAGCTGTGTCACTCACCCTAGTTGGTGACCTCGACGGGGAACAGACAGCGCCTCGGCAAATCTTGCAGCGACTCTTAGGCATGGCTTTCCGTTCTGCTATTAAACCAGTGACTGCCCTTTGCGTTAAGCTCGGAGATGGTGAGCGTAGACTGTGTGAACCAGGAACACCGTCTCAGTCCCGAGCGTGACACGACTTGGAGAACTAGGAGAACGGAAAACAGGGGGAAAAAAGAGCGGAATGGCCCTGCAATTGGGAAGGGTCGTGCACCCAAACACAGGCAATAGTGCAGAATGCGCCAACAGGTTCTGGGGGCGCTTGTTGCAGCAGTTAATGCTTAGGTTGGGAGCAACCGTGCGACAATAAGTTGTGGGAAGTTTGTATGTTGAACACTGACACACACGTCGGCATTTTCCCTCTCAGTCTTGAGTTCTTTGCCGCGATCCGGCTCCCGCGACCTTCGCCATTAGAGAGCCAAGGAATACCCACACTACAAACCGCAGAAAAAAGCGCGTCATTCTTCAACCAGTTGACATCGACGCGAGCTCGAGCTTCTTGCCGAGTCCGGTGTCCTCTTCGTATATCCGAGTTGGTTTTCGTGTAAGATACCTACAGCGAATGCTTCTGTAGCACCCAACTTCTATCACTGCCTCAGCGCTTATTTACGTAGTTGCGTTCGCACTGGTTCGACTGGTAACTCCAATATTAGCGGCAACAATGCAGGTAACCTACATGGGCGGTTCAGACTCTGCTTCTGCGCCCGGGGCATCTATTGCGCTGTCTGAGTTCTTCACTGCATCTGGGATTCTTGCTCACTGCGGCCCTAGCTTGTCACCCCTCCTTAATTTCGCAGCTGATTCTTTTCCTGTGTCCTACTATTTTTTCTTTATGCAACAATAACGTCAAACGGTACCCAAAAATTGCCTAAAAAAACGGACAACCCTTGCTAAAACACCCTTCGGATCTCCACTTTTCGTGCTGTTTTTCATAGGCGGTTCCTAGGTGAATGGTGTTACCGCATAACACCATACCGCACTTGATCTTGATCATCAAACGCACTGTGTGAGGTCGATGGTGTAGCAGCGCCGGCGGTTGCTCTCAGAGTCGAATCTCTAGCTCAACTTAGAGCATTGAATTGATCGATCGCAGTTTTAATTGAAATGAAGGGCTGGAAGGCCGCAACGGAAGACGAAGAACTGGAACATTTATAGTACAATGATTAAATAAGGGGTACAGTAACGAGGCAGATAGACGTGCGATGCCACGCGTTTGCACTAGAGGCGCCGGTTGTGGCTTAGTGGTTGTATCCAATAATGCATCGACCCAGTGCAGCAGAATGGTCGCCCATCACATACATAGACAAGCTCCACGTTCGTCTCGAAGCCAGTCAACCGTGTTCCCCCTTCTCTGAGACTTTGTCTTGTCTGAACGTCTGAAACACCACTTCTTCCGGGTCATGAATCGAGTTCCACTTTTCCTCCTGACCTTCCTCCCGTCAAGGAGATAAGTGACGGAACGGCTGAAAAGGGGTAAGTAGGTTGCGTTACGCGCAATTGTCTGTTACTTACCTGCCGTCCCAGAGAGTACCACAGTGGCGACAGTGGCAACGTTCCTTTCTGCGGTCGAAGCTCAGTTCTTAGCGATCGCCCTCGGAGAGGGGAACTGGCACTCTGCCAACACCGGTTCTGATATCCTCTTTGTTGTTCACTTTACTTGGGGGTTTAAAGGGTATTATTATCTCTCCAATTCCTTGTCAGATCCAGCGATTGATAGCGCTGTCATACATACCGGGTACATTGGATGATGTACGTGCATATCCTTGGTGGTACAGCTCCTCCAGCATGATCTGATCATCTTACCAGTTTTGCGCATCGCGACGCGCTGCTACTTAGCCACACACCGATATTTGTACATTACGGGCCGGATCAAACACTCCTCAAGAGGCAAGGTTTGTTGACCTTATCAAAGCCTATCCACCCGACAGCTGCTTCCCCGCGACTGGCGTGTACATGACACACAGATTGGGTGGGGTCATATTTGACTTCTACCTTCACATGGCTCGGCAGCTTCACACTATCGCGAGACTTCGAGATAGTACCACGTATCCTAACACCAATCGCTGTCGCCGAAAGCACTTTACATGTGCACTCGATCAACTGACTTTGATTCCAAGTTCGCCGTTTTTTTTGAGCCGCCCGGCCGGAGTGGGAAACCTCCTCTCCACTGAGAGCTCCTTCTGCCCACGCACCAGCTGCGTGTGTCGCCCATGCTTGGGGGAGGATTCCTCTCGAACCGTTCTTCCACAGTGTAGGAAGCCTAATTCCTGCAACTCTCCAGCGCGGAATTTAGTGCAATAGTTGGGTTCCACGTTAAAATCCCACTACGAGAACCGAGCCCCAAAATGAAGATCCAGAAAATTGACCTTCGTGCCGAAATTTTGGCCAAAAACATTTCGAGTAGAAAGCCAAAAACGGAGAGAGGCATGTGCATAACCATAACTCGTTGATTGAAAATCTACATGCATCGTTTGTTCACTGATCAATTCATAGTACTAATAGCGAACAAGGGGACACGGGAGAAGGATAATGGGAAAGGATGTCCGCGGGTGATACTGTGCACGTTGGTAGTCTTGGGACGAGTGCTCAGCACTGGTGATGTGACATTGGGCGGTCGTGAGGGAAAATGTTAAGGTTTACTGGGGCTGTATAAGGTTGATTTGGGGAGGCTGGTACGCCGCTATCTCTCCCGTTAAGCGATCGGATTAAAGGGTGAACGGCGATCAGTCCCACGCGAACAGCACACTTTTAAAGCGAACTAAGTATTGGGTATAATAGACGGACCTCAATCTCAAGCGAATGGCGCAAAGAGAATTGAGGGCAGTGAAGAGACGAAGGCCAAGCTTTTTAAGTGCTGTAAGCACAGCCGTGGTAAACGGGGCGCAACGCGAGGCCAGATAATGAAGGAACAAACTGGGAGATGATAATCGCAACAACAGATTAGAAAAAGATCATACATCAATTGCCGGGCGTCTCACCGACACGACGCACGATCGGATATCATAGCACGGTGGGGGGTCAGCAACACGCTACTAGTTGTACGTGTGGCAGTATGAGCATGCAATTCGCGTCACTGATGATTTTTAAACTTCCGGATACAGGTCAAGTCAACGGCATTGTGAAGCGTGACGGATTGAAGGGTATGGCAGTAGCGGCAACAGACGACTAGATAGTGTTCCACCGTTTCGGGGATAGGCAGAGGTCTCTCTGACAGTAATTGAGTGTACATATCTCGGAGCTAGGTGACGCACTTGATCATTCAGATGTATGGTCAATCCTGACTGGAAAGAATGGAACCTCCTTTCGAACAGAAAGGAGGCTCAGCAGGGTGTGAACCGAACCGTGCATGGGCACCCCTAAGTATTTGGGGCGTCATTCTGACACGAAGTGCTGTGCATGATGCGTCATGGAATCACACTAAGCGAAGCGCAGAACACATAACCAGCATGGAATCGCATTCCTGGTAATGGAAAGGCTCGCTCGTTGGATTGTTTCGGACTCAATTGACAGATCGAGGCTGTGGTGTTCACAATGTTACTTGCGTCTCAAACCACTCCATGACAAAATCAAACTTGATGGAGAGATGATTCTCTTCTCTGTCGAGTATGTCGTCCGTTCAGGATGGACCTCGCGACTGTCTAGAGTTCAACGGCACCGCTAACTGATCGTTTTATGATTGTTTCTGTGCTTCTTGCGTCGGAACCCATCGGAAGGCACCGGTAATGGAAGTTGACGGAAGAACCAAAGGAACCCGCATGTTTCTCCTCTCTCACAACAACCTGGTGTAACACCATATCGTCGATGCAAGTCACCAACACGCAGATAAAGAGTAAAATTGAGTGACAGGTAGGTTTCTGGTGCATACAAGCATTGATCGTCGGAGGCCCCAAACAGGATCTCATAGAATACAAGCTGGGAACTGAAGCGGAATATGCGAGAGAACACGACGGCGGAATGTGTGACTAACACGGGAGCATCGTTGGTCAGGGGGAAGGCACTCTTGCTCAATGGTTGGTGGCCTAGCCCTAACGTGCCGGTGCTTGCCTCGCAGAGAAATGCGTGCCTATGGCACCCAATGAGTTGGGCCCCCGACCACTGATGGTCGGAGTCGGCTCGGTAACCTGACCAACGCAATAGCTTTTCAGTTTAACGGAGATCATACATGGACAAAAGGTGTTCACCCACAGAATTTCGCCGAGCTGAAGATTCGATATGATAAAACCATCCACCCTGTGTTGTTGGGGCTATCGGTACCGGCTGAACAGGGCGGGTGGGGGCGGAGGATGGGAGGGGGCCGCAGACGGATCCCACCGAAAACGGAAGATGGTGAGGCCGCACAGTTGTCACCCATCCATATATTGTGGAGGGTTCGGATACCCGGGACCCCATCGGTGCCATTGGCGCTATGCTGCGACACTGGGGCCGCCCGTATGCCTCATACTGCAGTGACCGGCCCTCCGTGAGGACGGACCGTATGGTGTCCCGGTCCTGGAATTCCTGCCTCTGGTACGAAACGACGAATGCAGGATCAACCTCATGGGACTGAGGCCAGTATGGTGCTTGTTCCCCAAACGTTGAAGGGCCCAGATTCTGGGACCGATACGTCAGTCATGTTGGGTGGGGGTGGTGCCAATTAGCTGTGTCACTCACCCTGTCTGGTGACTTCGACGGGGAACAAACAGCGCCTCTGCAAATCTTGCAGCGATTCTTAGGCATGGTTTTCCGTTCTGCTATTAAACCAGTGACGGCCCTTTTTGTTCAGCTCGGAGGTGGTGGGCGTAAGTGGTGTAATCCAGGAACACCGTCTCAGTCCCGAGCGTGACACGACTTAGAGAACTAGGAGAACGGAAAACAGGAGGAAAAAAGAGCGGAATGGCCCTACAATTGAGAAGGGCGTGCACCCAAACACACGCAGAATGCACCAACAGGCTCTGGGGGAATTTGTTGCAGCAATCCAGTTGCGCTGATGCTTAGGTTGGGAACAACCGTGCGACAATAAGTCGTATGTTGAACGTCGGCATTTTCCCTCTGAGTCCGAGTCTTTGTCGCGATCCGGCTCCTGCGACCTTCGCCATTAGAGAGCCAAGGAATACCCACACTACGAACTGCAGGAAAAAGCATCATTCTGCAACTAGTTGCCATCGACGCGAGCTCAAGCGAGTCCTATGTCCTCTTTGTATATCCGAGTGGTTTCCGTGCAAGATACCTACAGCGAATGCTTCCATAGCTCCCAATTTCTATCACTGCCTCAGCGCTTATTTACGTAGTTGCGTTCGCGCCAGTTTGGCTGGTAGCTCCAGTATTAGCGGTAACAATGCAGGTAACCTACATAGGCGCTTCAGACTCTGCTTCTGCGCCCCGGCGCTGTCTGAGCTCTTGGATTCCTGTTCACTGCGGCCCTAGCTTGTCGCCCCTCCTTAATTTCGCAGCTGATTCTTTTCCTGTGTCTTCTTTATGTAACAATGGCGTCAAACGGTGCCCAAAACTAGCCTAAAAAACGGACAACCTCGGATCTCCACTTTTCGTGCTATTTTTCATATGCGGTTTTTAGGTGAATGGTGTTACCGCATAACACCATAACACACTTGATCTTGGTCATCAAACGCACTGTATGAGATCGATGGTGTAGCGGTGCCGGCGGTTGCTCTCAGCGTCGAATCTCCAGCTCAACTCAAAGCATTGAATTGATTGATCGCAGTTTGAATTGAAATCACCTCAAATGAAGGGCTGCAAGGCTGCAACGGAAGACGAAAAACTGGAACATTTTATAGTACCATGATTAAGGGGTACAGTAACGAGGCAGACAGGAGTGCGAAGCCATGTGTTTGCACCGGAGGCGCCGCTTGTGGCTTAGTGGTTTAATTATCTAATAATGCACGATCGCGTGCAGGCAAGATCAGCAGAATGATCGCTCATCACATACATAGACAAGCTCCACGTTCGTCTCGAAGCCGGTCAACCATGTTCCCCCCTCTGAGACTTTTTCTTGTCTGAATGTCTGAAACACCACTTCTTCCGAGCCGTGAATCGAATTCCACTTTTCCTCCTGTCCCTCCTCCCGTCAAGGAGATAAGTGACGGAACGGCTGAAAAGGGGTAAGTAAGTTGCGTTGCACGCAATTGTCTGTTACTTACCTGCCGTCCCAGAGAGCACCACAGTGGCGACAGTGGCAGCGTTCCTTTCTGCGGTTGAAGCTCAGTTCTTAGCGATCACCCTTGGAGAGGGGAACTGGCACTCTGCCAACACCGTTCTGATATTCTCTTTGTTGTTCACTTTACTTGGGGGTTTGAAGGGTATTATCTCTCCAAGCCCTTGTCAGATCCAGCAATCGAGAGCGCTATCATACATACTGGGCACATTGGATGATATCCTTGGTGGTACAGCGCCTCCAGCACGATCTGATCATCTTATCAGTTTTGCGCACCGTGACGCGCTGCGACTTAGCCACCCACCCCTTACGGGCCGGATCATACACTCTCCTCAAGAGGCAAGGTTTGTTGACCTTATGAAGGCCTCTTCATTTGACAGCTGCTTCTCTGGTGGGGTTATGTAATTCATTCATCATATGGCTCGGCAGCTTCATACTATCGCGAGACTTCGGGATAGTACTACGTATCCTAACACCAATCGCGGTCTCCGTAAGTGTTTCACATGTATACTTGATCAACCAAGTCTACTGGCTTTGATTCCAAGTTCACCGTTTTTTTTAGCTGCTTGGCCAAAGTGGGAAACCTCCTCTCCACTGGGAATAGTTAGGTTCCACGTTAAAATCTCACTACGAGAACCGAGCCCCAAAAACGAAGATCCAGAAAATTGACCTTCGCGCCCAAATTTTGGCCAAAAAAGTTTCAAGCGGGTACGAGTAGAAAGCCAAAAACGGAGAGAGGCATGTGCATAACCATAACTTGTTGATTGAAAATCTACATTGGGCAGTCGTGAGGATTTACTGGGGCTGTATAAAGTTGATTTGGGAAGGCTGGTGCGCCGCTATCTCTCCCGATAAGCGATCGAATTAAAGGGTGAACGGTGATCAGTCCCAAGCGAACAGCACACTTTTAAAGAGAACTAAGCATTGGGTATAATAGACGGACCTCAATAGCGAATGGCGCTGAGGGCATTGAAGAGATGAAGGCCAAGCCTTTTAAGCACTGTAAGCACAGCCGTGGTAGGAAAGGATGAAACGGGGGGCAACGCGAGGCCAGATAATGAAGGAACAAATTGGGAGATGATAATCGCAACAACAGATTAGAAAAAGATCATACATCAATTACCGGGCATCTCACCGACACGACGTACGATCGGATATCATAGCACGGTGGGGGGTCAGCAACACGCAACTAGTTGTACGTGTGGCAGTATGAGCATGCAATTCGCGTCACTGATGATTTTCAAACTTCGGGATACAGGACAAGTCAACGGCATTGTGAAGCGCGACGGATTGGAGGGCATGTCGTTCATGGCAGTAGCGGCAACAGACGACTAGGTAGTGTTCCACCGTTTCGGGGATAGGCAGAGGTCTCCCTGACAGTAATTGAATGTACATATCTCGGAGCTATGTGCATGTGGCGGCCCAACGACTCCTACGCACATGCAAGAGCTTGATCATTCAGATGTATGGTCAATCCTGACTGGAAAGAATGGAACCGAACCGTGGAGTATTTGGGGCGTCATGGAATCACATTAAGCAAAGCACAGAACACATAACCACCATGGAATCGCATTCCTCGCAATGGAAAGGCTCGCTCGTTGGATTGCTTCGGACTCAATTGACAGATCGAGGCTGTGGTGTTCATAATGTTACTTGCGTCTCAATTAAACCAGAATCAAACTTGATGGAGAGATGACCCTCTTCTCTGTCGAGTATGTCGTCCGTTCAGGATGGACCTGTCTAGAGTTCAACGGTACCGCTAACTTATCGTTTTATGATGGTTTCTGTGCTTTCTTGATGCAATTACCGTCGGAACCCATCGGAAGGGACCGGTAATGGAAGATGACGGAAGAACCAAAGGAACCCGCATGTCCCTCCTCTCTCACAACAACCTGGTGTAACGCCATATCGTCGATGCAAGTCATCAACACACAGATTATGGGCAATAAAGAGTAAAATTGGGTAGACAGGTAGGTTTTCGGCGCATACAAGCATTAATCGTCGGAGGCCCCAAACAGGATCTCATAGAATACAGGCTGGAAAGCGAAGCGGGATATGCGAGAGAACACGACGGCAGGATGTGTGATGACTAACACATGAGCAATTGGTCAGGAAGAAAGGCCCTCTTGCTCAATGGTTGGCGGTGGCCTAGCCCTAACGTGCCGGTGCTTGCTTCGTGGAGGAATGCGTGCCTATGGCACCAGTGAGTTTGGCCTCCCGACCACTGATGGCCGGAGTCGGCTCGATAACCTGACCAACGCAATAGCTCTTTAGTTCAACGGAGATCATACATGGACAAAAGGTGTTCACCCACAGAAGTTGACTGAGCCGAGGATTCAATATGATAAAACCACCCACCCTGTGTTGTAGGGGCTGCCGGTTCCGGCTGAGCACGGGGGATGGTGGTGGAGGATGGGAGGGGGCCCCAGATGGATCCCGCCGAAAACTGGGGAAGATGACGAGGCCATACAGATGCCCCCCATCCATGCCCTGTAGTGGGTTCGGATACCTGGGGCCCCATTGGTGCCATTGGCGCCATGCTGCGACACTGGGGCCGCCCGCACGCCCCATATTGCCGTGACCGGCCCTCCATCAGGATGGACCGTATGGTGTCCCGGTCCTGGAACTCTTGCCTTTGATAAGAAACGACAAATGCAGGATCAACTTCATGGGGGTGAGGAGGCCGGTAGTGTCTCCCCACCGTTGAAGGGCCCGGATTCTGGGACCGATACGTCAGTCATGTTGTGGGGGTGGTGCCAATTAGCTGTGTCACTCACCCTGTCTGGTGACCTCGACGGGGAACAAACAGCGCCTCTGCAAATCTTGCAGCGATTCCTAGGCATGGTTTCCCGTTCTGCTATTAAACCAGTGACGGCCCTGTTTGTTGAGCTCGGAGGTGGTGGGCGTAAGTTGTGTAATCCAGGAACCAGTCTCAGTCCCGAGCGTGATACGACTCAGAGAACTAGGAGAACGGAAAACAGGGGGAAAAAAGAGCGGAATGGCCCTACAATTGAGAAGGGCGTGCACCCAAACACAGGCAATGGCACAGAATGCACCAACAGGCTTTGGGGGCACTTGTTGCAGCAGTCAAATAGCGCTGATGCTTAGGTTGGGAACAACCGTGCGACGATAAGCTGTGGGAAGTTTATATGTTGAACGCTGACAAACACACGTCGGCATTTCCCCCCTGAGTCTGAGTCTTTGCCGCGATCGGGCTCCTGCGACCTTCGCCATCAGAGAGCCAAGGAATACCCGCACTACAAACCGTAGAAAAAAGCGCGTCATTCTGCAACCAGTTGCCATCGACGCGAGCCCGAGCTTCTTGCCGAGTCTCTTCGTATATCCGAGTTGGTTTTCGTGCAAGATACCTACAGCGAATGCTTTTGCAGCACCCAACTTCTATCACTGCCTCAGCGCTTATTTACGTAGTTGCGTTCGCACTAGTTCGTAGTGGTTCGACTGGCAATTCCAATATTAGCGGCAACAACCTGCATGACTCTGCTTCTGTGCCCCGGGCATCTATTGCGCTGTCTGAGTTCTTGACTGCATCTGAGATTCTTGCTCACTGCGGCCCTAGCTTGTCACCCTTCCTTAATTTCTTTTCCTGTGTCCTGCTGTTACTTCTTGATGTAACAAAGGCGTCAAACGGTACCCAAAAATTGCCTAAAAAAACGGACAACCCCGCCAAAGCACCCCCCGGACCCCCACCTTCCGTGCCACTCTCCATAGGCGGTTTCTAGGTGAATGGTGTTACCGCATAACGCACTTGATCTTGATCATCAAACGCATTGTATGAGATCGATGGTGTAGCGGCGCCGGCGGTTACTCTCAGCATCGAATCTCCAGCTCAACTCAAAGCATTGAACTGATCGATCGCAGTTTAAATTGAAATCACCTCAAATGAAGGGCTGCAAGGCTGCAACGGAAGACGAAGAACTGGAACATTTTATATAAGGGGTACAGTAACGAAGCAGACAGGAGTGCGAAGCCATGTGTTTGCACCGGAGGCGCCGCTTGTGGCTTGGTGGTTTAATCATCCAATAATGCATCGACCGCGTACAGGCAAGATCAGCAGAATGATCGTCCATCACATACATAGTCAAGCTCCACGTTCATCTCGAAGCCAGTCAACCGTGTTCCCCCCCTCCCCCCTCTCTCTGAGACTTTTTCTCGTCTGAATGTCTGAAACACCACTTCTTCCGGGCCATGAATCGAACTCCACTTTCCCTCCTGACCCTCCTCCCGTCAAGGAGATAAGTGACGGAATGGTTGAAAAGGGGTTAAGTGGGTTGGTTGCGTTACGCGCAAATTGTTTGTTACTAAACCTGCCGTCCCAGAGAGCACCACAGTGGCGACAGTGGCAGCGTTCCTTTTTTGCGGTCAAAGCTCAGTTCTTAGCGATCGCCCTTGGAGAGGGGAACTGGCACTCTGCCAACACCCGTTCTGATATTCTCTTTGTTGTTCATTTTACTTGGGGGTTTAAAGGGTATTATCTCTCCAATTCCTTGTCAGATCCAGCGATTGATAGCGCTATCATACATACAGCCTGCCAGCAGGCACATTGAATGATGTAACGTGCACGTCCTTGGTGGTACAAGCTCCTCCAGCATGATCTGATCATCTTACCAGTTTTGCGCAACCGCGACGCGCTGCGATTTAACCACACACCGATATTTGTACATTACGGGCCGGATCAAAAAACACTCTCCTCAAGTCGCAGATGAGGCAAGGTTTTGTTGACCTTATGAAAGCCTATTCAGTTGACAGCTGCTTCTCTACGATTGGCGTGTACGTGACACAGATTGGGTGGGGCTGGTTAATTCATATTCTCGGCAGCTTCATACTATCGCGAGACTTCGAGATAGTACCACGTAGTATCCTACTTAACGCCGATCGCGGTCTCCGTAAATACTTTACATGTATACTTGATCAACCAAGTCTACTGACTTTGATTCCAAGTTCACCGTTTTTCTCCGAGCTGCTTGGCCAAAGTGGGAAACCTCCTCTCCACTGAGAGCTCCTTCAGCCCACGCACCAGCTGCGTGTGTCGCCCATGCTTGGGCGAAGATTCCTCTCGAACCGTTCTTCTACAGTGTAGAATGCCTGATTCCTGTGACTCTCCAGCGCGAAATTTAGTGCAATAGTTGGGTTCCGCGTTATAATTCCACTACGAGAACCGAGCCCCAAAACGAAGATCCAGAAAATTGACCTTCGCGGCCGAATTTTTTTGGCCAGAACATTTCAAGCATGTACGAGCAGAAAGCTAAAAACAGGGAGAGGCATGTGCATAATCATACCTTTTTGAGTTTGAAATGTACGTACATGCATCGTTCGTTCGCTGATCAATTCAAAGTACGTATATCCCTCATGGGGAACAAGGGAACGTGGGAGAAGGAAAGGATGTCCGCAGGTGATATTGTGCACGTTGGTAGTCTTAGACGGGTTGAGGAAGATGCGCCGATACTTGGGATGAGTGTCCAGCACCGGTGATGCAGCATTGGGCGGTCGTGAGGGAATGTTAACTCGTATCAGGGTACGAAGGGGAAACAGAGGAAGGAACCGTAGATGAAATATATCATGGGCAGCTGATAAGCGGTAGAGAGAATTAAATCAAAGGAGGAAAATAAAGTCGAAGGTGGGGTGTTCGCCATATTGGTGGAGGCTTAGTTGGAGCAAGTATTGAAAGTTGATTTGGAGAGGCTTGGTGCGCCGCTATCTCTCCCGTTGTGTTCAGATAAGCGATCGGATTAAAGGGCGAACGGCGATCAGTCCCGAGCGAACAGCACACTTTTAAATTAAAAGAACTAAGTGTAATATAATAGACGGACCTCATTCTCAAGCGAATGGCGTAGAGAAAACTGAGGGCGTTGAAGAGACGAAGGCCAAGCTTTTTAAGCACTGTAAGCTCAGCCGTGGTAGGAAAGGATGAAACGAGGCGCAACGCGAGGCCAAATATTAATGAAGGAACAAATCGGGAGATAAAAGACAAGATAATCTCCACGACAGACTAGAAAAAGATCATACATCAATTACCGGGCGTCTCACTGACACGACGTACGGTCGGATATCAAGCACGGTGGAGAATCAGCAACACGCTACTAGTTGTACGCGTGGCAGTATGAGCAATTCGTGTCACTGATGATTTTTAAAGTTCCGGATATAGGACAAGTCAAAGGCACTGATGACTTTGAGGCGCGACGGATTTCAGGATAGGCAGAGGTCTCTCGGCAGTGACGTCTGACTCGACAGTAATTGAATGCACATATCCCCGGACCGCGGAGCTAGGTGCATGTGGTGGCCCAACAACTCCTACACACATGCAAGAGCTCATTCAAATGTAATATGGTCAATCCTGACTGGAAAGAATGGAAGCTCCTTTCTGTTCGAAAGGAGGCTCAGCAGGGTGTGAACAGAACCGTGGCAACCCTAAGTAAGTATTTGGGGCGTCATTCTGACGCGAAGTGCTGTGCATGATGCGTCATGAATTCATATTGAGCGAAGCGCAGAAACACATAACCACCTATTGTCACGAAGTCATAGAGGCTGGAGTCCTGCCTGGTTGCTTCGGACTCAATTGAGGCTGTGGTGTCCATAACGTCACGTCTCTGTACAAGTGCAGCCCCACTCCATGGCAAAACCAAACTTGGTGGCAAAGCGCAAGAGATGATTCGGCCAACTCCGCTACAATACAGTTCAAGATGGACCTCGTGACTGTCTATGGATGGATGGATGGATGTATTCATTTTAAAGTACGTAACCGTGCCTATCGGCATATGCCGTACTATAGTGACTCGGGTGAAAAAAGTTTGGAGAACATAAGGATGTGAAGAAAGGAATTTGTGTGACCTAGGAAGTATGAGACATCGAGTAATCAATGGTGTGAAGGAGAATAAAGTGAGATGAAGCAATAACACATAAAGGGGCATGCGACCCCTGCACTGAGATTGAACAACGGGTGAGGGAGAATGGAGGTGGGAAGAGGTTGTATAGAGCCAAAGAAAAGGACACGCGACCCCCAGTGTTGGGGTCGCATGTTTTGCTGCTGTGTGCCTATGGTTAAGTCAATGTTTGAGTGCGCGGTTCTTGCGGGTGGGTGAGTTGGAGGGTGCTTTCACGGGTTTATGTCACGGTAGGCTGGTGAATGTTCCAGTGGCAGCGAAAGGCGATGGGTGTTGGTGGCATCTTGCTCATGCTTGTTGAATAAAGGCATGTGGCAGATAGGCCTTTGGTAGAAAGGGTAGTGGAGAGAAATGAAAGTGTTGGGGTGACGGCAGGACTTGAACCTGCATTCCTTGCAGTCAACTTTTTGTCGGCATATGGGGCTATCGTTGGCGCTACCACTATCGCGCCTCGTCACTAAGAGGTAGTGGAGAGAAAGATGAATCGGAAGGGTGTTGGGGTGATGGCAGGACTTGAACCTGCACTCCTCCGGCCTGCCCATGGACTTATGGAGGCTACCATTGGCGCTACCACTATTGCACCTCACCAACCCAAAAGGTAGTGGAGAAGAGAAAAAGAAGGAAGGGTTGGGGTGACGGTGGGACTTGAACCCACAGTCCTCTGGCCAGTCCCGTCTGGGCTTACGGAGGTCACCATTGGCGTTGCCACTATCGCGCTCGTCATCCCAAAAAGGTAGTGGTGAGAAGAAAAAGGAAGGGTTGGCTTGACGGCGGGACATGCACCCGCGCTCTTGCATCTCTCCAGCCAGTGCGGCTCTGGGCTTACGGGGTTGCGGTTGATTGGCATTACCACGGTGGCCACGTCATCCTCCCTTCAGATGTTAGAGGCCTAATTAGTTTTAAACAGGGGCACCGCGTGAAGGTTTAGGCCCGTGCCGGGTGTTCGCTGTGGTAGCAGAACTCCCCCTCGACTGACATCCATCGTCGAGGCCCTCGTGACTGTCTACATATATAGAGTTCAACGGTAACGCTATTGTATGATGGTTTCTGTGCTTCCTTGGTGCAAGTACCGCCGATACCTACATGCAGTGAATGCTCTTGTAGCACCCAACTTCTATCACTGTCTCAGCGCTTATTTACGTAAAACTTTCAAGTCGTGTTCGCACAGGTCCGGACTGGTAACTCCTATATTACCGGCAACAATGCAGGCAACCTACACGCATATGGGCGCTTCAGACTCTGCTTCTGCGCCCGGGGCATCTATTGCGCTGTCTGAGTTCTTCACTGCATCTGGGATTCTTGCTCACTGCGGCCCTCCCTCCTTTCGCAGCTGATTCTTTTCCTGTGTCCTACTGTTTCTTTAACAAAGGCGTCAAACGGTACCCAAAAACCCTGCTATAAAACACATACGAAGTCATAGAAGCTGGAGTCCTGCCTACATAAAACACCCATTTTTCGTGCTTTTTTCATAGGCGGTGTCTAGGTGAATGGTGTAGCGGCGCCGGCGGTTGCTCTCAGAGTCGAATCTCCAACTTTCGAGAAGACCTCAACTTAAAGCATTGAACTGATTGATCGCAATCTCACTAGTTTGAATTGAAATCACCTCTGGGGGGGTTCTAACTGAAGACGAAAAACTTTTACGGTACAATGATTAAGGGGTACGGGTAACGAGGCAGACACAGGAGCGCGATGTACCGGGTATGGGCGCTAAGCGCCGCTTGTGGTTCAGCAGTGGTTTATGTATTCAACAATGCATCGACCGCGTGGCTAAGCAGGACCCCAGCCTCTATGACTTCGTGATATTAGATAGACCGCGTGGCGAGATCAGCAGAATCATCACATACATAAGTAGACAAGCTCCACGTTCGTCTCGAAGCCAGTCAACCGTGTTCCCCCTCCCGCCCCCTCTCTGAAACTTTTTCTTGTCTGAATGTCTGAAACGCCACTTCTTCCGAGCCATGAATCGAACACCACTTTCCCCCCTGACCCTCCTCCCGTCGAGGAGATAAGTGACGAAACGGTTGAAAAGGTACAAAAAATACTCTATGATGGTAAGTAGGTTGCGTTGCGGCGCAATTGTTTGTTACTTACCTGCCGTCCCAGAGAGCACCACAGTGGCGACAGTGGCAACGTTCCTTTCTGCAGTCGAAGCTCAGTTCTTAGCGATCGCCCTCGGAGGGAAGAACTGGCACTCTTCCAATATCGTTCTGATATTCTCTTTGTTGTTCACTTTACTTGGGGGTTTAAAGGGTATTATCTCTCCAACTCCTTGTCAGATCCAGCGATTGATAGCGCTATCATACATACAGCCTGTCAGCGGGCACATTGGATGATGTACGTGCATATCCTTGGTGGTACAGCTCCTCCAGCATGATCTGATCATCTTACCAGTTTTGCGCACCGCGATGCACTTCGACTGGTCACACACCGATATTTGTACATTACAGGCCGGATCAATCACCCTCCTCATGTCGCAGATAAGCCAAGGATTGTTGACCGTTTGAAAGCCTATTTATTTGACAACTGCTTCTCTGCAATTGGCCTGTACGTGACAGATTGGGTGGGGTTAATTCATTCGTATTCTGACTTCTACCTAAGCGGATTGTACCTCTTCATCCTATGGCTCGGTGCCTACATCATATCGCGAGACTTCGAGATGGTTACACGTATCCTAACACCGATCGCATCCTCCGTAAGTACTTTACATTGTATACTTGATCAACCAAGTCTACTGACTTTGATTCCAAGCTCGCCTTTTTTATTGAGCTGCTTGGCCAAAGTGGGAAACTCACTCCTACTATTGATCACATGTGGATCAGCCGCACATGGTTCAACCGCATGGATGGATTGGGCTGCAGATGAACAGGGACAAGTAAATTCAGTGAGGCTACCTCGAGGACTCTCAGCGTGTAGTAAATCCACGTGGGAAATGCTATGTACACAAGCCCAGTTCACTTGTGGTGGAAACCCAGTCGTCCAACAGGAAACCCGTAAGAGAGAGTAAATGCACGCCGCCGAGCGCTGAGCACGAGACGCCACGCTTGTACATGATGGTTAGGATGCCCCCTGCGCATATGAGACGTGAGGATGATTCAGTCACTGGCTAACCATGTCTTCCCTCAGCAATAACGGGATGCTCTCCTGTTGCACCGGCAATATCACCACGCCTCTCCGGGTTCTTTGAGACCCAGGCGTACCAGTCCACAAATCGAGATTCCTTCCGACTTCAACGAAGTCTTGAGTGAATTCTACTGTTTGCCGTCCGAGTCAGGCATCACGCATTGCCAAGGTGGGGGAAGGGATGATATGGGTTAGCTTTGCCTCTACTTTAGTAGAGGCTGGGGTTCCTGCCTAAGCTTGGCCAGGGAGGGCGGTGACAACGAAACACAGTGGAGACGCGAAGCGCAGTCGGGAAGAATGGATCGTGCTTATATATATAACCCAGCCACGCGCGTAAATGTCTGCGGGATGTCCGAGACGATCATCAAGTGCGAAACATGACAGAAAATATCGCGGAAATCTTTGTATTCTTTGGCTACGAATAATTGCCTCTAAACTTGGCAGCGAATGTGTGGCTGGCCGTGTCTTCCTCTTCCAATAGCAGCAACCACATCATATGGCATGCTCTTCTGTCATATCTCCATTGACAGTTGCTTCGGCAACATCACCATGTTTCTCCGGGTCCTTTTGGAGCTCGGGCGTAACCGCTTAGATGTGACAACGCGATTGCGAGGCCGGGGGTAATAAGAACTACCGCTCGTGAAAGCCCATGGATAAAATATCAAGCAATTCTCCGATCTAATATATCTTCGCTGGCTCTGTGCGTGCGCATGCTTAGGAGAAGTCCCGATGTATTTACTTCCCAACTTATGTGTTGACGTTTCTACCTTCATATATCTCATCCTTTTTCAGAAACTTTCAGATGTGTTGGTCATCCTCTGCCATATGGTGTAGGTTTTCGTGATTGTTCCCGTTTTTCTCTTTAGTGCATATTTATTTCTTGCTCTTATATATTTACTATCTACTGGTCGTACGCCACGCCAATCCCCCTTGATCACAGTTTCTTCGATCTCGTATCTATTAGTATACATAAGTCGGGTCCCACGCCTTGTCCTGCGCATGTCAACTACCGCCTGCATACTAGTCGCATTATAACGAGAAAGATAGCGAAAGACATATATCTAAAACTTCAATTTGGTCGGTTTGTTTGGCATCTTTATATCATCCCTATAAAAGGCTCCATAGGCAGAGTGTTCCCTTTTTTTGATCGCCATCGGGAATCTGGCCTGTAGTTCACTGGGATCTGCCCCAGCATTGCGCAAGACTGCGGCAAATTCCCCCGCTAAAGCTCGCTCATGGTTATCGCCTGTGAAGAATGTGTAACTTTCCCCATGCTTGCCACCCCTCCCAGTTCGGCCAATACGGTGAACGTAATCTGAAGAGAAGTCCGTTAAACACTGCCATAGCGCCCAATGGGGGTGCATCGCGGCTCACCTTCCACAGTCAGGGGGAAACTATAATTGATCACTGAGCTAACGTTCGGAATGTCCAAACCCCTCGCAGCAACATCCGTAGCCACAAGAAGCCCTGTTCTCCCTGTTTTGAAATCCTCCAGCGCCTTCATACGTTGGTTCTGATTTATGTCGCCATGTATCCCACCAGCGGAATAGCCCCAATGTTGAACCGTTTCCAGCACACGGTCAGCCTCTTTCTTATACAATACAAATACGAGAATGCGAGATTCCTTCTCAGAAGTGGACTGCAACGGATGATTCAAATCTTTCAGCAACTTCCGCAGTCGTTGGCTAGACCATCCGATTAGATCATGCCAGCATAGAGCAGCAGAGTAGGTTGAAGAGACACGTACCTCTTCAGCTTTGGATCATCAAGCACTTCAACGGCTAAGAGAAATTATTCATCAACTTTGATCAAACGAACGCCTGGTTTGACGCACCCTGCTTCACCCTCGAATTAGCTGCCAACTCCTCGCTGCCGATAGTTATTCGCACAGGGCTTTTGAGGAACGTAGCAGCCAGATTTTGGACAGATTTAGGCCACGTTGCACTAACTATTGGGAATTGCGGACCGTCAAAAGACCAAGTCAGAAGATCACACAAGGTGACATACACATAAGAGTCTGACGCTGAGACATGTCCGCAGTCTGTTCAATAATACGACGTATATCGTTTTCAAAACCCTTGTCTAACATCCTGTCGGCCTCGTCCAAAACTAAATAAGTTACGCTAGAAGTCGAGTGAGCATGCCTTTTGAAATGAGCGAAATCAGACAACCTACCAACCAAGGTCGCAGGCGCCTTCGCTGGCCAAATCAAGAAGCCGACCAGGAGTACCGACAAGAACCTTCGTTGAAGGCTGTGCTAGTACACGCCTCTGCTCATCCTTTCCGACCCCACCGAACACACATACACTCTGAATGCCAACGAGAGCGCCGATTTGGGTCAACGTCTCATGGGTTTGAAGAGCCAGTTCTCGAGTAGGTGAAATTACTATTAATCCCAGAATATCAGTCGTGACATTGGGTGGGATTACACACATACCCAGAACCGTAATTTGACTGCCCCGAGCTTTCTTGTCATGCTTCTTTGACTTCGGGTGTTGTGAGACAATATGTGCCACAGCTGGCAACCCAAATGCAAGAGTCTTCCCGCTGAAAATTCGGGTCATTCTTGCGATTTTAACGATGCTGACAGCAAAAAGGGCTCTCTACCTGCCGGTTTCGGCAATTCCGATAATATCCATCCCAGCGAGTGCAGCTGGCCATGAACATGCTTGTATTGGTGTAGGTTCTTTGTATTCCGAAAGAGCAGCCTTCAACTGCGGAGAAATGGGTAATTCTTCAAAATTTAAAATCGGCGTGACGGAGCCGTGTGGCGCGTGAATAGTGATATTATTTGTGGCCAAATAGTCTGAAAAGTTTTTGGCTGAGGAT
The DNA here is from genome assembly GCF_015039405.1 of Cantharellus anzutake. Taxonomy (NCBI): domain Eukaryota; kingdom Fungi; phylum Basidiomycota; class Agaricomycetes; order Cantharellales; family Hydnaceae; genus Cantharellus; species Cantharellus anzutake. Next base: position 1,341,666 of record NW_024066958.1, read on the forward strand.
GTAGTTGAAGTTGCGATCTAAGCCTCCCGCGTGTCAGCGGAATTTAATCAAGCGTGCTTGGGGACAAACATGCCGGATCTGTGGGAGTTGAAGCGACCGTTGCAGAATGCTTTCTCTCGGAGTTACGATCATCAAGAATCTTTTGACCAGCCTTCAGGACATCGGCGGTACCATTTAATTTTGGATCCTTTTTCCGTTTCTTTTTTTCCTTGCGCACGTCTTCACCGTGCTGAGCGTGTTTACGTTTGTGCTTGGCTAACTGGCCTTCATCCACCTGTTCACCACCAGATCTATGGACTGCCTGGGAGACTACAGAAAGCTCCTGGGGCGTTTTGCTTTTCTTCGTCTTTGACAAATCCGCCATTGGTTGTCACGTGTTCGAGAGCGAACGGCAAAATCCGCGAAGTGCCTCGTTCCATTGGCGTCATCTCGCGGTGCGGAAATGCGTCTGTAATTGACTGCGAAACGCTGTTAGAGGGATATTTTGGAGACCAATGCCTCAAGGTGCTGGATTGGATACAGAACCATCAAGCTTATTACCCCCCTTCAACGAGGCACGCCCAATGCTTGTCGGTTTAATGCGCCAAGGTTTACTCTAACATGCAATAAAACTTCTTTAGAGCACTATATATAGCATTGATGGGATATTTATTAGGAATCTGACCCCATTTCCGAGGAGAGATAGGGTCATTTCTAGACCTCTTCCCAGCTACCTTTTGCGGAATGACGGCCATGGACTTGACGATCTGGATATCGCTCTGGTACGCCATCGTACTAGACGTGTGTCATCAGCATCTACAGCGACACTAAGGACTGTGCCCTCTGATGGTGCCATCAGAGACGCGATTGGGGAAGAGATGCTTCACAAAGCAGGCTTCATCAATGACCAACTCCCAGCGGTTCGACCTACTGCCTCGCACAAGAGAGGTCGAGCTGCACCCCCTCTTTGTTCCTCAAATCTGAATCCTATTCCATCTTTGTCAACACAAAGTGATTTGGAAGCTATTGTTTCATCTCGCTTGTTCGAGACCTTCCTGACCATTTGCTTGCCACCACGGACGAAAGTGAAGCACAATGATCCCCAACCTCATGCCCCTCAGTCTCAGGACACACCTAAGCGTCCCACTCGAACTACACGTAGCACGATATCTAGACCATCCTCATCCTCTTCCCATAGTCCAACAAGGCCTGGGTTCCCTCGGCCGAGCCCCAGCCGAGGTCGCGGAGGAGCTCCCTCGAGCCCCCTACATTCGTCCTCGTCGTTCCCTTCCTCATCCAGCTCAGAGCGAGACTATGACGAAATTCCAAGCTTCATTTCATCCATTCATCCATCGTCGACCAATCCATCATGGACCTCATTGATACCAGAGGATGAATTTTCTCCCGGCGCGAATCTCAGCGCAACCAGATTTGAACTGACTATTTGGGGCCGTCGGACGTCCGGTCGCAGACCACCGCCGAGTGCAAAAGGGAAAGGAAGGGACGACTACGCCATGGAAGGGCTTTCCGGGTGGGATCCTCTCGCCACGTGGCCTGTTGACCTCCAGCGTTTGAAACCTTTTCCCCCGGATGTACGTCTCTGATGCTCATGAGACTTTGCTTCGCGCTGAAATTTAATTCCAGTCGACGACGGAATATCTGCCGCCTAACTCTCTAGTGTTTAGCCTGGGCGCTACCGGGAAACTGTACCTTGGATCGTCAAGCAATATCACTCCTGAACGCTCGCCGTCTCCAGAACACCAGAATGTTTCGGACAGTGAAATTGATGCTCTGGGACCAACGGTCATTGATCCCCGGATGCATCATAGATCTAGACACAATGACGTAGAACCGAATGCGGGGGTGTCTAGCGTGGGAGGGGTTACGGTGAAGCGTGGGGCGTCTCTCGCGGATACCTTAAAGTGTGCTTTCCGTTCGTATGTCACTGGGATTGCAAATTGACATATCCCTAGACTCATTGACGCAAATTACTCAGTGGATGTAGAATTAAGATCTTTGTGCAACTTAATAGATACAGTGAATTTTATGCTTGCTGGGGATAGCACGATCACCAAGGTAGACACTATACTTGTAACCAAGGTCCCTTTACTAATGCGACTGGTAGGCACGGTTCTTCAATGAATTGCATTTCCAACTTGACGAGTACATGAGTCAAAAGTCATTGATTGGCCTGGGAGTGTCGGAAAGTGAGTCCAATTGACGTGAGCGCGAAATTAAACATGAAACTCCCACCCTGCCATCATCCTCAGCCCGTTCGACCATCCAGCGCCGCCGTAAGCAGTTAGACGAACGAAGAACCAATCTCCGTGCCGCGCAAGCAATACTTTCTTCAAACAGGGACCTTCTTGCTGAACTAGACTTGCTTGCATCTCAGCAAGAGTGCGCATAACTATCCCTTAAAAGTGGACATTGTTCTAAGCTGTTCTTCTAGGGTGCGCTTTTCATCCCAGGAGGCAACGCTTCAGGCCAAGCGGGAAACTGTCGTGCGGTCGCTGGAGTGTATCTTCCCCATAGAGCCAACATCCCCTTCAACAGATCTCTTGTTCACTATAGTAGGCGTACCATTACCAATTCCCTCTAACCCAGCGGACCCTGCTCCACCTTTCCATATCCCAACACGTCCAGATGTGAACGAAGACACTACAGCAAGTGCGTTAGGCTACGCCGCACAAGTGGTCAGTCTCCTGGCCTCTTATTTGGGACATATCCTGCCATATCCAATAACATGTGCTGGGAGTCGCAGTCTGATCAAAGACCCCATTTCTAACTTGCATGGGCCCCGAATGTGTGCTCTACCCAATTTTCATGATCAACTATTACTCACCACCTACGCTGACAATAGGTTCCCTCTCTTTTCCAAAAGTGTGGACATGTATAGATTTGAGTACGCCGTGTTCCTTCTCAACAAGGACATTGAAAAGGTAAGGTTCGTCAGGTTCAGGCTGTGAATGCGTTACCGACCTCAGCTGGCAAGCTCATGACAGAGCACAACTTGCAAGCCCTGGACATGCGGCACACGCTGCCAAATCTCAAAAACCTTCTTTTGGCCCTCACCACTACCACCAACGCTGGGGAAGGCGACTCCACTCTGCAGACAGTGTGCGTGCTTGAGCTTTCGTTGCATATATCATTCCTTCTCATAGAAACGTTTTTAGAATGCAGCAAACGGGGCCATCCCGAAATTTACGGTCGATACAAACAACAGCTGGAAGCATCGACGTCAGCAACCCTGTCCCTGCATCAACATCATATGGAGCCGAATCCCCTACACCAAGACGGACATTCTTTCCCCCGATCACCCTCCCCGGATTTTGGCAAACCCGTAATGCGCGGCCAGTATCGACGTTTGTCAAGTCCACTCTACCTGCCATGTCAGAAGACGTGGACATACCTGCAGACGTGGGGAGCGACAGTGCGACAGTGCGCTCACTGCACCTCTCGAAAGTCCAAACGGGGAGTGCCGTTAATCATGGGCAGTCATCTTCTGGTGAATTGGATCATGTTGACAGACACCCACCAGAGCTTTCTGGAGTACAGTCAACGGACACAGGTCCGGATGCCTCTGAAGGTGCGACCGTGGAAACTGAAGGGTTTCCTGAGTCAGTGCCTCCGCCTCTTGATGGCTTGGCAGATGTTGTGATTGCATCCGCTTCAACGCATGAGCAAGAGTCGACATTGGAGTCTCTGAAGGAGCAGAGCAGCAATTGGCTCACAACTGGTCTGAGTGCCAGTGTCGGCGGCTTCGGGAAGCACCTTCGTTCGGGAGGTACCCGAGGGTTATTTGGTGGCGGGTCACCTGCGAAAAGCAATCGGAGAGGCCCTGGAAGACCACCGACCGTCCCCAAGTCCGGTCCCAACTCCAATGGGCATGGTAATAGCCAAGCCAAGGAGACTGCTATCCGCACAGACCTACCACTCATGGACGCAAACCTACAGTCCATCCCCACTTCACAATGATGTTGTTGATATCTTAATACATGCACTCTAATCGATCAGCCTGACATAATTTCATAACAATCGAAACGGAACGAAGGATTTCCCGTCCCCGCACCCTGATTTTGCACATTCGATTAAGTATCCTCGATGTGCGAAGAGTCATTGGACTCACGACTCCGATAAATCGGGCAAACTAAATCCCATGGTCTCGATCCAGACTCGATCTATTGTTTTTTTTTTTACTAGGAGGAATATATTCTTATGATCCCTATCACAATAATGTATTGAAGACAGTTTGCGCCACCCGCAGCTACACTTAGTACACTGCCGTGTTGATGGCACTCCGTCCTAGTGCAAAGCGCTTTTCGTCCTGCTGCCACACTTCAGCCATTGACGCCCTTTCTTGAGATTAGTCTTCCGGTACCAGGGCAGGCAGGAACGTCATCAACATTGTTGTGAGTGGCAGCCCAAAAGTCCTGATAATGACGACGCGACTAATGAGTTGAACTCTAAAAGTGGTGGCCATGCATGGACTCCGAACTCACACTTATGTCAGAAGCTGTCGACAACCCAAGCTATGAGCAGTGGAATTAATTCATTAATCCCAGAAGAAGTTAACTCACGGCTCTAAAATTCGGGCCACAAAGAAAGAAAGATTGGACTATAAGGATACGATGCTACTGTTGCAGTAACTTGATATGAGGGGGAAATCCCCGGCCCTGAGAAGTGCGTTGAGTGGGGGGGAGGAGAGCCATCGCTTGATCATGTACATACCAAACTGGCGCCTTGCATGGTCGTCCAAATATCCCTAAAAAAACCCACAAAACAAACCACATTTTCAAAGCTAACCAAGGCAATATGCCACTCACACCGTTGCATGCAAATATCCCCTAATTTTACAGTCCCTCGAAATGCACGCGCACGTACTATATATACGAAGAGGAAACGAACATACGGAGAGAAATCCTCAACCAATCGTTGGCGACATCAGGCATTTGATCAGCCCTTGTCAAACTCGAGTGCTGGGTGCCGAAAGCCTTCGTGAAAAACATTGCATATAATACTATGCACCAATTGTAATGTTGACGGGAACGAGACGTTACAGTGTTTTCTTACATGACGTTGTTATGTACAACCACAATCATCAAGTAGCATAATTCTTAATTTCAATTCTCTCCAAATAATTGGGAAACAGTCAACCTAGCAGTTAAGGAGTAGGGATGTACATCACTAAACGACAACTTGGCTGATATCGACGACCACCGGGGCTCTCAGTTCGCCCTGGAGCAGAAATCGGGTCCCGTCCTTGCTAGCTCGAGGAAAGTGACACATGACAGGCGTTTTCTCATCCCGGAACAGCAGATCACCGTACCAGGGTTTATTCTCGCTGGAGGGATTCACATTTGTAAAGACTGGGAGGTACTTGAATTCGACAATGAGTTCGACTTGTCCATTAAAGAAGACCGAAGGTATCGACGATGTAGGTGGGATAGAAAGAAATGGGACCCGCCCTATCGCTGAGGAATAGGCAGAGGCTTCATCGTGCCTATCCAACCTGGTCATGGTTGGCGAGAGGTCATAAAAAGGGCATTTCAGCCAGGATTCGTCTGCATTGTGTCTTGAATCTGACTCGGAACTTTGTACATGGGTTGTACCCTCTTCCAGGGTCAAATCAACGGCGTGGTCACCAAATACCGGTGTAGGAACGAGATACGAGAGAAGACCATAACCGGGATTGAAAATCCAGAACTCAGCTTTGTGCACACGATATTGAGCGACCAACTCGGATGTATCCATTGACCAGACGAAAGCGCAGTTCGCATCGAAAGCGCCTACATATCGGCCTCCAGGAGAGAATCCAACTGTGTGACGTAGAGGTGTAGATGAAAGTTGAGGATCGGAAAGAATGAAAGGAGCCGAAGGAGATGCAAGGAGCCGAATGGATGGCTCTCCTGAAAAATATAGAAGTGTCATGTTTCTGTACCAATTCTGAGCTCGAGGAACTCGAACAATAAAGCATCCATTGCTCGACAATGCAGTTATAGCAGGGTGATGACCACTAGGAAAAGTGCCACATGGCACTAAACGTGTGCCACGACTGAGAACGGAGATGTTTCCACGAGTGTCCTCGGTGGCAATCTGAGCATTGCCGCCAAGGATAAACTCTATCCAAACTGGATGGTTCGGAGGATTGGACTGAAAGCGAGAGATTGTACGCTGATGGTTGATGTCTGCAACTTCGATGATCCCATTTCCGAAACCGAGGGCGACATGAGAACCATCTTGAGATATCGCCGCACAGGTCATGATCCCATTACGAACATCATGTTCAGTGAACTCGGCTTCGTAATTAGTTACTTCCCAGCCACGTTCATCAAACTTCTTTGGCAGGTTGCTCAATTTTGCCTCGGCAACCTCCTGAGTATTACGTCCATCCTCGCTTAAAGGAATAAAGCCACCAGAAAACTCGCCGGATATGGAGAACACTTGAACGGGATCAGAGAGATGACCATACAATTCATAGAGTGAGGATGAAGCGAATGGAAGCAATGATCGATAAGCATGCCAATGGGGACTACCCCACAAAGTAGATCCGATAACTTCATTCACCAGCTTCATTGATTTGTAATTCTATAGAGCGTCGAGTGATGTGATATCATTCAAATACATGAAATATACGTGGAAACTCACGGAGAATGCACTCCACGCAAGCCAAACCGACCCAAATCCCAACCCTTCAGAAACTGCCAAGAATGAAAAGAAGTTTTGTGACAGGAGTCGTTCAAACTCTCTTTGCAATTCACTAGACTCTTCTGAAAAGAGTGACAAAGGATCCAAGTGGGAAAACAACCAGGTGAATGAATAGTAGATGTAGTCGGGTGGCCTTTCCGCCGGAAAATTATCCCATTTCTTTCTATCTCCCAAAGGGAGTTCTGTGGGAAACCCAACCTCGTTCCTTTGAATAACACCATTCACAAATCGAAGGAGTTGTAATCCGAGAAAATATCCTTTTGGATCATCAATGAAGAACATCTTGTCTTCTTCCTTGCCGATAGGGTCTCTCATAATAAATTCCTTCGCCGTCGCATGATAGAATTTGACGTTTGTATTGTTTGAGGGGACGTCAATGATCGAGCTGATAGGATTCAATATTGCATAGATCTCATCCTCCGCAATTCCCAAGAGATGCGACATGCTGTAAACACTGAGCGATTTGTGTGCAGCAATGACCATCCCAACTACGTGGCGATAATTCTCCACTACATGTGAAGGGATAATTGACGAGTCAGGCCTAAAGGCCCGTCGCATTATTCGCAAGTACTCCTCATTCAGATCCTTGGGTGAATCTTGGAGGTCGAGGAAGTATTGAAACTCTAATCTGAGGACAGAACCCCTTTGAGTCCGAAGCTGAACTTCCCGTATCCGGATCGAAGCCATCACAGGCAAACCACGGCAAGCCAGAGTAAAGGCATCAAAATTGTCCATCGATGGTTTCCACTGTGACTCCCCGATGCAACCCCTAAGCCCATCTGTTACCATAATCCGGATCGTGTCGAAAGTCTCGTCTCGTGCAACCTTATCCATGTCTTCACATGGGATGACATGGCCCCGATTCCGAGATTTATCCCAAGCCGAAACAACTTGAGATTCAGGGCGAGAACTGACCAGTATGGAAAACGTTGAAGGCAGCTCCTCAAGCACAAGTACGAGGCTCATCAGAGTCCCAAGTGCCACTGAATCCCCACATTCATCTAAACCATCCAAGATGATGGTGAAGCGTTTCTTGCTTGCGGACATTATGCCCTTGAGACCATTCATCGGCTCCAGAATCAAAGTCCTCATTTGTTTCTCCAGAGGAAGACTGAGAACCAACTCCGAATTCGGCTGTCGAAGGCGTTTCACAAGCGAGACCTTGAAGTCCCCATTGAAGTTCGCAAGTTGACGTGCCAGTGTAGAAGGAAATTTCTCCAGAGAATCGAGGCCCGTCCCCTTTTGATTTTTGTCCCAAAAGAAAGAGGCTGCAAGAGTACCTTCCTTCTCAAGTATCGATGCGATGCTCATAGATACCGCGGTCTTCCCGGTGCCAGGAGACCCACGAAGCCAGACCAATCGGTTTCCGGCCCCCTTCAGATGATTGAGAAGGGATGTTTGTATTTGAACTCGTGTGCTTGGAAGACACTCCGACTTGCTCTTCACATAGGTGTGCTCGGCCGCAACTCGAGGAAGTTGATCAAGTTGTGCTGAAAGATGTAGCGTTGATGAAAGAGCCCAATATTGGAGAGAGCGAAATAACATACATTTCACCGATGCTTCAATTGAGCGAAGAAGCGTTAAAGTAGTTGCCTGCGTCTATTGCACAACGCACATCAGTCAGTCAAATCAACGGCTTGGGAGTCTTGATGGAGACAAACCGCAAATGAGTTAAGGGCGTCATTTATACACGCCTTCACACCGTTTATCCTCCTGGGAATTTCACGCGCTAAGAACATCCTCTTCGCCCGACTTTGACTTTTGAACAACTTGATCTCGTTTATCTGCTGTTCCAGGGCCCTGAAAATAGGATTCTTGGATTGGAAGAGCAGCGGCTGCGGGAGTAGGTGGACGTACAAGTGAAATCTTTTGATCAACTGAATTACCTCGGGAGGGATTTGGTCCGTCAACAGCTCGAGTGGCTGCAGAATGGTGACATAAGCCCTTCGGATGTCGTCATCCAATCCTTTAAGATCATCATCGTTTCCACCAACAGTCTGCGCACACCACACAAACGTGAATGACACGTCCCCTTCTATCACGGAAACAGAAATATTAGCTAACCTCGTAAACCTGGAGCCACGTCAGAAGTAAATTCGGAATTGCGTCAAGACTCGGAACCGGGGCCAACTTAAGAGCCTCAGCTGCAGTTTGTAGAACCAGCGTTATACCACCAACGATTACATTTTTCCGATCACTATTTAAGCCAGCCGATGGCGCGATCGTGGGTTCTGATAGGCCAGAAACGTTGATACCCTCACAATCCAATTGTGCGTGGACGTTCAGGTGATCGCCGGGTGTGGCATGCGACCCAGATGCCTCAAGGGGATCATCAATATTGCCGGTAGGGGTGAGGGGAGATGGAGGAAGCACTCTATCATCAGCGGATGGCTGGTGAGGGGGTGTGGATGGTCTCGACTGTTCAACAAGATCGGGAGTGCTGGGCTTGCTACGATTGAGAGCAAATTTCCCCCAGATCTTCCACAATCTGCGGCCCGTGGAAGATGCTGGTTCCGTCGGATCAGCGCGGCGACCACCGGAAGGTACAGGCTGAGCAGCCACTGCGGGCTCAAGATATGAAGGTCCCGTCGACCCTCTGAACTGATAGCGATGGGTGTTGTCGTGATCAGAAGATACATTGGGACTAGTGACATGGACCTGCGAAACAGGGGACTCCGAAGGGGTCAAGGGATGCGATGCTTGCAAAGACGAGCCGGGAGTGGGACGCTTTCCTTTGTTACGGGGACGAATAATCTTGGATGTATTTTTTTCAGACATTGCGCCAGTGCGATAGCGCTCACGTGGAAGGGTGAACGAAGGACAGTACTAGCGCAATTGCGCGCCGCATGCACATGATGCGTATGAAAATGCTTTCATAGAAGGAAGCTGGTTCAATCGTAAATCAATTGGTTGCACAGGACTCAATAAAGTAAGTGCTGTCAAACTTACTTCGTTTGGGAAATTGCAGAGCCGCAACGTCCGAAAGTTCGCTCGGTGCATTGACTTGCTCTTTCCCGCTTTACAGGCCCCTATTGCGTAGAGGCGCCTGACATGCGTAGCTTGCGTTCTTTACACACTTCCAGAAATGGAGTATGGTAGAAACAGTACAACGGCGCGGTTGAAAGGATCCCTTAAGTCAAACGATGTCTTGTTGGCGATGCAAATGCAGGGAATATCAAGTGGTTAGTGCATAACGTGAGAGGCCGAGAGTGTGATGATGACCAACATCATGATTGAGACATCTTAGAGGCAGTTCGAAGTTAAGGTTAGATGGCAATGCATAGTGGGCCCGGGACGTGTTGCTGCCGAGTCCATTCATCATCCCGACGGAAACGCTTGTAACAAAGGACGACGGGCATTGTGAGTATCCCAAAAAGACTTGTGAGCGTCTAAATGGTTTGAGTAGCGTTCATACATGGCATTCCCAACGAAAGTGCCACTGAAGAAGTTCTTCCAGGGGCCCTTTATGATGTGGACCATGGCGGACGAGCTAGCATATAAGCAGACAAAGTCCCGTATTTGCACTGACACGCGAAAAAGGCATAGCCGACCATATTTACAGATTGAGTCCTCGACAGATACAATCCTGATTAAATAATACTCCAGACCTCTCTGTAGCCAGTGAGGAGTGGAAAGGTGGTCAAGATAGGCGGGGAATCGGACGACATGAATGGGAAGAATGCGAGGTTGAAATCTCGACTTGCGCGAAGTTCGGAGTTCCAGACTGGCGTCCTTCTGCTGTACAATATTCGAGGTCGATATTTTCATTTGGGGAGCGCACAATGATCAGTTCGATGATTCCTTCTCTTCATTGCCGAGTTTACCACTTCCCTTGCCCAGATCAGCTCACTCGCCGCGCGGAGTTGGCCGAAGCAATCGTACTGTATTGAGGTCTCGCTTGGGAACATTCTGAGCTCATTTTTGTCATCCTGTTGGATCCTTGTAGGTCTTGTGCAGGTCTAGCTCCTTGCGTGATAAATTTCAGAGTAGCTAGCACACGGGTACATCAAGATAACGGAATGCCGAGGCTGAACTGGCTCTTTCCCTATCTGGTGGCAATAACGACAGGTGGGCTTGTTCTACAGCTCCGTCATGGCTTGGGATGCAAGCAGGTCCGGGTGCTGACAAATACATGATGAAGGAGTATCATATATATTTGGCAGGAGCCTTTGAAGGAAGCGATGATGGAGAGAGGTGAGCTCCACAATTCCTACTGATTTGCCGGCAAACTAACAGGACCGGAATACGCTGATTCCACTCGCGAAAAACGACACGTAGGGAAGGTGGGAGAGCCAACAATTATAGAGAGACGAGCCCATATTAAGTCCAAGGAGGAAAATTCTGGGAGTATTGAGGCCATAGAGCCGAAAGCGAACAACGGAAGCATGGTCCCCCGAAAGGAGAAGTAGGCATAGTATTTTATATCGCTTCTTACAGTAAGTACCAAATCCTGGAGTCCCAGGAGAGCAGAGTTCGCGATCTCCTTAGGCTTAAAGGAGGTAGGGTGACGGAGGATGCTGACATTATTTCAATAGAATTCTGGTGTCCTGAAGTCGCAACGCATTTTTTGCTTTTCAACGGTTGTCCACTTTAACGCGGACAGATTGTGTACTGAGATGTGGGATGAAAGTGCATCTGCGAAGGCTGGGCTAAATTTCAATATGTGCGTGCACACTGTTGTAAGTCATCAATCCAAACGTCTTTAACACGCACCCGTCAGGTCCACTCCCAAGGAACGTATTGCTGCGCTGCAAGCCAACAGTGGACTTACACCTCCTGGGAATGGATCGTCACGATTTTCGACTCCATCTCCAGGCCCGCAGCGCTCGCCGTCGGAAAAGGTGCCTGCGAATCGCTTGAGCGACAAAACAGCGCGTTTCGACAAACTTGGCAGGGCACCTGTGCCGAGAAGTGGCTTTGGATTAGGATCTCCGCCTCCTCCCGTGCCAATTCCGTGAAATACGAGTCATTCAAGCAATTTATGGAGTAAACAGTTAGCCACTGATGCCAAGCTGACTCGGAGCACATCAAACCGCTTTTCAAGGGAACCATCTGAAGAACAACCCACTTCTCCATCTGAGCCGCGTCCCTTTGAAACGATAAAAGCTCGTCCACCATCGGTTCTCTCTGCACGTAGTCCTTTGGAACGCGGACTGATATCTCAAATAACTGGAGAACCGCTTAGTCTCCCAATGAGATCACAATCGTTGCGCCCTGAATCCCCTACACCATTGCCCAAAAGCCTAGTTTCTTCTGTTGAATAACCTATGGCTATGCTGACGACCAGTGCTGCGTCTAATTTGCCAGCTTCTCCGACCCTGCGTCCGACGGATGCCACGAGCTCAGTCGCTACTGAAATAGACGTGTCAAGTGAGAGAGCGGGACTTACCCCCTTGACTACGCCTAACTTCTCGAGACCTGTGTCCGCTATGTCATCTCCAGCCATTGAAGTTCCGCTCGCCCTTTCTTCTGTAACGTATACTCGTGCGGTGTCGAGGATCGCATCTAGGGATGTTGTATTCTTAGAAGGCACTCCAGTGAAGGCTCGATCGGAGAGCTTGCCCCTCCCCAAAGATACCCCTCTGAAGATCTAATCGACCTCGCCGCCAGCGTCGATATCGTCTTCACCAACACAATCATTGATGCCTGCTCTGACAGGCAGCTCCAGGGCCCGCACCACCCTTCCTACCTGGCTCAAGCGGCAGCGTATTTTTTGCCTGCCCGAAACCCAAACTGCCAGAGCCCCATTTGTCCCCTCGCCTATACACAGTCTTTCTCCAACTCCTTGCAGCCTTTCCCGAGAGCCGAGTATTTTATCCCCCATCACGTTCCGCCGTCTCCGAACCGCCCAGGAGGATTTTGCAGACCAATGCCTCAAAGTCCTGGAGTGCATACGGAGCCATCAAGCTTATTACCCCCCCTTCAACGAGGCATGGCCCCAATGCTTGTCGGTTTAATGCGCCACGGTTTACTCTAACATGCAATCAAACTTCCTTAAAGCACTGTGCCTAGCATTGATGGGGTCTTTATTAGGAATCTGACCCCCGTGTCCGAGGATAGATAGGGTCATTTCTGGACCTCTTCCCAGCTACCTTCTGCGGAATGACGGCCATGGACTTGACGATCTGGATATCGCTCTGGCACGCCATTGTACTAGAGGTGTGTCATCAACTTCTACAACAACTCAAGACTGTGCCCTCTGATGGTGCCATCAGAGACGCGATTGGGGAAGAGGTGCCCCACAAAGCTGGCTTCATCAAGACTAGCCCCCAGCGATTCGGCCTACGGCATCACACAAGAGAGGTCGAGCTGCACCCTCTTTGTTCCTCAAATTTGAATCCTGTTTCGTCTTTGTCAACGCAGAGTGATTTGGAAGCTATTGTTTCATCTCGCTTGTTCGAGACCTCCCTGGCCATTTGCTTGCCACCACGGATGAAAGTGAAGCAAAATGATCTCCAACCTTATGCCCCTCAGTCTCAGGACGCGCCTAAGCGTCCCACCCATCGAAGTAAATGTAGCATGATATCTAGGTCTTCCTCGTCCCGTTCATCCCATCCCATAGTCCAACAAGGCTTGGGTTCCCTCGGCCGAGCCCCAGCCGAGGGCGCGGAAGAGCTCACTCGGGCTCCCAGCTCGGAGCGAGACTATGCCGAAATCACCCCATCTGTTCATCCATCGTCGACCAACCCATCATGGACCCCATTGATGAATTTTCCCCCGGCGCGAATCTCAGCGCAACCAGATTTGAAGTGACTGTTTGGGGCCGTCGGACGTCTGGTCACGCCTAGGAAGTAAGGGACGACTATGCCACGGAAGGGCCTTCTGGGTGGACCCTCTCCCCACATGGCGCGTTGACCCCCAGCGTTTGAAACTGTTTGCCCCAGAAATACGCTTTTGATGTTGATGAGATTCTGCATCGCGCTGAAATTTATCCGATGACGGAATATCTGCCGCCTAACTCTCTAGTGTTTAGCCTGGGTGCTACCGGGAAACTGTGCCTTGGGTCGTCGAGCGACATCGCTCCTGAACACTCGCCATCTCATAGATCTAGACGCAATGACATAGAACCGAATGCGGGGGTGTGAAGCGTGGGAGAGGTTACGGTGAAGCGTGGCGCGTGGCGCATCTCTCGCAGATACGTTAAAGTGTGCTTTCCGTTTCGTATGTTACTGGGATTGCAAATTGACATATTGTTAGACTCGTTGACGCAAATTACTTGGTGGATGTAGAATTAAGATCTTTGTGCTTAATAGATACAGTGAATTTTATGCTTGCTGGAGATAGCACGATTGCCAAGGTGGATACTATGCTTATTTGTAACTAGCGTCCCTTTACTAATGCGACTGGTAGGCACGGTTCCTCAATGAATTGCATTGTGAATTTTATGCTTGCTGGAGATAGCACGATTGCCAAGGTGGATACTATGCTTATTTGTAACTAGCGTCCCTTTACTAATGCGACTGGTAGGCACGGTTCCTCAATGAATTGCATTTTCAACTTGACGAGTACATGAGTCAAATTGACCTGGGAGTGTCGGAAAGACGTGAGCGCCAAATTAAACATGGAACCCCGATCCTGCCGTCATCCTCGGCCCGTTCAACCATGTAGCGCCGCCGTAAGCAGTTAGATGATTGAAGAACCAATCTTCGTGCCGCGCAAGCGATACTTTCTTCGAACAGGGACTTTCTTGCTGAACTGGACCTGCTTACATCTCGCAAGAGTACGGACAGCTATCCCTTGGACATTGGACATTCTTCTAAGTTGTTCTTCTAAGATGCGCTTTTCATCCCAGGAGGCAATGCTTCAGGCCAGGCAGGCAACTGTCATGCGGCCGCTGGAGTGTATCTTCCCCATAGAGTCAAAATCCCCTCCAACAGATCGCTTGTTGGGAGTCGCAGCCTGATCAAAGACCCAGTTTCTAGCTTGCACGGACCCGAATGCGTGCCCTGCCCAATTAACTCTTACCCACCACCTACCCTGACGATAGGTTCCCTCTCTTTTCCAAAGGTGTGGACATGTATACATTTGAGTACATTTGAGTACGCCGTGTTCCTTCCCAACAAGGACATTGAAAAGGTAAGGTTCGTCAGGTTCAGGCTGTGAACACGTTACCGACTTCAGCTGGCAGGCTCATGACAGAGCACAACTTGCAAGCCCTGGACATGCCACACACGCTGCCAAATCTCAAAAGCCTTCTTTTGGCCCTCACCGCCAACGCTGCGGAAGGCGACTCCAATCTGCAGACAGTCCGCGCGCTCGAGCTTTCGTTATATATATCATTCTCATAGCAACGTTTTTTAAAAGGCAGCAACCGGGACCATCCCGAAATTTACAGTCGATACAAACCACAGGTGGAGACATCGATGCCTGCAACCCGGTCTCTGCATCAACATATGGAGCTGAATCTCTTACACACAGTCGGACATTCTTTCCCCCAATCACCCCGGGTTTTGGCAAACCCGTGACGTGCGACCAGTTTCGACGTCCGTTAAGTCCACCCCACCCGCAAAGTCGGAAGAGGCGGGGAGCCACAGCGCCACAGCGCGCCCACTGTAGCTCTCGGAAGTCCAAACAGGAGATGAATCATCGGCCGTCATCTTCTGGTGAATTGGATCATGTTGACAGGCACCCACCAGAGCCTTCTGGAGTACAGTCAAAGGACACAGGTCCGGATGCCTCTGAAGGTGCGGCCGCGGAACCTGAGGGGTCTCCTGAGTCAGTGCCTCCACCTCTTGATGGCTTGGCAGATGTTGTGATTTTATCCGCTCCAACGCATGAACAAGAGTCGACATTGGAGTCACACAAAGCTCGAAAACATGAAGTCTCATTTCAGAATGTCTTTTGTTGTACACGACACCTGTATTGCCGCAACACCGCACACGTTGAGATGTAGCAAGTTTGGCTGAGTCGGAGGGCGCGATGTCTAACAACATTCGATATCGCGGTCTAGACCTTGGTTGTGCCAACATTAAGCCGCCGATCCCCTAGGGGGCTGGGGGTGCCGAAAGTTATCCCCAACCAATCGTTGGCGACGTCAGGCATTTGATCAAACTCGAGTGCTGGGTGCTGAAAGCCTTCGTGAAAAAAATACCATGCACTAATCGTAGCGTTGACGGGACGAGACATTACAGCGTTTTCTTACATGACATTGTTATGTACAACCACAATCATCTAGCATAATTCTTAATTTCAAATCTCTCCAAATAATTGGAAAGCAGTCAACCTAGCAGTTAAGGAGTAGGGATGTATATCACTAAACGACAACTTGGCTGATATCGACGACCACCGGGGCTCTCAGTTTTCCCTGGAGCAGAAATCGGGTCCCGTCCTTGCTGGCCCGAGGAAAGTGATATGGGGAAGGTATGCTCTCATCCTGGAACAGCAGATCACCGTACCAGGGTTTATTCTCGCTGGAGGAGGGATTCACGTTTGTAAAGACTGGGCAGTACTTGAGTTCCACCATGAGTTCGACTTGTCCATTAAAAAAGACCAGAGGTATCGAGGACGAGGACTGGATGGAAAGAAATGGGACCCGCCCTATTGCTGAGGAATAGGCAGAGGCTTTATTGCGCTCACCCAACCTGGTCATGGTTGGGGAGAGGTCATAAAAAGGGCATTTCAGCCAGGATTCGTCTGTGTCGTGTCTTGAATCTGGCTCGGAACTTTGTACATGGGTTGTACCCTCATCCAGGGTCAAATCAACAGCGTGGTCACCAAATACCGGTGTAGGAACGAGATACGAGAGGGGAAGAACATAACCGGGATTGAAAATCCAGAATTTAGATTTGTGCACACAATATTGAGCAACCAACTCGGATGTATCCGTTGACCAGACGAGAGCGCAGTTTGCATCGAAAGCGCTTACATATCGGCCTCCAGGAGAGAATCCAACTGTGTGACGAAGAGGAGTAGATGAAAGTTGAGGATCGGAAAGAATAAAAGGAGCCGAAGGAGATGCGAGGAGCCGAATGGAAGGCTCTCCTGAAAAATATAGGAGTGCCACATTTCTGTACCAATTCTGAGATCGAGTAACTCGGATGATAAAGTATCCATTGCTCCACAATGCAGTTAGAGCAGGGTAATCACCACTAGGAGGAGCGCCACATGGCACCGAACGTGTGCCACGACTGAGAACGGAGATGTTTCCATCAGTGTCCTCGGTGGCAATCTGAGCATTGGCACCAAGGATAAACTCTATCCAAACTGGATGGTTCGGAGGATCGGACTGGAAGCGAGAGATTGTACGCTGAAGGTTGATGTCCGCAACTTCGATGAACCCATTTCCGAAACCGAGGGCGACATGAGAACCATCTTGAGATATCGCTGCACAAGTCACAACCCCATTGCGAACATCATGTTCAGTGAACTCGGCTTCATAATTAGTTACTTTCCGGCCATCTTCATCAAACTTCTTTGGCAGGTCACTGAGTTTTGCCTCGGCAACCTCCTGAGCATTACGTGCATCCTCACTCAAAGGAATAAAGCCACCGGAAAACTTGCCGGATATGGAGAACACTTGAACAGGATCGGAGAGATGACCATACAATTCATAGAGTGACGACGAGGCGAATGGAAGGAATGATCGATAAAGGTGCCAAGGTTCAAATTCGAAACCACGCCACAAAGTGGATCCGAAAGCTTCCTTCACCAGCTTCATTGATTTGTGATTCTATAGAGCGTCGAGTGATGTCATATCATTCAAATACATGAAATATAGGCGGAAACTCACGGAGAATTCATCCAAACCATGCCACTCAACCCAAGCCGCCGGTTTCTGTTGGAGGAGCAAGTCATAATGGGTGTTGTGCACTTTCCATACTTGTCTCGATGTGTATTTACATGTATTTACACCGACAAATATATCTTCAGAGTCTACTGCCATCCCAACCGAGCCGCCGCACTGAGTGGTGCAACTTTAGGTTATGAGCCCAGGAGCTCTCTATAGCTCCAAGTCCACAAGAGAACTCGCCATCTAGCTCTACAATGAACTCTAAGACAACTCCTGCATGGCCCTGTGCCAAAACTTTCGAGTATACTAAACTCAAGTTTGATGGGTCAAACTATGCAACTTGGAAACAGCGAATCGCTCTAGTCTTGGAAAGTCAAAATCTATTTGGCTATGCAGATGGTTCTATCCCAAGACCGCTACCCTCATACATTCCCCGCTCATTTGCCGATTCCGACCCCGCTTCATCTGAATCAACAACCACGACTCCCTTAGAGACATGGAAGAAGGGCAATTCTGAAGCCCTCCTCCAGATCTTAGCATCTATCGAGGATGAGATTACAGAAACTTATTCTGATCTCATGGTCGCGTCTGAAATGTGGAACGCGATACAAACTCAATTCTCAGGGATAGGCATCAAACCCGTGGTATCATTATTGATGAAGTTGCGGAATGAAGAAAGGACTCAGAAATGGGACATTGAATCCCTAGTCCAGGAGATAGAGCAAGCAGCTCTCAAACTTCACACATCCGGAAATCAGGCTAGCGAGGATCTATTAGCGGCAGCCCTCATCTTATCATTGCCCCCAACTTGGAACACTCTCCAAACATCCTTAATCAACCGGCACTCCCTCACCCTCCAAGAGACCATCGAGTCCATTTGCAACTATAAGTGCAAAGGGAAATGTTGGGAGCAGAAGCCGAGTATGCAAAGCCGAAACAGTGAATGTCCAAGATCGGACTCAAGGCAAAGGAAAGGATTGAGATGCCAAAACTGCAGGAGGCGAAGCCATTCCACTGAGGAATGTTGGGCTGAAGGGGGAGATGTGAGAGAGCAAGGTCCGAAGAGAAGTCCGGGGAAGAGGCCGAAAAGAGACTCGGCAAGCGGTAGTGATGGGAGCTCAGATAGTCAGCCCCACATAACAACTCCGGCAGAAGCACCCCACCTCAGACAAGAGGAAAGGGTTGATTGCACTGCTTCACCCAAAGGCAGCACCTATTTTATCATCGACTCTGGTGCGACTTCGCATATGAGCGCGGACCGCTCACTTTTCACCACATATCAAAGTTTTAATCAACCTAAACATATCCGAGTCGCAAATCAGAAATCCGCAATAGCGATCGGCATCGGAAATATCAAAGTCCAAACACTCACCGAAAATAATTTGCGCCCGGTGACAATCAAAAATGTCCTCCACGTTCCATCAATCACAAATAATCTCCTCTCTATCCACCAACTCTCCAGTGTCGGACTCTCAACTACCCTCGGTACAGAAACCGCTGACATCCGGTGCTCCAAGACCAATCAACTCATTGCCCAAGCCTACTCTCACGGAAGTCTTTATAGACTCCGAGTAGAAGTCCAACAGACCCATGAGGAAATCCCCGAAGTCACGGAAGAGCGGGCAGGTGAAGTTCTTGGAAGGGTAACAAGCGACATATGGGGACCAGTACACCAAGCGAACCGGGAAGGACATCGCTATATTGCAACCTTCACCGATGAATATAGTCGCTATACACGCGTTGGATCCGCAAGCACGAAGGAAGCTACCCTAGAGCTCTTCAAGAGCTGGAAAGCCAGTGCTGAGATGGAGACTGGTCGGAAACTCAAGATATTCCGGACCAATGGAAGTGGAGTGTATGATTCGGAAATTTTCCAGAGGCTCCTGGCGAAAGAGGGGATCAAGCACGAAATTATCAACGCAGATTCCTCACAAGATGGCATTGCAGAGTGCGCAGACCACACTTGGAACAATCGCGCAAAGTCCATGCTAGAGAAAGCCCGGGAAGTGCTGAGAGTTAAGAAACTCCCACAGAACCTCTGGGATTTCGTGATCCGACACGAGATCTGGGCTCATAACCTAACGGAATAACCGCTTGCTCTAATGCTAAAGCTAGTTCTCGCGCATTTGTCAGGGATCGGCCCCTGACCCCGCTGTCAGGGCACCCAACCACACCCCAGAACCACCTTCCCAGACCTCCCCATCCCTACATACCTCTCACAACTTCAACCCGCATGTGAGCCCGCGGGAAAAGTCACGTGGGTTAAGGCGAGCAACTCGCCTTAACCCATGTGACACCTTTTCCGAGTCGCGGGAACATGCTCGGCTTCTACCCGGAATCACGTTACGAACTGTACAGTACACTTCCTTTTATAGTAGCCAAGCGGGGAATAGGGAAACTTACCCTTCTTCTCAACTCAATCCCCGCTTAGGCAAGTTGTAGTTACCCTCTGTAATACATGACAACTCAATCCCCGCTTAGTCCCTTCAGTGAGTTTGAGGAGCTGAGGACGGGGTCTAGCGCCCTAGCACCCGGAACACCACACACACCTAGGACCGAGGTCGGGCTGTCCCTGATTGAGGACCGAGCCCTGACAGCATTAGCTTGAGACTGAGCTTTAGCATTAGAGCAAGCGGTTATTCCGTTAGTTTCATCCACCACTTAGAAGCTGCCAAGAATGACGTGTCAGAAGTCGTTCAAACTCTCTTTGCAATTCATTAGACTCTTCTGAAAAGAGTGACCAAGGATCCAAGTGGTCAAACAACCAGTTGAATGGATACTGGATGTAGTCGGGTAGCCTTTCTGCCAAAAAATTATCCCCCTTCTTTCTATCTCCCAAAGGGAGTTCAGTGGGAATCCCAACCTCGTTCCTTTGAATAACACCATTCACAAGTCGAAGGAGTCGTAATCCAAGAAAATATCCTTTTCGATCATCAATAAAGAACACCTTGTCTTCTTCCTCGCCAATGGGGTCTTCCATGATAAATTCCTTTGCCGTTGCATGATAGAATTCGACAGTTGCATTGTTTGACACTGAGAAAAAAAATTCCATGAGAAAATCCTCTGTGAAGTAGGATTAAAGTCCCACTGAGAAGCAGGATTTTGTCTAAATTTTCCATGTCAGACAAATCCTGCTGCCATACATGATTGTGACCAGAATCATGTCAAAAAGTCCTGCTGAATAACAGGGAATAATCCTTTTATCGTGTAATTATCCGTGATGATATCATAGGGAATCATGCTCTAATGCAGGTCAAATCTTGTTTAATGATGGCTTATGTCTGACTGGATGAAGGATTATATATTGACTAGTCAACACGATGGTATGGGACAATATGACTAGAGAACCACAAAAACATAATGAAACGACGATCGTTGTCGCAGTGTCAGGAACTTGAACAGCGAAAAAACTTTTGAAGTGAACAACGGGAGTGTCTCCGTGATGGAGGGCTTCGGCCTCAGTGACTTATGCCAGGAGCACTGTGCCAAGTAACACGTCCGTGCCCTAACTTACTAAACTGGCAACCAGAACTGAAGGGGGTAAACTCTAGTTGATTTTATTACTGAGGTGTAACCTATGTACAAGTTGAGTATATATATAGTTACAACAAGGGCGGGTCCGCAAATGGCGGAGCCGAGCTAACGGGGTTAGACATTAGCTGATTGAATATTACCGACGAGTCGGGTTACAGGGTTAACGGAATGGTAGGCGATAACCCAGAAACAGAAAGGAGGGATAGGCCCAAAGGTGGGCTTTGCAGGGCAAGCGAGTGTATTGCCCAGCGGAGGTGGGGGTGCGCTAGCGGATGTTGGAGCTGTCCGGAAGCCTTTGGGGCTCCGTACTTAGGGAGGCGTAGGTAATAAATTGAAAAGAGGGGGTGGTGACCATTGAGGGGTACCGAGGTGATTGTGGAATATGGGAGCTCTGAGGTTAGTGAAGAAGGAGCAGAGGTAGACCGGAGGGGTCGGAGGGAGTGGAAGTCGATGGCCAGGGATGGATATGACAGTATCCCCTTCTTAGGCCTGAACCCTTGAAGGCCCAGAATTAGTAAGGTGAGTGTCATATCCGTGCATACCCAACCCCGCCCCGACTTCTGGACCTCCTTCCCCACCTCCGGAATCCTACCCTACCACTGTCCGTTCCGATATTCACCTTCGGTCCTGGCACCACACCACCCTTCACCTCCCATGCCACCTCCACTCCTCCATCACTCTCCTGTCCTATCTCTGTCCGTTCTGATAACCACCTCGGACCAAACACCACCCCTCTTGCCACCCTCCTTCTACTCCTCATACTCCTCTGCTCCCTCCTCACAACACCTCCACCCTTCCGTCATCCTCCTACTCTTCTCCCATCCGCTCCGATACCCACCTTCGGACCTGATACCTCTCCCCTCTTCCTTCCCCTCTCTTCCCTCTGGTCCTCTTCTGCCGACCTCCAGCCAAGTTACGACCTTCTGCTGCTGACCCATACTTCGTACTCGGGCACCGCTTGTACCTTTGCTCCAAGCTTCCGTCATAGTTCCTACCTTGGACTTTGACTCCACCTCGGTCTTAGTCCATTGCATTGGTGACCTCATACTACATAAACACCATTGCCAATATTCCTCGGACTTTCAACCCCGCCTCCATAAGCTCTGCAACCTCCGAGCTTCGCAGATCATCTTCGGCACTTTCACCGCTTGTAATGTATTTCTCGCATTTCTCCCTCATCCCTATTTGGACTGCTGCTTCTTCCCATTTTAGCCAGTAGTCATCATCCCCACTTCCCCTCATCCTCCTGCCCCTCTGGGCCTCGCCCTCCTTACCTCCTTTCGGACGTATCACAGGTTCTGCCCTATGACCTTTGGTACCGCTCCGCTTCTGACATCCCTTTGTTCCCGTTCAGACACCTTTGTTCCAATTCGGTTCCCCTTCGCTTCCTTGTGCTTTTGCCCCCTCCATTATATATATCGGCGCTTGTACATACTCGTATCGGGCTCAGTCCGAAATCGACCTGAAATGCCCCCTAGAGACTTCCTGCTTGCCTACTGTGAAATTAAGGACCAAATGGACAAACAGCAATGGCACAGCGCTCCGCTTGAGTCGCTGAGGCCAAGGTCCCTCCATGCTAAGTCTCCAATTCCACTCCGGAGTCGTCTGAATTCACCCAGTTCTAACAGTGAGGGGAGCTGTACTTACAGAAAGAAAAAATGAAAATGGAGGTGAGGAGTGGAGAGAAAGGGAGAGATGGGAGAGGAGTTGGGGTTCCTAA
The DNA here is from genome assembly GCF_015039405.1 of Cantharellus anzutake. Taxonomy (NCBI): domain Eukaryota; kingdom Fungi; phylum Basidiomycota; class Agaricomycetes; order Cantharellales; family Hydnaceae; genus Cantharellus; species Cantharellus anzutake. The sequence goes on from NW_024066958.1 coordinate 1,364,336, forward strand.
GGGGCTTCGGGTCCAGGCTTATCTGGGTACTGAGAGTGGAATGCTTCGACGAGGTCGGAGGCATGATCGAGTTTGCTGGCAAGGAGCCATTGTGTCTCCTTGTCAGTCCCTTCATAGCCTAGCCACTTGACCAGGTAGAGCAACTTGTTCCGTCTACGTTGGTCAATCTTGGAGTTGAGTATCTCCTCGATCTCGAATTCCATCTCGCCTTCGATTTCTATGGGAGGTGGAGGTGGCTGGTGGCAGTTTGGAATGATGTTCAGGATGGAGGGTTCGATCTGCGAGACATGGAATACTGGGTGAATGGCTCGCATGTTTTCTGGCAGGTGGAGAGTGAGGGAGTGAGTTCCTATGCGGGCAATGATCTCGAATGGGCCGAGGTTTTTCTCGGAGAGCTTTTTGGAAGGTCGGGTGGAGTGGAAATACTTGGCCTTTACATAGACCGAGGTGTCAGGGGACGTGCGTGCTCGCGCAAGATGCTCAGATAACCTAGTTGTGATTAAAGCCGGGGGAAAGGGATGTCCCCATCTTAGGGTCAGCTACATACATGTAGAGTCCGGCAATAAGGAAACCAAACAGATTGCCGATAGAATCACGTGATCATAGAATGTTCCAGAACAATGCCGGAGATGATCCGGGTCACCGGGGCTTAGGTAAGTGGAGTAGACGGGAATTACCGGCATACTTCCCACGCGCATACGCGCAGCCGGCATAGGGTCCAGGGTCATTGCTGATCCCTGACACGAGGTTCCTACTTTGAAAGCTGGGGCAGGACTCCGATGGGAGTCTGCCGGGCCCTGATAACGGATCTGAGTGAGGTGCATTTCCTCACGAAGGAAGTGATGGAGGGAGTCGAGATCTACAGAGTACTCTTGGGCGTGTACTGATGTTAGGTCTCGCTCTGGGTGAACGGTGATGTTCGGATGGTAGCCTTTGTTGGCGAAGAATGGAGAGATGCCTGTGGTGGCATTCGGAGCGTTGTTGTATGCGAACTCCGCAAGAGGCAGGAGTTCAGACCAATTGTCCTGCTGGTAGTTACTGTAGATGTGCAGGTACTGCTCGAGCATCTGGTTCATCTGTTCGGTCTGACCGTCTCCTTCCGGATGATAACCGGAGGTGAAGTGGAGGTGGATGTCGAGGGCCTTACCAAGCGAACGGAAAAAATGAGAGACAAACTCCGGACCCCTGTCGGAGGTGATGTGGGAAGGAACTCCATGCTTGGAGAACACATGGAGGAGGAAGAGCTTGGCCAGTTCTGGAGAGGTGATGGTATCGTGGGTAGGAATGAAAATGCACTGTTTAGACAGGTGGTCCACGACGACCAAGATGGAAGTGAATCCAGAAGAGGAGGGTAGCTGTTCGATGAAATCCATGGAGATGGAGTTCCAGGGACGTTCGGGGATGGGGAGTTGTTTGAGCAAGCCATAAGGCTTATGATGGGGGACTTTGGCATGGGCACAAGAAGTGCAGGAGGAGACATAGCTCTTGACGAAGTTACGGATGCCTGGCCAGGTATACTCACGACGTACTAGATCCAGAGTCCAGTTTTGACTGAAGTGTCCAGAAAGTTGGTGGTCGTGTTTGTCTCGCAAAACGCGGAGATGGAGATCGTTGGAATCCAGAACGTAAATGCGGTTGTCCAGCCTTAACAGGCCTTCAGCATCAATGGACCAGTGGGAATTGGGGAGGTTGGGGGAGGCGAGATGAGAAGAGATTGTGGTATCGGAGGAGAGGGAGAAGGGGACCACAATGTCAGAGTATTTGTCATATCCATTCCCGGCCATCGACTTCCGGACTCTCCGACCCCTCCGTTCTAACTCCGCTCCCCCCTCACCAACCTCGGAGCCCCCGTATTCCACAAACCTCCCGGTGCCCCTCGATGACCACCACCCCTTCATTTCAATTTATTACCTACGCCTCCCTAAGTACGGAGCCCTGAAGACTTCCGGACAGCTCCGACGTCCGCTAGCGCACTCCCGCCTCCGCTGGGCAATACACTCGCCTGCCCTGCAGAGTCCACCTTTGGGCTTATCCCTCCTTTCCGTTTCTGGGTTAACGCCTGCCTTTCCGCTAACCCCGCGAACCGACTTGTCGGTAATATTCAGTCGGCTAATGTCTTAACCCCGTTAGCTCCGCTCCGTCCGGCTCCGCCAATTGCGGAACCGTCTCCGCTGTAACCATATATATACACTACTTGTACATAGGTTACGCCCCAGCAGATAAATCAACTAGAGTTACCCCCACTAGGTTCTAAGTGCCAGTCAGTAAGTTAGGGCACGGACGTGTCACTAGGCACAGCACTCCTGGCAGAAGTCGCTGAGGCCAAAGCCCTCCGTTACGGAGACATTCCTTCGTCTTAAAATCTGGTCTCTGACAGTATTGGTGGATGAAATGCCAATAGAAGTTAGCGAAGCCAAGGAAGGACTGGACATCCTTGACTTTACGGGGCTCGGGCCAATCTTGGACGGCTTTGACCTTCTCGATGGACATGGTGAGTCCGGAGGGAGAAAGGCAGTACCCGAGATATTCCGTAGTGTCCGTATGAAATTTGCATTTCTTCGGATTGGCATATAGGCCGTGTTTGCAGAGTCTCCTAAGAACCTCTTGGACATGCTCCTGATGTGAAGCCATGTCTTCCGAGTAGGTAAGGATGTTGTCTAGGTAGACTACCACAGAAACGTCCAAGAGGTTGGCAAAGATCGTGTTGACGAATTGCTGGAAGGCCGCAGGTGCATTTGTGAGACCGAATGGCATGACAAGCCACTCATAGGAACCATAGCGCGTGCGGAAGGAAGTCTTCCATTCATCGCCTGCTGCAATGTGAACCAGGTGGTAAGCATGCCGGAGGTCGAGTCTGGTGTAGACTGTGGCACGGCTAGGTGCGTCAAGGAGGTCAGAGATGCCAGGGAGTGTGTTATGGAAATGGGATTTTCCCATTTCTAGCCTCTTATGGGCTCTATGCAGTACAATATCACGTGACATGTAAATAAGAAGAACTGAACCAACTATTATCACCCAAAACACCCGATGTCCATGTTATTGTAAACACCACTGTTACAACATCTGTTACATTAATTGTAACATCTTCTCAATGTCACGGCCCCCTCCTGCACCCAAACGCTATAGAAATGGTCCAATTAGGCCCCATTTTTATAACAGAGTGGGTAGCGATCCTTTTTGGTGATCTTGTTCAGCCCTCGGAAGTCAATGCAGAGATGGAGGGATCCATCCTTCTTGTGGACGAAGAGGACCGGTGCCGCGTGAGCGGAAGTAGCAGGACAAATGAACCCGGAGGCTAGGTGTTCATCTAAGAACACCCGGAGGGCCCCGAGTTCCAAAGTAGAGAGAGAGTACATAGTACCCAAGGGTGGTGAAGTGCCTTCCTCTAGGTCGATCTTCAGGTCGTGCTCACGGTGCAGTGCCAGTGTCAAGGCTTTGCTCTTACTGAACACATCCATGAACTCGTGATACTCCTTCGGAACAGCCGAGAGGTCGACGGAATCGGTGTGGGATGAGGCAGCCCTCAAGCGGCTGTCCTCGGAAGGGATGGTTAGGCTGAAGGATACCGATCCTTCAAGTTGACAAGCCTTCGTGAATGCAGAATGGCTGACGAACTCGATAGATGGTAACGGAGGAAAGGGAGCCTGTGACTGAGGTGCTGGCGGAGCATCAGATGGTTGGATGTCGGACGACGGCAGTGGTGCCAGAGACGATGGGGGAGAGCTCAGAGTAACTGTCTTGGTAGGTTCAGAAGTTCGGAACGTAATACTGCTTGAGACCCAGTCAATCAACGGATTGTAGCGGGTAAGCCAGTTGTGTCCTAGGACTAGGGAACATGATCCATCCAGCGATGTGACAAAGAAAGTCATGGGGGTGATGTTTCCAGAAGCGAAGCAGAGGGGAATATCGACGGCATGGGTTATGATTGAGTTGGTGCTACCGTCGAATAGGCATAGTTGTAGGGGTTTAATCTGATATGTCTTCAAGGCCAACTTCTTTACGAATGTGTCGTCGATGAAGCAGTCCAAAGACCCAGAGTCTATGAGTGCAGGTACGTTCTCATAGGAGTGGAAAAGTTTATTTTGTGTCCTATCATTGGACGGAGGAGAAGGGACAGGAGAAGAGAAAGAAGAGAAACGGAGAGAGGTGGATCGATCTATGGAAGTAGTCGGAGGGGGTGGAGGAGAGAGTGGTACATCAGCAACACTATCTACAATGGGTAGAACATTAACTGGAGGGTCAACATTGAGAGGAGAAAATAGACCATTTGAAAGAGAAAAGGAAATGGGAAAATGGAGGGAGGATAAGTTGGAGATGGAAGACGCATTTAAATGCACTTCTTTGAGCACACGGAGGGAAGAATCGCAACCCCCAGTCCGTGCGGAGTCCACGGGGGTGCGGACTAATTTTTTGCTTCTGCAGAAGCAGATCCTTGCTCCTTGGTCTGGGCCAAACGGGCCTTAGACGTGCGAGAAGAAGACTTGGGACAGTCCTTGACCATGTGGCCAGACTGGCTGCAGAACATACAAAGTTTCTCGTTGAGACAATGCTTACACTCTTGTGGCGTGAGCTTGCTGTTGTCTCCGAGTTTTGATGAAAGGTCCGGTTTAGCGGAGCTGGCCTTGGACTTCTTATTGTCCTTTGGAGGCTTGCTACCGGAAGCGGAGTTGAAAGAGGAGGAGGAAGGGATGGGGTCGGAACAAGAAGCAGTGGTGGACTTGTCGAAAACGTTAGAGGAGGGTTCCGCGTGATGTGTAACTTCAGATTTACGCTCCCAATAGCACGCATCGAAAGTTTGCAACAAGGTGCGAAGTTCAGAAAGAGTAGAAGGTTTACCTACTCTAGCAATATTGTCCTTGATACGTTCCAGCAGTCCGTTATAGAAAAAACAACGAAGCGCAGCTTCTCCATAACCATGAAGTTGAGAGGCATGTCGGTTGAACTTGACGACGTACTTATTGATGTGGTGCCCATCCTTCATGTCCAGGGTCATTAGTTGAACTTTGGCGTCGCCCACAGGATCGTGAGGACCGAAGTTGGTTTGAAGTTTGTTGACGAACTCTTGATAGTTATTCATCCATCGTGGACGAAGCATAGAATTTTGATCGAATACTGTAGATCTGGCTCAAACCAATTGAGGGCCATTCCCTTGAGGTAGGACTGTGCGAAGATGACCTTAGTGCGGTCGCTAGCAAAAGCGAGGGGACGGTCCTGGAAATTAAGTTCACATTGGACCAGAAATACTCAGAGTTCTCGGGGATCTTTCCTGTCGAACTGTTCGGGCTTGCGGACCTTGGTCCAGAGAGCAGAGGATGGTGGAGGTGGTGGGCATCCGGTGTGACGAGCCAAGCTGGCAATGGCTTGGGCTAATTGTGCAATAGCCATGTTGGGGATGGGTTCGGCATCATCGGCGGTTGGGACAGTGGGGATGGGAGGATCAGCAGGAGGAGGGTCGACGAAGTCGGGGACCTCGGAACCGAGTCCAAAGAAGTGAACGGGGTCTATGGGTTGTTCCATGGTGTCTCCGAAATCAGAATCTGCAACTGGTGATCGATTCCTAACGGGACACATGATCGGAGTTGATGGGAGAGGGGTTTCTAGATTAGAAAAGCTACAAAACTCAACTGGGTTTCTTGCCAATCGACTAGGACCAGGCTGTGAGGGTTCTGGGGATGGTGAGGTGGAGTTGGGAACTAAGGTGCATAGTTGCGAACGAGTGTGAGGGGCTTTTGGTGCCATACAAGATGTGTACTAGTCAGGGAGTAATAAAATACTGTCAGAGACCAGGTTGAGACGAGGGAGTGTCTCCGTGACGGAGGGCTTCGGCCTCAGCGACTTATGCCAGGAGCGCTGTGCCAAGTAACATGTCCGTGCCCTAACTTACTAAACTGGCAACCAGAACTGAAGGGGGTAAACTCTAGTTGATTTTATTACTGAGGTGTAACCTATGTACAAGTTGAGTATATATATAGTTACAACAAGGGCGGGTCCGCAAACGGCGGAGGCAAGTGGAGCAGAGCTAATGGGGTTAGACATTAGCTGATTGAATATTACCGATGAGTTGGGTTACGGGGTTAACGGAATGGTAGGCGATAACCCAGAAATGGAAAGGAGGGATAGGCCCAAAGGTGGGCTTTGCAGGGCAAGCAAGTGTATTGCCCAGCGGAGGCGGGGGTGCGCTAGCGGATGTCGGAGCTGTCCGGAAGCCTTTGGGGCTCCATACTTAGGGAGGTGTAGGTAATAAATTGAAAAGAGGGGGTGGTGACCATCGAGGGGTACCAAGGTGATTGCGGAATACAGGAGCTCCGAGGTTAGTGAAGAAGGAGCAGAGGTAGACCGGAGGGGTCGGAGGGAGTGGAAGTCGATGGCCAGGGATGGATATGACAGGGAGGCTGTGAGTGTTGTTGGAGAAAAGGATAGAGGTGGGGGTTCGGTGCGACATATTATACTGTGGTTGAGTTAAAGGTAGTGCCTAGCACCGTTACTAGTGAGATGTTAAGCACCCACATGTTGGATTACGCATTTATGTTACCATTCAGGCAACAGCACAGCGCTAGCGTGCAACATCCCAAACACGCGACACTGCCTTCCCGATTGGATTGTGCACCAATCACCTTGTAGCATGGCTTTGATGTACTATAAAAGGCGCCATAGTTAAATGCAACAATAGTCAGCTTAAGTACTTACCTCAGTCCCTTGGTATCACACGAGTGCAGCTGCTGATGGCCAGTCTACTCATAACAACAGTGTGCAGTAAAGATGTAACGCCTTGCGATTTTTTGCCGATGCCCTAGTACCGGTGACAGGTTTTGAGGTCAAAGCGACATGTTGGTAAGCATTCAATGATTTGATAGTATGAGAAGGCTTACACACATTATGGTCGTTCTATCTCAGAGCCGCGTGACATTGGAATCGGCCCTGGACATGTTTCTTTTGTGCTGTGTGACTCTAGTTGGTTGTTGAAGATAAAACAATGGTCTTCATGTTTCCTTACATGTGTTAACTTCCGCCAGAAGCTCTACCAATATTATGAAGATGGCACAGTCATGACACGAATGTGAACCACACATAAGTGCATTGTTCCAAGAGAAAGGGCACACCTTCACGTGCTGCTTCTAGCCTCCCCTGCCCGCGATCAATTCCTCATTTCTGGCTAGATTGAGGCATGGCGAGTGAGTTGTATCACGGAGTGTGAGATTGGGATTGAAATTAACCCGAGGGCCAACATAAACAGGGCCAAACAGATCGACACAACGCATTGAAGCCCAACTCCCTCAGTTGCAACATCTCCATTACTAATGGGTCTCTGCTACTCTGTGTCCAGCAGTTGTATCTGTTAATAGGTCCAAACTTAGGGCTCCATCACTCCTATGGACCACAGCTTCTCGGGAACGCCACAGCTCGTAGATGCCCACTAGCATCTTTGTGATTTTGCGGCAAGCAAGATGGGTCTTCTGCTGTTGGAAACATGAATAAAGGTTCCTCTTTGCCATTTGTATTGTCCGCTGCCTCACTTTCCCAGTAAAGTCGCTATATCAGGTGCCTTTGGAAAATCTTCTGGGCACTTTGGGCTCGATCGATGAGGAGTGGCGTCTGTGGCGATGGGGCTTCTTCGTGCGGTCCCTTTGCATTGATGTGGATGGATCTTGAGGGTTGGATACACGAGTTTTGGTTAATTGGTCGATTTTTGGTGCGCTCGCGTTATTGTTTCTGACTTTTGCCCCTGAGTCGCCATTCTGACGTTCTATGATGCACTTAGATTCCTTTCCTACTCCCATTTACCCTTCCTTATCATCCATTTCCATCCCGACACGTTTGCTACTCCCTGTTTCGAAAAACTCGACCTCACGCGCTTTTATAATCCGGCGCTTCTCATGATCATAGAGCACCCAAGCGCTCGCCTAAATCTGATGTGGATTCCTTCGACAGCTTTTCTGGAAGTTTTCGGGGACATGAGCGTGCGCGATGCACCCGAAGAGCCGAAGAGAAATGAGGCTTGGCCGCCTTCCAAAATCAACATCAATATCAAAATGTGTCGTAATCGCAAAACCGGACATGATGAACTCAGGATTGGGGAGGTGGGCAGTTGTAGATCGCAGCGGATCCTCGAATATATGTCATAACATGTGTTACAAGGTAGTAATATTATAGCTGAAAAATTATGGCGTATATAAGTTTTGATGATAAAATCCTCCTCATGCAGGATTTTAGATAACCTGGAACCCCAATCCTGTCATGCATGCTGTAAACACTGAGTGGATATTGCACAGCAACAACCATCCCAACTGCTTGGCGGTAATTATTCACTACATGTGAAGGGATGCTTGCCATGTTGGGCCTAAAGGCTCGCCGCATTATTCGCAAGTACTCCTCATTGAGATCCTTGGGCGCATCTTGGAGGTCGAGGAAGTATCGAAACTCTAATTTGAGGACAGAACCCCCTTGAGTCCGAAACCAAACTTCCCGTATCCGGATCGAGGCCATGACAGGCAAACCACGGCAAGCCAGAGTAAAGGCATCAAGATCGTCCATCAATGGTTTCCACTGTGACTCTCTGATGCAATCCTTAAGCCCGTCCGTTACCATAATCCGGATCGTGTCGAAAGTCTCGTCTCGTGCAACCTTATCCATGTCTTCACATGGGATGACATGGCCCCGATTCCGAGATTTATCCCAAGCCGAAACAACTTGAGATTCAGGGCGAGAACTGACCAGTATGGAAAACGTTGAAGGCAGCTCCTCAAGCACAAGTACGAGGCTCATCAGAGTCCCAAGTGCCACTGAATCCCCACATTCATCTAAACCATCCAAGATGATGGTGAAGCGTTTCTTGCTTGCGGACATTATGCCCTTGAGACCATTCATCGGCTCCAGAATCAAAGTCCTCATTTGTTTCTCCAGAGGAAGACTGAGAACCAACTCCGAATTCGGCTGTCGAAGGCGTTTCACAAGCGAGACCTTGAAGTCCCCATTGAAGTTCGCAAGTTGACGTGCCAGTGTAGAAGGAAATTTCTCCAGAGAATCGAGGCCCGTCCCCTTTTGATTTTTGTCCCAAAAGAAAGAGGCTGCAAGAGCACCTTCCTTCTCAAGTATCGATGCGATGCTCATAGATACCGCCGTCTTCCCTGTGCCAGGGGACCCACGGAGCCATACGAATCGGTTTCCGGCCCGCTTCAAATGATTGAGAAGGGATGTTTGTATTTGAAGTCGTGTACTTGGAAGACACTTTGACTTGCTCTTCACGTAGGTGTGCTCGGCCGCAACTCGTGGAAGCTGCTCGAGTTTTGCTGAAAGATGTAGTGGTGATGAAAGAGCCTAATATTGGGAAGAGCGAAGTGACATACATTGCACCGATGCTTCAATTGTGCGAAGAAGCGTTAAAGTAGTTGCTTGTGTCTGTTGCAAAATGCACATCAGCCAGTCAAATCGAGGGCTTGGGGGCTCTGATGGAGAGACAAACCTCAAACGAGTTAAGGGCATCATTTATACACGCCTTCACACCGGTTATCCTCTTGGCAATTTCACGCGCTAAGAACATCCTCTTTGCCCGATTTTGACTTTTGAGCAGCTCGATCTCGTTTATCTGCTGTTCCAGGGCCCTGAAAATAGGATTCTTGGATTGGAAGAGCAGCGGCTGTGGGAGTAGGTGGACATACAAGTGAAATCTTTTGATCAACTGAACCACCTCGGGAAGGATTTGGCCCGTCAACAGCTCGAGTGGCTGCAGAATGGTGACATAAGCCCTTCGGATGTCGTCATCCAATCCTTCAAGATCATCATCGTTTCCACCGACAGACTGTGCACATCAAACAAACATGAGATCGAGCGAATGATATGTCCTCTTCTATCACGGAAACAGAAAGATTAGCTAACCTCGTAAACTTGGAGCCACGTCAGAAGTAAATTCGGAATTGTGTCAAGACCCCGAACCGGGGCCAACTTAAGAGCCTGGGCTGCAGTTTGTAGAACCAGCGTTATACCGCCAATGATTACTTTTTTTCGATCATTCTTTAGGCTGGCTGATGGAGTGACCGTGAGCTCCGATATGCCAGAAACGTGGATACCCTCACAATCCAATTGTGCGTGGACGTTCAGGTGATCGCCGGGTGTGGTATACGACCCAAATGCCTCAAGGAGATCATCAATATTGTCGGTAGGGGTGAGGGGAGATGGAGGTAGCACTTTATCATCAACGGATGGCTGGTGGGGGGTGCGGATGGTCTCGACTGTTCACCAAGATCGGGAGTGCTGGGCTTGCTACGATTGAGAGCAAATTTCCCCCAGATCTTCCACAATCTGCGGCCCGTGGAAGATGCTGGTTCCGTCGGATCAGCGCGGCGACCACCGGAAGGTACAGGCTGAGCAGCCACTGCGGGCTCAAGATATGAAGGTCCCGTCGACCCTCTGAACTGATAGCGATGGGTGTTGTCGTGATCAGAAGATACATTGGGACTAGTGACATGGACCTGCGAAACAGGGGACTCCGAAGGGGTCAAGGGATGCGATGCTTGCAAAGACGAGCCGGGAGTGGGACGCTTTCCTTTGTTACGGGGACGAATAATCTTGGATGTATTTTTTTCAGACATTGCGCCAGTGCGATAGCGCTCGCGTGGAAGGGTGAACGAAGGACAGTACTAGCGCAATTGCGCGCCGCATGCACATGATGCGTATGAAAATGCTTTCGTAGAAGGAAGCTGGTTCAATCATAAATCAATTGGTTGCACAGGACTCAATAAAGCAAGTGTTGTCAAACTTACTTCGTTTGGGAAATTGCAGAGCCGCAACGTCCGAAATTTTGCTCGGTGTATTGACTTGCTTTTTCCCGCTTTACAGACTCCTATTGCGTAGAGGCGCCTGACATGCGTAGCTTGTGCTCTTTAAACACTTCCAGAAATGGAGTATGGCAGAAACAGTACAAAGGCGCGGTTGAAAGGATTCCTTAAGTAAAACGATGTTTTGTTGGCGATGAAAATGCAGGGAATATCAAGTGGTTAGTGCATAACGTGAGTGGCGGAGAGTGCAATGGTGACCAACATCATGATTGAGACATCTTAGAAATTGAGGTTAGATGGCAATGCATAGTGGGCCCAGGAGGTGTTGCTGCCGAGTCCATTCATCATCCCGACGGAAACGCTTGTGACGGGCATTGTGAGTATCCCAAAAAGACTTGTACTTGTGAGCGTGTAAATGGTTTGAGTAGCATTCATACATGGCGTTCCCGACGAAAGTGCCACTGAAGAGGTTCTTCCAGGGGCCCTTTATGATGTGGACCACGGCGGACGAGCTAGCGTATAAGCAGACAAAGTCCCGTATTTGCACTGACACGCGAAAAAGGCACAGTCGCACGCTGGCCATATTTACAGATTGAGTCCTCGACAGATACAATCCTGATTAAATTATATTCCAGACCTCTTTGTAACCAGCGAGGAGTGGAAAGATGGTCAAGATAGGCGGGGAATCGGACGACATGAATGAGAAGAAATGCGAGATTGAAATCTCGACTTGCGTGAAGTTCGGAGTTCCAGACTGGCGTCCTTCTCCTGTACAATATCCGGGGTCGATATTTTCATTTGGGGACACTAGCTACGCACAATGATTAGTTCGATGATTCCTTCTCTTCATTGCCGAGTTTACCACTTCCCTTGCCCAGATCAGCTCACTCGCCGCGCGGAGCTGGCCGAAGCAAATCGTACTGTATTGAGGTCTCGCTTGGGAACATCCTGAGCTCATTTTTGTCATCCTGTTGGATCCTTGTAGGTCTTGTGCAGGTCTAGCTCCCCGCGTGATAAATTTCAGAGTAGCTAGCACACGGGTACATCAAGATAACGGAATGCCGAGGCTGAACCGGCTCTTTCCCTATCTGGTGGCAATAACGACAGGTGGGCTTGTTCTACAGCTCCGTCATGGCTTGGGATGCAAGCAGGTCCGGGTGCTGACAAATACATGATGAAGGAGTATCATCTAGTATATATATTTGGCAGGAGCCTTTGAAGGAAGCGATGATGGAGAGAGGTGAGCTCCACAATTCCTACTGATTTGCCAGCAAACTAACAGGACGGGAATACGCTGATTCCACTCGCGAAAAACGACACGTAGGGAAGGTGGGAGAGCCGACAATTATAGAGAGGCCAGCCCATATTAAGTCCAAGGAGGAAGAGTATTGAGGCCATAGAGCCGAAAGCGAACAACGGAAGCATGGTCCCCGAAAGGAGAAGTAGGCATAGTATTTTATATTGCTTCTTACAGTAAGTACCAAATCCTGGAGTCCCAGGAGAGCAGAGTTCGCGATCTCCTTAGGCTTAAAGGAGGCAGGGTGACGGAGGATGCTGAAATTATTTCAATAGAATTCTGGTGTCCTGAAGTCGCAACGCATTTTTTGCTGATTTCAACGGTTGTCCACTTTAACGCGGACAGATTGTGTACTGAGACGTGAGATGAAAGTGCACCTGCGAAGGCTGGGTTAAATTTCAATATGTGCGTGCACACTGTTGTAAGTCATCAATCCAAACGTCCTTAACACGCACCCGTCAGGTCCACTCCCAAGGAACGTATTGCTGCGCTGCAAGCCAACAGTGGACTTACACCTCCTGGGAACGGATCGTCACGATTTTCGACTCCATCTCCAGGCCCGCAGCGCTCGCCGTCGGAAAAGGTGCCTGCGAATCGCTTGAGCGACAAAACAGCGCGTTTCGACAAACTCAGCAGGGCACCTGTGCGGAGAAGTGGCTTTGGATTAGGATCTCCGCCTCCTCCCGTGCCAATTCCGTGAAATACGAGTCATTCAAGCGATTTATGGAGTAAACAGTTAGCCACTGATGCCAAGCTGACTCGGAGCACATCAAGCCGCTTTTCAAGGGAACGATCTGAAGAACAACCCACCTCTCCATCTGAGCCGCGTCCCTTTGAAACAATAAAAGCTCGTCCACCGTCGATTCTCTCTGCACATAGTCTTTTGGAACGCGGACTGATATCTCCTCAAATAACTGGAGAACCGCTTAGTCTCCCAAGGAGATCACAATCGTTGCGCCCTGAATCCCCTACACCATTGCCCAAAAGCCTAGTTTCTTCTGTTGAGGAACCTATGGCTATGCTGACGACCACCGTGTCTAATTTTCCAGCTTCTCCGACCCTGCGTCCGACGGATGCCACGAGCTCAGTTGCTACTGAAATAGACGTGCCAAGTGAGAGAGCGGGACTTACCCCCTTGACTACGCCTAACTTCTCGAGACCTGTGTCCGCTATGTCACCGAAATTCTGCTGGCCCTTTCTTCTGTAACGTCTACTCGTGCGGTGTCGAGGATCGCATCCAGGGATGTTGTATCCTTAGAAAGCACTCCAGTGAAGGCCCGATCAGAGAGCTTGTCCCCCAAAGATACCTCTCCAAAAACCGAATCGACCCCGCTGCCAGCGTCGATATCGTCTTCACCAGCACAACCATTGATGCCTGCTCTGATACGCACCCCTGTCGAAAGTGGGCCCCGGCCATCCACACCTTCCTATCTCGCTCAAGCGGCAGCGTATTTTCCGCCTGCCCGAAATCCAAACCGACAGAGCCACATTTTCCGGGTCCCTCGTCTATACGGTCTCTTTCTCCAACTCCTCGCAACCCTTCCTGTGAGTCCCCGTCACGTTCCGCTGCCTTCGGACCGCCGAAAAGGATTTTGGAGACCAATGCCTCAAGGTGCTTGGATACAGAACCATCAAGCTTATTACCCCCCTTCAATGCGGCACGCCCAATTCTTGTCGGTTTTATGCGCCAAGGTTTACTCTGACATGCAATAAAGCCTCTATATCTAGCATTGATGGTATTTTTATTAGGAATCTGTCCCCATTTTCGAGAGATAAGGTCATTTTTAGACCTTTTCCCAGCTACCTTTTGCGGAATGACTTGGCGATCCGGATATCGCTCTGGCACGCCATCGTACTAGATGTGTGTCGTCAGCATCTACAGCGACTCTCAGGACTGTGCCCACTGATGGTGTCGTCACGCGATTGGGGAAGAGATTCTCCACAAAGCTGGCTTCATCAATAACCAACTTTCAGTGGTTTGGCCTACTACGTCGCGCAAGAGAGGTCGAGCTGCATCCTCTCTTTGTTCCTCAAACTTGAATGCTATTTCGTCTTTGTCAACGCAGAGTGATTTGGAGGTTATTGTTTCATCTCGCTTGTTCGAGACCTTCCAGACCATTTGCTTGCCACCACGGATGAATGATCTCCAACCTCATGCCCCTCCGTCTCAGGACACACCTAAGCGCCCCACCTATCGAAATACACGTAACACGATATCTAGGCCTTCTTCGTCCTCATCCCATTGTCCAACAAGGCTGGGGTTTGAGCCCCAGCTGAGGTCGCGGAGGAGCTCGCGAGCGCTCCCTGCATTGTTCTCGTCGTTCCCTTCCTCATCCAGCTCGGAGCGAGACTATGACAAAATCCCAGGCTTCATTTCATCCACTCATCCATCGTCGACCAATCCATCATGGACCCCATTGATGCCCAAGGATGAATGTTCCCCAGGCGCGAATCTCAGTGTAACCAGATTTGAACCGACTGTTTGGGGTCGTCGGCCATCCGGTCGCAGACCACCGCCGAGTATAAAGGGGAAAGTAGGACGACTACGCCACGGAAGGGCCTTCTGGGATCCTCTCGCCATGTGGCGTGTTGACCTCCGGCGTTCGAAGCCTTTTGCCCCGGATGTACGCTTCTGATGTTCATGAGATTTCGCATTGAAATTGCCATGCGAAATTCATCCTCCAGTTTCAGTCGACGACGGAATATCTGCTGCCTAACTTCCTAGTATTTAGCCTGGGTGCTACCGGAAAACTGTACCTTGGGTTGTCAAGTGACATCATTCCTGAATGCTCGCCGTCTCTAGAACACCAGAAAGTTTCGGACAGTGGAATTGATGCTCTGGGACCAACGGTCATTAATCGCCGGGTGCATCATGGATCTAGACACAGTGACGTAGAACCGAATGCGGGGGGTGTTAAGTGTGAGGAGAGGCTATGGCGAAGCATGGCGCGTCTCTTGCAGATACGTTAAAGTACTTTCCGTTTCGTATGTTACTGGGATTGAAAATTGATATATCCTAGACTCCTTGACGCAAATTACTCGGTGGATGTAGAATTAAGATCTTTGTGCAACGGGATGGATATAGTGAATTTTATGCTTGCTGGGGATAGCACGACCACCAAGGTAGATACTACACTTGTAACCAAGGTCCCTTTACTAATGCGACTGGTAGGCACGGTCTTTCAATGCCAACTTGACGAGTACATGAGTCAACAGTCATTGATTGGTTTAGGAGTGTTGGAAAGTGAGTTCAATTGACGTGAGCGCGAAATTAAACATGAAACCCCGATTCTGCCGTCATCCTCAACCCATTCAACCATCCAGCGCCGCCGTAAGCAGTTAGACGGAGGAAGAACCAATCTTCGTGCTGCGCGAGCGATACTTCGAACAGGGACCTTCTTGCTGAACTGGGCTTGTTTACATCTCGCAAGAGTACAGACAGCTATCCCTTGAAAACTGGACATTGTTCTTCTAGGGTGCGCTTCTCATCCCAGGAGGCAATGCTTCAGGCCAGGCGGGCAACTGTGGTGCGGTCGCTGGAGTGTATCTCCCCCATAGAGCCAACATCTCCCCCAACAGATCGCTTGTTGGGAGCCGCAGCCTGATCAAAGACCCAATTTCTAGCTTGCATGGACCCGAATGCATGTTCTGCCCAATTTCCACAATTAACTTTTACTCACCACCTACCCTGACGATAGGTTCCCTCCCTTTTCCAAAGGTGTGATGTATAGATTTGAGTACGCCGTGTTCCTTCCCAACAAGGACATTGAAAAGGTAAGGTTCGTCAGATTCAGGCTGTGAACACGTTACCGACTTCAGCTGGCACAACTTGCAAGCCCTGGACATGTGACACACGCTGCCAAATCACAAAAGCCTTCTTTTGGCCCTCACCGCCAACGCTGCGGAAGGCGACTCCAATCTGCAGACAGTGCGCATGCTCGAGCTTTTGTTATATATATCATTCTCATAGCAACGTTTTTTAAAAGGCAGCAACCGGGAATCCCGAAATTTACGGTCGATCCAAACCACAGGTGAAGACATCGATGCCTGCAACCCGGTCTCTGCATCAACATATGGAGCCGAATCTCCTACACACAGACGGACATTCTTTCCCCCAATCACCCTCCCCGGGTTTTGGCAAACCCGTGACGTGCGACCAGTTTCAACGTCCGTTAAGTCCACCCCACCCGCAAAGTCGGAAGAGGCGGGGTGAATTGGATCATGTTGACAGGCACCCACCAGAGCCTTCTGGAGTACAGTCAAAGGACACAGGTCCGGATGCCTCTGAAGGTGCGGCCGCGGAACCTGAGGGGTCTCCTGAGTCAGTGCCTCCACCTCTTGATGGCTTGGCAGATGTTGTGATTTTATCCGCTCCAACGCATGAACAAGAGTCGACATTGGAGTCACACAAAGCTCGAAAGCATGAAGTTTCATTTCAGAATGTCTTTTGTTGTACGCGATACCAATATTGCCGCAACACCACACGCGTTGAGATATAGCAAGTTTGGCAGACTCGGAGGGCGCGATGTCTAACAACGTTCGATATCGCGGTCTAGACCTTGGTTGTGCCAACATTAAGCCGCCGGCGTCATATGCTGCATGGCAGTTTTATAATTTACATAGAACCGATGGGCCGAGGTATTCAAGATGAAAACTACACTGTATCGCCAGTCAAGCTGCAGCTGTCCGCTTCCACTTATGGACGCGAGTTTCATCGATATGTTGTCATTATCGGATCGCAATGGCAAGATCCGATCGTTAGGCATCATGCCAACACGCACGGACGCCACAATGATATCGCGACTAATGAGAACTCTAAAAGTGGGGACTCTGAACTCACCTATGTTGTTGACAACCCAAACCTCAGTTTATGAGCGTAAGGACATTCTGGCCTGCGGAACCGAGCGACAACAAGGGCTTGCTGTGATTATGATTATGTAGCGGCCGCGCGGGTAAGTATCATTGCAGCTAATTTTAAGAAAGCACCAATCAACGTACGTACCGGCCGCGGGCGCATGAAGGAACTACGTAGCAGACGGGGTTAACTCTGAACAGTGAAATTCATTTAATTCCCAGAAGAACTCACAGCTCCAAAATTCGGGACGCAAAGAAAGAAAGATTGGACTATATATAAGGGATATGATGCTACTGTTGCGTGCAGCAGTTTTGTATGAGGGAAAACTCCCCTTCGAAACGCGTTGAGTTGGGGTGGGGAAGGCCATCGCCAAATCATGCATGTACATACTGGCAAACTAGCGCCTTGCATGGTCATGAAAATATCCTTGAAAGCAAAAGCCACAAGTCCCGTCAAGACAAGCCACATTTTAAAGCTAATCGATACCACTCACACGTTTAAAACACAACGACAATATCCCCTAGGGGGCCGGGGGTGCCGAAAGTTATCCCCAACCAATCGTTGGCGACGTCAGGGATTTGATCAGCTCTTGCCAAACTCGAGTGCTGGGTGCCGAAAGCCTTCGTGAAAAAATTTGCATATAATACCATGCACCAATTGT
The DNA here is from genome assembly GCF_015039405.1 of Cantharellus anzutake. Classification (NCBI taxonomy): domain Eukaryota; kingdom Fungi; phylum Basidiomycota; class Agaricomycetes; order Cantharellales; family Hydnaceae; genus Cantharellus; species Cantharellus anzutake. Next base: position 1,381,921 of record NW_024066958.1, read on the forward strand.
AGTGTTGACGGGAACAAGACGTTAGAGCGTTTTCTTACATGACGTTGTTATGTACAACCACACTCATCAAGTAACATAATTCTTAATTTCAATACTCTCCAAATAATCGGAAAACAGTCAACTTAGCAGTTAAGGAGTAGGGATGTACATCACTAAACGACAACTTGGCTGATATCGACGACCACCGGGGCTCTCAGTTTTCCCTGGAGCAGAAATCGGGTCCCGTCCTTGCTAGCCCGAGGAAAGTGATATAGGGTAACTCTGCTCTCATCCTGGAACAGCAGATCACCGTACCAGGATTTATTCTCGCTGGGGGAGGGATTCAGGTTTCTAAAGACTGGGCGGTACTTGAATTCGACAATGAGTTCGACTTGTCCATTAAAGAAGACCAGAGGTATCGAGAATTTGGACTGGATAGAAAGAAATGGAACCCGCCCTATCACTGAGGAATAGGCAGAGGCTTTATCGTGCCCATCCAACCTGGTCATGTTCGGCGAGAGGTTATAAAAAGGGCATTTCAGCCAGGATTCGTCTGCATTGTCTCTTGAATCTGGCTCGGAACTTTGTACATGGGTTGCAGCCTCTTCCAGGGTCAAATGAATGGCGTGGTCACCAAATACCGGTGTAGGAACGAGATACGGGAGAGGAAGAACATAACCGGGATTGAAAATCCAGAATTCAGAATTTTGCACCCAATATCGAGCAACCAACTCCGATGTATTCGTTGACCAGACGAAAGCGCAGTTCGCATCGTAAGCGCCTGCATATCGGCCTCCAGGAGAGAATCCAACTGTGTGACATAGAGGAGTAGATGAAAGTTGAGGATCGGAAGGAATGAAGAGAGCCGAAGGAGATGCGAGGAGCCGAATGGATGGCTCTCCTGAAAAATATAGGAGTGCCACGTTGTTGTACCAATTCTGAGTTCGAGGAACTCGGACGATAAAGCATCCATTGCTCGACAATGCCGTGATAGCAGGGTGATGACCACTAGGAAGAGCGCCACATGGCACCAAACGTGTGCCATGACTGAGAACGGAGATGTTTCCATGAGTGTCCTCGGTGGCAATCTGAGCATTGGCACCAAGGATAAACTCTATCCAAACTGGATGGTTGGGGGGATCAGACTGGAAGCGAGAGATTGTACGCTGATGGTTGATGTCTGCAACTTCGATGAACCCATTCCCAAAACCGAGGGCGACATGAGAACCATCTTGAGATATCGCTGCACAGGTCACAACTCCATTGCGAACATCATGTTCAGTGAACTCGGCTTCGTAATTAGTTACTTCCTTGCCATATTTATCAAACTTCTTTGGCAGGTTGCTCAGTTTTGCCTCGGCAACCTCCTGAGCATTCCGTACATCCTCACTCAAAGGAATAAAGCCACCGGAAAACTCGCCGGATATGGAAAACACTTGAACGGGATCGGAGAGACGACCATACAATTCATAGAGTGACGATGAGGTGAATGGAAGGAATGATCGATAAACATGCCAAGGATTGAATTCGGGACTACGCCACAAAGTGGTTCCGAAAGCTTCCTTCACCAGCTTCATTGATTTGTGATTCTATACAGCATCAAGTGATGTCATATCATTCAAATACATGAAATATATGTGGAAACTCACGGAGAATTCATCCAAATCATGCCACTTATCCCAAGCCGCCCATTTCGTCCACCATTCAGAAATTGCTAAGAATGGCAACAAGTTTTGTGTCAGGAGTCGTTCAAACTCTCTTTGCAATTCATTAGACTTTTCTGAAAAGAGTGATGAAGGATCCAAGTGGTAAAGGGACCACTCGAATGAATACTGGATGTAGTCGGGTACCCAAAAATCATCCCACTTCTTTCTATCCCCCAAAGGGAGTTCAGTGGGAATCCCAACCTCGTTCCTTTCAACGACATCATTCACAAGTCGAAGGAGTCGTAATCCAAGAAAATATCCTTTTGGATCATCGATAAAGAACACCTTGTCCTCTTCCTCGCCAATGGGGTCTCCCGTGATAAATTCCTTTGCCGTCGCATGATAGAATTTGACATTCATATTGTTTGAGGGGATGTCAATGATCGAACCAATAGGATTCAGTATCGCATAGATCTCATCCTCCGCAATTCCCAAGAGACGCGACATGCTGTAAACACTGAGTGGATCATGCGCAACAACGACCATCCCAACTACTTGGCGATAATTATTCACTACATGTGAAGGGATGCTTGCCATGTTGGGCCTAAAGGCTCGCCGCATTATTCGCAAGTACTCCTCATTGAGATCCTTGGGCGCATCTTGGAGGTCAAGGAAGTATCGAAACTCTAATTTGAGCACAGAACCCCCTTGAGTCCGAAACCGAACTTCCCGTATCCGGATCGAGGCCATGACAGGCAAACCACGGCAAGCCAGAGTGAAGGCATCAAGATCGTCCATCAATGGTTTCCACTGTGACTTTCTGATGCAGTCCTTAAGCCCATCCGTTACCATAAGCCGGATCGTGTCAAAAGTCTCGTCTCGTGCAACCTTATCCATGTCTTCACATGGGATGACAAAGCCCTGATCCCGAGATTCATCCCAAGCTGAAACAACTTGAGATTCAGGTCGAGAACTGACCAGTATGGAAAATGCTGATGGCAACTCGTCAAGCGCAAGCACGAGGTTCATCAGAGTCCCAAGTGTCTCTGAATCCCCACATTCATCTAAACCATCCAAGATGATGGTAAAACGTTTCTCGCTTGCAGACAATATGCCCTTGAGACCATTCATCGGCTCAAGAATCAAAGTCCTCATTTGCTTCTCCAGAGGGAGACTCAGAACCATCTCCGAATTCGGCTCTCGAAGACGTTTGACGAGCGAGACCTTGAAGTCTCCATTAAAGATCGCAAGTTGACGTGCCAGTGTAGAAGGAAACTTCTCCAAAGAATCGAGGCCCGTTCCCTTTTGATTTTTGTCCCAAAAGAAAGAGGCTGCAAGAGTACCTTCCATCTCAAGCATCGATGCGATGCTCATACATACCGCCGTCTTCCCGGTGCCCGGAGACCCGCAGAGCCAGACAAACCGGTTTCCGGTCCCCTTCAGATGATTGAGAAGGGATGTTTGTATTTGAACTCGGGTGCTTGGAAGACACTTTGACTTGCTCTTCACATAGGTATGCTCGGCTGCAACTCGAGGGAGTTGTTCAAGTTTTGCTGAAAGATGATGAAGAATCCGAATATTGGAAAGAGCGGAATAACATACATTGCACTGATGCTTCAATTGTGCGAAGAAGCGTCAAAGTAGTTGCCTGCGTCTATTGCAAAACGCACATCAATCAGTCAAATCAAGGGCTTGGGAGTCCTGATGGAGACAGACCGCAAATGAGTTAAGGGCGTCATTTATACACGCCTTCACACCGTTTATCCTCCCGGGGATTTCACGCGCTAAGAACATCCTCTTCGCCCGACTTTGACTTTTGAACAACTTGATCTCGTTTATCTGCTGTTCCAGGGCCCTGAAAATAGGATTCTTGGATTGGAAGAGCAGCGGCTGCGGGAGTAGGTGGACGTACAAGTGAAATCTTTTGATCAACTGAATTACTTCGGGAGGGATTTGGTCCGTCAACAGCTCGAGTGGCTGCAGAATGGTGACATAAGCCCTTCGGATGTCGTCATCCAATCCTTTAAGATCATCATCGTTTCCACCAACAGTCTGCGCACACCACACAAACGTGAATGACACGTCCCCTTCTATCACGGAAACAGAAATATTAGCTAACCTCGTAAACCTGGAGCCACGTCAGAAGTAAATTCGGGATTGCGTCAAGACCCGGAACCGGGGCCAACTTAAGAGCCACGGCTGCAGTTTGTAGAACCAGCGTTATACCACCAACGATTACATTTTTCCGATCACTCTTTAAGCCAGCCGATGGCGCGATCGTGGGTTCCGATAGGCCAGAAATGTTGATACCCTCACAATCCAATTGTGCGTGGACGTTCAGGTGATCGCCGGATGTGGCATGCGACCCAGATGCCTCAAGGAGATCATCAATATTGCCGGTAGGGGTGAGGGGAGATGGAGGAAGCACTCTATCATCAGCGGATGGCTGGTGAGGGGGTGCGGATGTTCTCGACTGTTCAACAGGATCGGGAGTGCTGGGCTTGCTACGATTGAGAGCAAATTTCCCCCAGATCTTCCACAATCTGCGGCCCGTGGAAGAGGCTGGTTCCGTCGGATCAGCGCGGCGACCACCGGAAGGTACAGGCTGAGCAGCCACTGCGGGCTCAAGATATGAAGGTCCCGTCGACCCTCTGAACTGATAGCGATGGGTGTTGTCGTGATCAGAAGATACATTGGGACTAGTGACATGGACCTGCGAAACAGGGGACTCCGAAGGGGTCAAGGGATGCGATGCTTGCAAAGACGAGCCGGGAGTGGGACGCTTTCCTTTGTTACGGGGACGAATAATCTTGGATGTATTTTTTTCGGACATTGCGCCAGTGCGATAGCGATCGCGTGGAAGGGGTGAACGAAGGACAGTACCAGCGCAATTGCGCGCCGCATGCACATGATGCGTATGAAAATGCTTTCATAGAAGGAAGCTGGTTCAATCGTAAATCAATTGGTTGCACAGGACTCAATAAAGTAAGTGCTGTCAAACTTACTTCGTTTGGGAAATTGCAGAGCCGCAACGTCCGAAAGTTCGCTCGGTGCATTGACTTGCTCTTTCCCGCTTTACAGGCCCCTATTGCGTAGAGGCGCTTGACATGCGTAGCTTGTGTTCTTTGAACACTTCCAGAAATGGAGTACGGTAGAAACAGTAAAAAGGCGCGGTTGAAAGGATTCCTTAAGTGCGATGGTGACCAACATCATGGTTGAGACATCTTAGAGGCAGTTCGAAGTTAAGGTTAGGTGGCAATGCGCCATAGTGGGCCCGGGACGTGTTGCTGCCGAGTACGCCCACTCATCATCCCGACGGAAACGCTTGTAACAAAGGACGACGGGCATTGCGAGTATCCCGAAAAGACTTGTGCGCGTGTAAATGGTTTAAGTAGCATTCATACAAGGCATTCCCGACGAAAGTGCCACCGAAGAGGTTCTTCCAGGGGCCCTTTATGATGTGGACCATGGCGGACGGGCTAGCATATAAGCAGACAAAGTCCCGTATTTGCACTGACACGCGAAAAAGGCATAGTCGTATGCTGGCCATATTTACAGATTGAGTCCTCGACAGATACAATCCGGATTAAATGATATTGCAGACCTCCCTGTAACCGGTAGAAAGATGGTCGAGACAGGCGGGGAATCGGACGACATGAATGAGAAGAAATGCGAGATTGAGATCTCGACTTGCGTGAAGTTCGGAGTTCCAGACTGGCGTCCTTCTCCTGTACAATATCCGGGGTCGATATTTTCATTTGGGGACACTAGCTACGCACAATGATTAGTTCGATGATTCCTTCTCTTCATTGCCGAGTTTACCACTTCCCTTGCCCAGATCAGCTCACTCGCCGCGCGGAGCTGGCCGAAGCAAATCGTACTGTATTGAGGTCTCGCTTGGGAATATTCTGAGCTCATTTTTGTCATCCTGTTGGATCCTTGTAGGTCTTGTGCAGGTCTAGCTCCCCGCGTGGTAAATTTCAGAGCAGTTAGCACACGGGTACATCAAGATAATGGAATGCCGAGGCTGAACCGGCTCTTTCCCTATCTGGTGGCAATAACGACAGGTGGGCTTGTTCTACAGCTCCGTCATGGCTTGGGATGCAAGCAGGACCCGATGCTGACAAATACACAATGAGGGAGTATCATCTGGTATATATATTTGGCAGGAGCCTTTGAAGGAAGCGATGATGGAGAGAGGTGAGCTCCACAATTCCTACTGATTTTCCGGAAACTAACAGGACGGGAATACGCTGATTCCACTCGCGAAAAACGACACATAGGGAAGGTGGGAGGGCTGACAATTATAGAGAGACACACCCATATTAAGTCCGAGGAAAATTCTGGGAGTATTGAGGCCATAGAGCCGAAAGCGAACAACGGAAGCATGGTCCCCCGAAAGGAGAAGTAGGCATAGTATTTTATATCGCTTCTTACAGTAAGTACCAAATCCTGGAGTCCCAGGAGAGCAGAGTTCGCGATCTCCTTAGGCTTAAAGGAGGCAGGGTGACGGAGGATGCTGAAATTATTTCAATAGAATTCTGGTGTCCTGAAGTCGCAATGCATTTTTTGCTGGTTTCAACGGTTGTCCACTTTAACGCGGACAGATTGTGTACTCAGACGTGAGATGAAAGTGCACCTGCGAAGGCTGGGTTAAATTTCAATATGTGCGTGCACACTGTTGTAAATCATCAATCCAAACGTCCTTAACACGCACCGGGCAGGTCCACTCTCAAGGAACGTATTGCTGCGCTGCAAGCCAACAGTGGACTTACACCTCCTGGGAACGGATCGTCACGATTTTCGACTCCATCTCCAGGCCCGCAGCACTCGCCGTCGGAAAAGGTGCCTGCGAATCGCTTGAGCGACAAAATAGCGCGTTTCGACAAACTTGGCAGGGCACCTCTGCCGAGAAGTGGCTTTGGATTAGGATCTCCGCTTTCTCCCGTGCCAATTCCCCGAAATACGAGTCATTCACAAACAGTTAGCTACTGATGCCAAGCTGACTCGGACCACATCAAACCGCTTTTCAAGGGAACCACCCGAAGAACAACCCACTTCTCCATCTGAGCCGCATCCCTTTGAAACGATAAAAGCTCGTCCACCATCGGTTCTCTCTGCACGTAGTCCTTTGGAACGCGGACTGGTATCTCCTCAAATAACTGGAGAACCGCTCAGTCTCCCAAGGAGATCACAATCGTTGCGCCCTGAATCCCCTACACCATTGCCCAAAAGCCTAGTTTCTTCTGTTGAGGAGCCTATGGCTATGCTGACGACCGCTGCCGTGTCTGATTTGGCAGTTTCTCCGACGTTGCGTCCGACGGATGCCACGAGCTCAGTCGCTACTGAAATAGACGTGTCAAGTGAGAGAGCGGGACTTACCCCCTTGACTGCGCCTAACTTCTCGAGACCTATGTCCGCTATGTCATCGAAATTCCGCTGGCCCTTTCTCCAACTCTTCGCAACCCTTCCTGTGAGCCGAGTAGTTTATCCCCGTCACATTCCGCTGCCTTTGGACCGCCGAAAAGGATTTTGGAGACCAATGCCTCAAGGTGCTGGATTGGATACAGAATCATCAAGCTTATTACCCCCTTTCAATGAGGCACGCCCCCAATGCTTGTCGGTTTAATGCGCCAAGGTTTACTCTAACATGCAATAAAGGCTCTATATCCAGCATTGATGGGATTTTTATTAGGAATCTGTCCCCATTTTCGAGAGATAACGTCATTTTTAGACCTACCTTTTGCGGAATGATGGCCATGGACTTGGCGATCCGGATATCGCTCTGGCACGCCATCGTACTAGATGTGTGTCGTCAGCATCTACAGCGACTCTCAGGACTGTGCCCTCTGATAGTGCCGTCACGTGATTGGGGAAGAGATTCTCCACAAAGCCAATAACCAACTTCAGTGGTTTGGCCTACTACATCGCACAAGAGAGGTCGAGCTGCATCCTCTCTTTGTTCCTCAAACTTGAATGCTATTTCGTCTTTGTCAACGCAGAGTGATTTGGAAGCTATTGTTTCATCTCGCTTGTTCGAGACCTTCCAGACCATTTGCTTGCCACCACGGATGAAAGTGAAGCAAAATGATCTCTGACCTCATGCCCCTCCGTCTCAGGACACACCTAAGCGCCCCACCCATCGAAATACACGTAACACGATATCTAGGCCTTCTTCGTCCTCATCCCATAGTCCAACAAGGCTGGGGTTTGAGCCCCAGCTGAGGTCGTGGAGGAGCTCGCTCGCGCTCCCTACATTGTTCTCGTCGTTCCCTTCCTCATCCAGTTCGGAGCGAGACTATGACAAAACTCCAGGCTTCATTTCATCCACTCATCCATCGTCGACCAATCCATCATGGACCCCATTGATGCCCAAGGATGAATTTTCCCCAGGCGCGAATCTCAGCGGAACCAGATTTGAACCGACTGTTTGGGGTCGTCGGCCATCCCGTTGCAGACCACCGCCAAGTATAAAGGGGTCGCTGGAGTGTATCTTCCCCTCCAACAGATCTCTTGTTCACCATAGTAGACGTACCATTACCAACTCCCTCTAGCCCAGATGTAAACGAAGACACTACGGCAATTGCGTTAGACTACGCCGCACAGGTGGTCAGCCTCCTAGTATTCTATTGGGGTCATATGCTGTCACATCTAACAACACGTACTGGGGCCGCAGCCTGGTTAAAGACCCAATTCCTAGCTTGCATGGGCCTCGGGTGTGTGCTATACCCAATTTCCATGATTAACTTTTACTCACCACCTACCCCGACGGTAGGTTCCCTCTCTTTTCCAAAGGTGTGGACATATACTGAGTACGCCGTGTTCCTTCCGAACAAGGTCATTGAAAAGGTAAGGTTCGTCAGGTTCAGGCTGTGGATGCGTTACCGACCTCAGCTGGCAAGCTCATGACAGAGCACAACTTGTAAGCCCTGAACATGCGACACACGCTGCCAAATCTCAAAAACCTTCTTTTGACCCTCACCACTACCACCAACGCTGGGGAAGGCAACTCCACCCTGCAGACAGTGTGCGTGCTCGAGCTTTCGTTGCATATATCATAGCAGCGTTTTTAGAAGGCAGCAAACGGGACCATCCCGAAATTTACGGTCGATACAAGCAATAGCTGGAAGCATCGACGTCAGCAACCCTGTCCCTGCATCAACATCATATGGAGCTGAATCCCCTACACCAAGACGGACATCCTTTCCCCCAATCACCCTCCCCAGATTTTGGAAAACCCGTAATATGCGGCCAGTTTCGACGTTTGTTAAGTCCACTCTACCTGCCATGTCAGAAGACGTGGACATACCTGCAGACGTGGGGAGCAACAGTGCCACAGTGCGCTCACTGCACCTCTCGAAAGTGGGGGGATTCCGTTAATCAAGGGCAATAATCCTCTGGTGAATTGGATCATGTTGACAGACACCCACCAGAGCCTTCTGGAGTACAGTCAACGGACACAGGTCCGGATGCCTCTGAAGGTGCGACCGTGGAAACGGAAGGGTTTCCTGAGTCAGTGCCTCCGCCTCTTGATGGCTTGGCAGATGTTGTGATTTCATCCGCTTCAACGCATGAGCAAGAGTCGACATTGGAGTCTCTGAAGGAGCAGAGCAGCAATTGGCTCACAACTGGTCTGAGTGCCAGTGTCCGGCTTCGGGAAGCACCTTCGTTCGGGAGGTACCCGAGGGTTATTTGGTGGCGGGTCACCTGCGAAAAGCAATCAGAGAGGCCCTGGAAGACCACCGACCGTCCCCAAGTCCGGTCCCAACTCCAATGGGCATGGTAACAGCCAAGCCAAGGAGACTACTATCCGCACAGACCTACCACTCATGGACGCGAACCTACAGTCCATCCCCGCTTCACAATGATGTTGTTGATATCTTAATACATGCACTCTAATCGATCAGCCTGACATAATTTCATAACAATCGAAACGGAACGAAGGATTTCCCGTCCCTGCACCCTGATTTTGCACATTCGATTAAGTATCCTCGATGTGCGAAGAGTCATTGAGAACGAACGGACTCATGACTCCGTGCAAATCGGGCAAACTAAACCCCATGGTCTCGATCCAGACTCGATTTTTTTTTTTACTAGGAGTAATATATGTTGGAGGAACCGTGTGCTATGGGAGGCCGGACGAGTTTTCGTACAGCCACATTCCCGCGGTAGCGTGACTACTTGGTCACAACACCTTTTCTTCTTACTTATTTTGGTCACTTCGGACTTATCCGCAAAGTCCACAAACTATATTCATTCATTTGGATTAGTTTCCTTTTTCCCTCAGTTCTCGCGCATTAGCTTGAGACTGAGGTTAGGGTTAGTTACAACATTCTTTTACTCTTATTTCTTATACATTGTAACTCATTGTATATTACCTTATAGCTTTAGCATTAGGTAATATTATAGTTCTCGCGCATTAGCTTGAGACTGAGCTTTAGCATCAGCAAGTGGTTATTCCGTTAATATATACTTATATCCTGGGATTTAGCGCTCCGGATCCAAACCTGAGGGCGCGCGCATTCAGTCGTCCCGATCGGGAAGGGGGTGTCGCTTTTTGCATCCGTCCGTGTCCTTCCGTCGTTTGTGAACGTGTGTGTGTGTGTGTGTGTGGCTGGGCCTGGAGTGTCACGGTTTTACGCTTGGATTTCGGTGCGCTTTGCGCTTTGGTTTGGTGAGCCTGGTTGGTTTGGATATATATATATATTTTGATCATTTCATTCATTCGTTCACATCACCCAGTCATCACGTTGTGGTCCTCGTCCGTCCACCCCACCCCACCCCATGGGCCCCCGGCATCCATCTGGATTGCTTGCAGTATACAGTACCGCCGCTGCCGTCAGCGTTTCGTTCTGGAACAGCCCGATGCACTCCCATCGTGTCTCCACCGGATCTCCACCATTTGGAACGACACAGGTGGCGTTGGATTCGCCCACCCGGGGGCTTTCGAACGCTGTCGGTCTCGTGTCGAATGGTTGGGATGCGACGGAGATATGGGCTGTGAGATTTTCTGAACTCGCTCGCCTTATTCCCTCGATTTTTTCGCGATCTTCTTTGTCCCAGCTGCAAGAAACGGCTTAAGAAAATCGGAAAAATGTCCGTTGGATCCTTCCCCTCGAGCACATTCGAACGCCGTTGATCTCACCCGGAACCGTGAAGATTTGAGGGAGAGAGAGAGAGGAGATGGAGATGGGTGATGGGGTTTTCCAAACCAAGTCGTTCTGCATGTCGATAATCGACAAGCGGTTGTAAGTCCACATGAATAAATTCATTGTAATCATCCCCCCCCCCTATACACATGTCCGATCTAGAGTTCACGCTCGTTGGCGTGATTTTTTGCCGTTACGACTTACGACTCTGAATGCCGACGATCGACAAACAAGCAGTTGTATTGTAATTGTAAGTCCACATGAAAATGAGAAAAAAGAAAGAAAGAGTTCATGCTCGGTGTGATTTTTTGCCGTTACGACTCTGAATGAACCCGTCCCTCTTCCCTTCCTCCGTGATCGCCTTGAGGGCCGTACCGAAATTGTCGGTCATCTTGAGTCCGTAGTGCCTGAGGAACTTCGCTTCGCCCATCCTACACGGTCAGGAAAGCGACATCAGCAAGTGCCCAGTGACCAGAATAGCCTACACAAACTCGTCGTATTTCTGGCCAACCCGTCGGCGGTTGTTGTATTTCGTCCCGTGCACGCCCGAGTATCGGCCAGTATACCATCCCTTCTCCCACTTCTTCAGAGGGACTTTAAGCTCATTTCCATCCCCACATAGCCACTGCTTTATCGCATCTTCGAGTGTGGAGACGTGTGGGATGGTGATGTGGCCAGCCCCTGGAGCTGGCCGACCGTCGTCGCGACGTTCCTGAGGTTGCCTGGGACTGGGAGGGTGTGGGTTAAGTGGACGCGGGGCTGGATGAGGAGGTATGATGTGAGGAGGTGGGAATGGGAACGTTCGAGGCACTGGCGTTACTGTTACTGTTTGAATCAAAGTTGTAAGCGTACCAAACCAAACCGCCTACCAATTCCATATGGAATGGGCTCACCTGGAGAGCGGTGCCGGGTGGTGAGTGGGTGATAGTGAGGGACGAGCATCCCCATTGCATAGTACTTGAGTTCATCTAGAGATGCTTGAATGGTATTGAATCCAGCTTCGATCTGATCAAGCCTTCGGAGCTGAGACTCGACATAGCCTATGCGCGTGCCAAGGTGACCGAATTGAGAACGGGTCTCCTCCGCGGTCATGGGATTGAGGTGTGACTTCGCTCCGTTCTGAGATTCGGAGTAGTCAATGTGGACTGGTGCAAGGGCATCACTGTAGTTATGCTCAACATCTGCCAGCATGTCAGTAGCGTACTTGAGGAGGGTTGACGCCTAAAAATGGAGATGTGAGTGCATAAAACCAAAACCAGGGACAGCGGCCTACACTTTCTCCTGGAGCCCAACCCCCCCACCACTGGCAGTGATTAAGCGGCCACCGTCTGAAGACTGGTGCGAGAATGAACCAGTATTGGAGTCCGCCACGTCTGAAGCAGTGGGATGTGAGCCGGTCAGTCTCCAGATGCGCTTGCTTTCCATAGGACGCCAAGAGATCGTTGACGGCAGTGGTGGAAAGAGTGGTATCCCAGCGGATATCGTGAGAACGGGGCGAGCATGAGGGGAAGAGGGGATAGTGAGCCTTTAAAGGTGTTCGGCCGCAATACCGAGTGGAGAGGAATTGAATCCAGTGCATCACATGAACGTACGTGTCCAGCTGCGGGATCGTGTGAGGATCATGGTGATGGGAAAACGTATCACGGCCATAGAGTGGATAGATGTTGTACTGGCTCCCTGAAACCTGATCTTAGTACGGCAATGCAGCGACCCGATACTTGGGATGGATTACCTTGGCTACCTTGCTCGCCATCCTGATTCCGTTTCTGCCAACCCTTTCGGTTGACCAAAGTGACGCGGAGGTGTCGAAGATTGTGGGCAGTCTCCTCATGTCCCCAGTCAAGGTGCCGGATGAGGATGGACGTGAGTTCTTCATTTCTAGATTTAGAAATACAAGTAGTAGTCAGCGCCGACTAGCGAGCCATAAGCACAAGGTGAAGATGCCTTGTCCACAGCGTCCAGCCCAATGAGGTTAGGGCACAAAGCATGAGGTGTGAACGGATGTCATCACGCTGTTTGAGAGTAAAGAAATCATCGGGGATTTCTGGATTCAGCGCATCCACGATAAGGCTCGGAGAGCAGTAAGCAGCTGTGATGCTCTGCATTGCCTTTATGTCGTTGATCCGTATGGCCCTTGCATGATTCCGGACTGTGCCCTCAGATGCGCGGTGGTTCTTCACTGACTTAACAAGGTCAATAATCAGCTGGGAGTCGCATGGGTTGCCCCTGCACTCCTGAGGGTCGGGTCGTGGATACCAAGGGCCTTCAAATCCTCTATAACAAGCGACAGATGTGGGATTCCAGAAAAACTGCTCACGGAAGCGAACACTGACAGGTTACGGAAGTGCCACTTGAAGGCAGAGCGCAAGGTGTCCACAACGGAGACCGACCTGTCTTCTTCTGCAACCCGGAACATAATATATTTTGCTAGCAGATGCGCTGTGACCTCAACAGGTTTCTCAAAGGCTATGCACGCATCCTTGTGTCGGAACAGACCCAGCTCCGACTCATCAACTCGGTCCTCAGTCAGGCTTGTGTACTTAATGCACTTAAGTTCGAGCCAGGTTCGAGCTCCATTAATTGCGGAGTTGTAATTACGAATGGTAGAGGCCGACCGAAGGTGAGCCTGGATGTATGCGCTAGCTGTACTTGGGCCTGACTCCGGCTGAGCATAAGGAATCAGCTTCTTCCGAAGTTTTGTTGCCTTTGCTGTAGCTGGGCGTGCAGATTTAGCTTTCGGCATAGCGAGGGGAGAGGCAGCAAGAAACAAACTGAATGCCCAACTGTTCTCGGTACCGGGTCACAAGCATCAAGCGTCTGTGCACAGAAAGTAGGATGCGCGGTCTTCCTCAACACCCTATGGCTCTCCCCCCATTCCGAGTCTTCCACTGCAGATTGAATTATCTAACTATATTTACAAAGTCGGCAAGGACATCAGATACAATACTCATACAATTTTGGATACTGCCCACCGCTGCAGGTCAATCGATAGCGGATGGCAAGTTGGAGAGTAATCTCGATTGCCCTCATCCCCATTGATAAGATAATGGGGCAAACGGACAGTGATCGCAAGCACCTTTGTGTTTTTTATGATATGCCATACCAGCACAGGGTGCTCCCCCGCGCCCCCGGAACAGATGCACAGATGTATGACGTGCAACACCAAATTTTTTTTCGGAAGTATGGTACTTTTTTCGGCTTCATTAATGGTTCGTTTGCATCCACTCAACTCGAGCTCAATTTGATGTCGTCGTCATCGCGAGTCCACCGATCCTCTGTCCATACATTGACACGCAACTTGCACTCCACCCTGGCGGTACACATTAGTAACATACTGAGGTTGAGCCTGAACATACAGTTGTGGAGGCGTCTGCTGCTTCGGCAAGTAATGTTTTGTTTGCGGTGACTGTCCCATCTTCGCTGGTGGTACGGAACCCGTTACGGGTGCGGGACACGGCGACATCATTGTTAATGATGATGGCGACGATGCTGTCATCGAAGTTGAGTTAGTTGTAGGGTGGGTGTGGGTGGAGATAGGAGTGGGTGACTTTGAGAGTAGTGTGGAATTGGGAGTTGATGAGGTGGAGGATGTGGGTGAAGAGAAAGATGTATTCATGGCGAGCTGAGGGCCAACAGGTGAACGGGAAGAAGAAGAAATTGATGTGGAAGGTAATGGGTGTCCATGATGAGAGCGTGAACGAGGCGATGAAGTGGCCGACCCCAACGGTGTGGCGGCCCTTGAAGTGACAGGCATTGTATTCCCACTCTTGATATGGGTATTCTTCAATGTATTCGCTAACATCGTCGTCATCATCGCACTCGAAACGGTATTCGAAGGCATCCCTGGGCTCATACCCGTCACCGATTTGAACGGCTTCGAAGCAGCTTGTTGAGACGAGGGAGATTGAGGTGATGAACAAGTGGGCGTTGAAGGAGTTGATGGTGGTGCGAGTGAGTTAGAATGGGAGAGTGCTGAAGCAGAGGTGTCGAGTTTCCTGGAAGGCTTCGATAACGAACCTGTTGATCCAGCTCGGGGACGTGTGTGGAGAATTGAGAGAAAGACGTAAAGTTGTTCGTGAACGCATTTTCAGCATGATGACGAAAGTCGGGATGAGGGCCATGCTGTCTTGAATGAGCAGGTGATGGATGAGAGACGTCCGTGTGATGTCGCCGTCGCTGCTACCCCAGGGTTAGATGCTGATGAGAATGAAACACTGATGCTGGTGGGCAGGGCTCGGCATTGCGAAGTGAGGTGATTGTGGCTGGCGATGTTATTGAAACATCGCGATGTCAGATACTGACAGGGCAGAACGAGGAGGAGCGGTGGCGCAATAAAGAATTCGAGGCGTCCCATGGTGTACATCCATCAGCAGCGAGGGTTGATGTTATGGCAACTGTTGCAGGGATGGATGAGGGTTCATACTCCCCGTTCATATGTATGGGTGAGCCAAGATTTGGCGAGTTGACGTGATGCTGCATGACAGGAGGACCTGCTGGATTACCGTTTGGAGTGTTGCCATTTATATCTGCCTGACCACCGCTATGACGTGGCCATTGTCTCGCAGGAGGCAACTCCAACGGCATGCCCATGGTGGACATGTTCATCACTGGCGGCGCCCCATTCGCAGCATTGTTCGCCATATGGAGGCCGTGATAAGCTTGAGGTGGTGGCATCATCATCATGCTGTTGCGAGGTACACCGTAATACTTGGTGCTGCGGTAATACTGTTGCGCCACGGATATCTGAGATGGCTGAGATGGTTGGGATGTTCCATTTGGGATGGGATATTGCGGCACACCTTGGGGGCCCGGCGTATAGTTGAACGGTAATGTGCTGTGGAATGGCATGCCAGTGATTTGAGGCACGACCACGGGGGACTACTGCATGATCTGAGAAGGCGGACATGTAGGAGAGTTTGCGTAAGACCCGAGTTAAGATCTATGGGTGAAACGGAGGGAGTGGGTGGACGCATGGAAGTTGGGGATAAATGAGGGGAGGGATTGTATGACGGAGTAGGTTGTGGAGGCGCTGGGCCTGCAGAGGTTTGGGGTTGCGATGAAGCTGATGTTGTCTGGTGCCACGCTGCCATAAGTGCCCATTGACCAGACTCCTGTTTAGCGTTGGCATACAGTTCAGCGTTGCGGATGTGGCCTTTGTCCACCGATAACCCAATGAGTTCCAATTCCCCAAATAGAGAAAGACGCGAGGGAATATACCTATCATGGCAGATGAGTCCCGAAGACCTATGCATGCAAATAAACACCGTACTGAGCGTCAAAGTCATCAATCAATACCCATTGCTCCTCTTCCATCACTACCACATCATCGTCGAACCTCCACTGCTCATTGATCTTCCGCACATACTCATCCTTCATCGCCCTCATCCGACTTGATATGAACGGTCAACTCTTTCGGTGAGTGGGACCAAAGTCCACCCTCAGATGAGAGAGTTGATGAAAATAATTGCGGAACTGGGGGTGGGGTATTCTGAGGATCTCCTCTTCTTCTTCCGTGGAACGGGCAACGATCGATGAATGACGGCCTGCCTCGCCCTGTACGTATTCGGATCGAGAATGGTGAACGTCCTGTGTGCTCTACCGAGGGCTTTGATGGTGATACAGCGAAGGAAAGAGCGTGAAAAAAGTGAGCTGAGATGGGTAAACTCATCGGGAGCTAAAATAGGCAGACAATCAGAAAGAAGACAATTAATATGTGAATCTTGACTCTGACATCTAAATAATCCTCCCAGCCCGAGTTCTTCGCATTGGCGCTCGATCTCCTTAGCGAATGACTCGGCACGCTCATGTGGATGCACTTGCTCTTCAAGGGCCAGATAGGGCGAATTTAAGTCTGTAGGATCCTTACTTCGTCACGGTATTTTCAGCGACATGGCGCTTTTTCATGTTAGCAAATTAAATACCCTCAGTTCCATCCTTGTCGACTTACTTCTGCTCCAACATCATCTTCAGCCGCTTGGCCAACACGCGTTCAGGGTCCACGAGTAGTTGGTCATCTGTCCTCAATGAGAACTGTGGATGCTTCGACCTCACGCAAAACGGTTAAGTTAGCGAGATCTTTCGCCTTGATAAGCTCCTGCCGTAGCCATGAGACCTTTTCGGCAGGTGTTGTATCCATCCGATGGGTCTTATGGACTGACTTGACATCTCGTCGACGAAAACACACGTAAGCATCTTCAGAATTGGATTCGTTGAACTGGTGGGCTTTCTCAATGGGTGTCAAATGTAACTTAACACACAAACACTTACATTTAATGAGGGTATTATTTTGTGGCCTTGGCGAGTGATTTTCTGCTCCTTGCAGTGGGGGTATATTGTTCAAGCGGGCCAAATAAGATGAGAGGGGTCTCAGACATGGGGATGAACTATGAACAAGGCGAAAAGAGTTGGGGATAGGGGTTAGCACAGACTTGGCTATAACATCAATATCCCCAAAACATTCATCAGTGACTCACAGGGTAAGGGCCAGCTACATGCGTGGAGAAGTCGATAAGGTTGGGACGGAGTGATGCCCCCTCTGCTTGGACAACAGCAACGAAACGAGTGGCAATCATGTCGGCCTCTCCGGGTATCCCGTTAGGACCGTGTGCACTGTGGATGCCCTGCGCGAGAAGTCCCTTCCATTTTGAGCATATCTGCAAATACGTTTCATGTTGGAGGGCTAAGACAGCGCCTGCTTGATACAATGCCAGACACTCCCATAACAGGACAGTGGGAATTGGATGGAGGTTGGTCATGGCGACCCAAATATCGTGGCCAACCCACAGTCTCCATTGGAGTGCATAGCCGAAGACATTTCACAGCGCGTGAGTTCTTGTGCTGGCAACCCAGAAAGCTTGGCCCAGGCTTTGTTTGGAGATGCTTGATCTGACTGAAATTCGCTCACGAGACTAGGGAAGCAAGGAAGGTGTGACGGACATCGTGAAGTGGAGAGAAAATGGTTCAGGGTGATACGACTGATTCCTCAAGCCCAGAGCTGCATGGTTGCTGGGGCACGCAAGACGATGAGACCATAGCACGACAGCCACATGGCAGAGAGTTGTTGAGCGACAAACCCGGCAATGTCCGATAGTTCTTTCCACCTTTTCTTTTTCCCCCCAAATAATCCACCATTGATTCGTTTGAATGTATTATTAAATCCTCCTTCTATCGGCCTTCTATCGATGCTTATAATCCACTTATACAATACTTATATGTACTTATCACTTCTATTGAGGACAACGGGGCCATGCAATTCCTTGCAGACCGATTATGTAGGATAGATATTCCTACCTTGCATCCTCCTGTAAATTATCAGGCAGCCAAAAATTGACATGAATTTCTTACACTCAAATAGTCGTGCCCCCGTCCAGCTATTGTATTGAGTTTATTCTTGCACACTGTCCATAGGCTTGAATGTGGCATATTTGGGGCTGACTTCGACAGAGATAGGATCACACCACCTAGGCTGCCGTCTTCCAGCCAAAAATCAACCACTCTCTCTCGCCAGGTAAGCAAGCCAAAGTTTTCTGCCATCAACGTCCCACAATTGAGACAACTAGGGTTCACTGAATTGATATTATTGAATATTCGCACCGTAATGTACAACGCACATATTAATTATTTCTTTTACAAATAACAGGCTCACGGAATTGGGATCGTTGAATACCGTTCATACAATATTTCCCTCGAATTTACGCACCCAGTCCTCGTGATCGCTCTTACACATACACAACGAGGTTCACTGAAAAAAATTTTCATTCCATTTCTTTTTCTTCTCAAACTCATGTTGACTTTTGTTTCGATTGTATTTAGGGAGTGTTGAATATTAATATTGTACATGAGAAAAAAAAGACTGGGACCGCTGGCAGAAATGACGATGTTGGGAGGAGCTCGCAAAAATGAGGGTGTTGGAAGCGAGGTGTGCCAGGATGGGCAGGTGGCGAGAGCCACCGAAGGTGCATGGAGCCAAAATGATGGGATGGAGGCTGGTGTGTGGAGCGAGAAAAGAGGCGAGATGAAGGCTGCTGACATGTGGCGATTTCATCGCAACGATATTGGCCGGTGGAAGCGACAATGAAGGGGGAATTGGGCAGGCTGTGTCGAAGCGAGCAGAGAGGCGAGCGATGAATGCTGCCGATATCGAGAAATTTCACCGCACATGAGTCAAGTCTGAATGAGTAGACATCAGAACATCAGAACGTCGGCAGAGGCGATAAGGTAAGAAGAGGGTCAAACGCACCAGCTCGGGAGAGGGGGGGGGGGCGAAGCACTTGCCCGCAATGGGGACGGCTTTTGTCTTGGCCTGAAGTACGGTCGAAATCCATGTCTACGCTGGCAGGACACAAGGCAGCGCGCCGAGACGTGTGACGCTGGCCTGTGGGCGTCGAGCATGGTGCGTTGGACCACTCGCAAAAACCGCCAAACTGCAACCGCCTCCATCAATGTTGAGGCCCGAACCGACGAGCCACGCCTGAAGTCGATGCACCAGCACCGTCGAGCACGACGTCCGACCGAGGCACGAACGGGGCGTCCACTTGCTGTCGGCTGTCAAAGCCCAGCATGGGAATCGCACGTGCCGTTGGTTTGTTTTCGTTTTCGTGTTTTCCTTTCTTTCTTTTTTTTTCGCGCTCAAGTCCAGTGGCCCATGACCGTTCGAGTTCCAGCTGGACAGCCACGGATGGAAAGCGATTTAGCATTCAACGGGTTCAATCGCGCCAGATGTGCGTACTTATGATCCCTATCACCATAATGTATTGAAGACAGTTTGTGCCACCTGCAGCTACACTTAGTACACTGCTGTGTTGATCATCAGCAAAAGTCCGTTATGCTCCAGAGCATCAAGAGTGGCTGGAGCATGTGGGAGACAAAACAGCAGATTGGGCACTCCTGGAGCCAATAGTGTTCTCCTGGGAGGGGGTTCAGGAGCAGCTGGGAGTGGTGAGGAGTATGCAATGTGCTAGGAGTAGTGGGAGGAAAATTTGGGTTTTTAAAAAGTTGAAAAAAAAAATTTAGGGAAAAAATCAAAAAAAAAAATCAGGAACTATATTTAAAGTGCTTTCAGGACATATAATTATTTGCGAAATTGAGGAAGAAATGATGGAGAAAAATGGAAAATACTTTCGGAGACCTGAGAAATAGTGAGAACTGAATTTGTCACAGCTGTGCATTCTGGCCCGTTCCCCGCCCGTCCCGATGCTGCCCGAGCCCGTTACCACTATGCGAGCGTGAGCCCCGACCTCAGCCCTATTCTCCATGAGGACTCCCTGCTCACTCCCCCGCTTGCCCCTAGGCTCCCCTGCACCTGGCCAACTCCCCCACAGCCACACCAACCTTCCCATCCTGAGTCTGCCTCTGGCACCGTGCCCAGCGCGACTCCCCTACCCCGCCCACTTGGCCCCTACAGGGCCGCTATCATCCCCACGCCTGACTCCAGCCCAACTCCGAGTCCAGCGCCGCTATCGCGGCTCTACACTCTTTCCTTTATTTATCTGTTATTGTTTGTTTTGACCCTTGGTCATTGCTGGCCGCTATGCGGCCAACCCCACTCCTTCTTCTTGTTTGCTTCCGGACCCTTCGGCCTTCAGCCCGGGTCCGCTTCTATTCATTCTATCTTCATATATATATCCTGTATACTACATTATAGTACCTCAGCTCTAATATTGATGTGACCACGACCCCTAAGTCCTGACCCCAACAAGGCAACCCCAGTGAGTCTGAAATGAGGGCCAAGAGACAGCTAGGGGGCACAGCACTCCCTTTAGAGTTGCTGAGGCCAAATGCCCTACCCCCGGGCCTTGTTCGTGGCATCACAGCCATCGCAGCCTATAGCGGCCCGCCTCGGCGACCCTCGGTGCCGACCCCGGACCAGTGTCTAACAGAATTGATGGGAAAGTCTGAAAATTGAATAGGAAAGTGAGGGGAAGCCTTGTAGCATTGTTATTTTCTGCTGTTCTGATTTTTCCTGATTGTTCTTGGTCTCACTCCCAGCTGCTCCTGGGCCCTCCCAGGAGCTTCCAGGAGTATGTTAGAAACCACCGCCTAATGAGGGCATTTAGTGTAATGGTAACACACTCTTGGTACCTATGCAGGGTTCTGCAGTTCGACTCCCAGAATGTCCATATTTTAGCATTAAGGTTCCCAAGACCATGTGTACAAATTCCAACAGAGTATTGAGGAGCAGCTGGGAATGAGACCAAGAAGAATCGGGAAAAACCAGAACAGCAGAAAATAACAATGCTACAAGGGTTCCCCTCACTTTCCTATTCAATTTTCAGACTTTCCCATCAATTCAGTTCTCATTATTTCTTGGGTCTCCAAAAGTATTTTCCATTAGCTGCTCCTGGACCCTCCCAGGAGCTTCCAGGAGTATCCAGGAGTACCCAGTAGCAGTGTCACAGCCCTGCAAAGTCCCCGCCCTTCTACCACTTCTATCATTTAGCGGCACCAATAGTGGTTCCCATCTACGGCCCCGTAGCAGTGCCTCCTTCTTTCTCCTGCCACTACTTGAGCTCCTCAGCCATTTGGCCGATACCGTTTTATTCTTATTCATTCGCTTAACTTACTAGCGGTCGATGTTGTTGCTGCTGATCCGCTCCTTATTGACATTTGGTTTATTCCTTTATTGACATTTGATTTATTCATATATTGACATTCTGATCTGCCACCATATTGGTGCCTAGATTGTTGGGCTATCCATTCTGCCTCCCAACTTTGCCGTCCTCTGTCCCATTCATTTCTTCTGTTCCATTTCCCTGGTCCTCATCGTTCTTTTAGTACTTGCCATCCTGCTCCCATCCTGCGCTGGACTGACCGGCCCCTTCTCTGTTCCCCTTTCGTATTTATACTTGTAGTTTACTGTCGATGTACTTCAGTTTGAATATCGACTAGAATTCCCCCCCAAGTACTCTCACCTTAAGTTTGCCTCTCAGTTCCATCTCCGCTTAAGTCAACGTCGCCGCAAGGTACCTCCCACCAACTTGAAATATGGGACAGCCTAGAACGCATGGTGCAATGCTCCAGCCAAGTCGTCAAAGCCAAAGTCCCAACCAACACGATGCCTTGCAACGAAGTAGCTCATTAGCTAAGTGTCCACTCATGCCGCTTGTCAGAGACCAGGTTGAGACGAGGGAAAGTCTCCATGGCAGAGGGCTTCGGCCTCAGCGACTTATGCCAGGAGCGCTGTGCCAAGTAACACGTCCATGCCCTAACTTACTGACTGGCGACCAGAACTGAAGGGGGGTAACTCTAGTTGATTTTATTACTGAAGTGTAACCTATGTACAAGTTGGATATATATATGGTTACAACGAAGACAGGTCCACAAATAGCAGAGTGGAGCTAACGGGGTTAACCATTAGCTGACTGAATATTACCAACGAGTCGGGTTATGGGGTTAACAGAAAGGCAGGCGATAACCCAGAAACAGAAAGGAGGGATAGGCCCGAAGGTGGACTCTGCAGGGCAGGCAAGTGTATTGCCTAGCGGAGGCAGGAGTGCGCTAGCGGACGTCGGAGCTGTCCGGAACTCTTCAGGGCTCTGTACTTAGGGAGGTGTAGGTAATAAATTGAAAGGAGGGGGTGGTGACCATCAAGGGGTACCGAGGGGATTGCGGAATATGGGAGCTTCGAGGTTAGTGAAGAAGGAGCGGAGGTAGACTGGAGGGATCGGAGGTACTGGAAGTTGTTGGCCGGGGATGGATATGACACCGCTGTACTCCACTCCACTTCCCACAAATACCTCGAATACAGTTTCTGACAGTATATTCGAACTCACTGCACATTCCAATGGCTTCTAGACACTATGTAACTCGTTCGCAGACTCGCGAACCATCCACCTCCACACAGCAACACCAATCTGGTCTCGGGATTCCTGATGACTATGACCTTGACATCGACACACCCTTTGCCAGCTTCACAGCTGACCGTGGAGGCCAACGATCGTCGATGCCTGTTTTTACAAGGTCCCGATCTGAGGCTGAAGTGGAAGGTGATGTCGATGCCACCGCAGTTCCCAAACCTTCCGCACCTCGTCCTCTGCCATCTTCGTCAAGGCCGCCACCACCAGTTGACCCAGTTGACCTGCCTCCTGATGGTCCTGTTGGTAACAACCCTGACCCTGATGATCCTGCTAACATGCAAGACGAGGCAAGCATCCTGATTCAGTTAACTCGAGCCATTGCAGCTCTCGCCCAGTCCAACATCCCTCGTCAGCTGCCACCTCCACCACCTCCGCCACCTGCCTCGATCGACAATTATCGCATGAAGGTGCGCGAGCCTGACCAGTTTGATGGGTTGGACCAAAAGAAACTCTGTATGTTCCTAGTTCAGTGTCAACTAAATTTCCGGGATTGTCCCCAGGCATTTAGCTCCGACTGTAAGAAGGTTATCTATGCTCAGTCGTTCCTAACGGGCTCCATGCTCAATTGGTTCGAACCTGATCTCTTGTGTGTGCCTGGTGGTCGAGCACCTCCCTGGGAAGACGACTGGGAACGTTTCATTGAGGAACTCCGCAAGAACTTCGGTTCACACAATCCTGCCTGCAACGCGGAGCATCAACTAAAAAACTTGGTCATGAAGGACAACCAAAGGATTAGCAAGTACATCGTTGAGTTCAACCGTTACGCTTGTTATAGGAATGGACCTAGAATCTTATGGTCCGTGACTATGAACAATCAAACCCTTGGTCCCTGCACCTTTATTTCGCTGTCAAACCCCATGCCAAGCTTTCCCACTGGGTTTTGGTGCTGGCTGGGGAATTTGTTGAGTTTCAAGGGACTTCCCTTGACCATTGTGACTTTTATATTAGATAGTTAGAAGTCATATGATGTGTAAGGCAGATGCCGAAAAATGCTTTCTCACTATCGAATACATAACCCAAAAACCTTGTACCGCAATTGTAACGTCTTCACCATTGTGCCACCACTGTAAACTCAACCTGTAACCTTGGAACCATGTCCACCTCCCTATTCCTCCTTTCCATGACAAAACCGCAACGAGGAGGGCATTCCCACGCCCAACCTCCTGCTACCCACTCCCACCAGTCCACCGGGTGGTTGAGTGGTTACTCCCATCCAACCAGAAGTTCCCTATCAGGAACTGTAGCCTATCCCACCTCCTCAGGAGAAGGATATGGTCCTGGCAGCTCCAGGATGCCTGGCCACGCACCCGCGGGTCCCACTTCCCACGGTCACCCTCTACCGTGCACTGGTCCACCAGCCCGCTTTCCCAAACAACTCCCGCTACCGGTACGCTCCAATGAGCGCCAAGTCACCGATAGCCACCAACTGGGTGACTCCCTTTGGGAGTCCCAGTATCCCTCACTACCGGTACGCTCCATCGAGCGCCAAGTTACCGCTAGCCAAACACTCCCAGCATACCCACTACCGGCACGCTCCCAGGAGCGCCAAGTCCCCGTTAGCAGACAGCCAGGTGGCTCCCTCAAGGAGCCCACACCATACTCGCTACCGGTACGCTCCCAGGAGCGCCAAGTTACCGTTGGCCAACACACAGGTGGTACTTCCGTACACTCATCCTATTCCGCTCTCCCTCCGATGGCTACGCAGCCACCTCCATTAGTGAGCCGAACGGCTCAGGTTGGGTTCCCCAGAACCCATTCCTGTAACAACGCTTCACAGTTACATGGATACGGTGAAGGCGTGCTTCAGTCTCTTTTTTATGATGGGTTGCCTGATTGTCTTAAAGATGAGATCTATCAATCTGGTAGGCCTGATTTGTTGTGGGATCTTCATGATCTTGCGCAAGAGCTTGACACCCGTTACTGGGAACGCTGCCAAGACAGCATACGACCTTCCCGCAACAACGCCGCCTCTCCCTCTGCTCCATCATCCTCTAAGCCTGCCAAGTCTGATGGCAACAAGAACTCTTCGACCTCATCATCTCTTCCTTCCTCCACCACCGCCTCTGGTAGTAAAGTGCCTAAGGACAAGCCATCTGGCGCTAAGTCTATGTCAGGGACAGCTCCGAAAGCGGCAAGGTTCCGGCATGTGGGACTTGGTGGGATGAATAGTGGCTGTGTGTAGCGGCGATCCCGTTGCGGGGTGAGCGTCCCCGACCACTTAGTCTGAAGTGGGAATGTGAGAAGAAGGCTACTTCTTCGGTTCCCACTCCAGCTGTTATTATATACATGCGGGATTGGTCATGTGGGGCGTGCCACGTCACCCTCGCACACAGCCATGGCTCTCCGGGTGCCTCCGCAGGAGATCCCGAGAGGGCCCACTGTGGGTGCAGGGCGAGTGTGGTGGCGGTAGTGGCGATGTAGGGATGGTAAGATACAGGAGGGGAAATGGGCATGTGCACTGGTGGTACATTGAACAGCAGGAAAGGTGGTCCATGTAAGAGAGAGGGAAGGAAAAAAAGAAAGAAAGAAAGAAGGAAGGGAGAAAGGAAGAGGGAGAGGAGGGGGAAGCGGTGCGGAGTGGGGGTCGGGAAGGGCGTGCTGGGGCATGCCCTGACATCACCCCCTCCTTAAGCCACTTCGCCTCGAAGTGGCTGGGCAGTCTTCTCTTTCTCTCCCTGGGGCGTGAGGGTGCATCTGATGGAAGTCTTCCACTAGGTCGGAGGTGTGGGTCAGGTGGTCACGTGCGAGCCACTGGTTCTCTGAGTTTGGCCAGCTGGTATACTTTACCAAGTACCAGAGTTTCCGGCGCTGCCATCTGGAGTCCAGGATTTTTTCAACCTCATACTCTTCTTCCCCATCTATGAGGTCTGGGCCCAGGTGTGGGTCGGCAGGGCATTCCGTGATTTCATCGGGGTGGTGCAGCCTGATGTTTGTCATGGACACGACTGGGTGGATCCCCTTCTGTCATGCGGTAAGTCGGAGTTTGACGGCAGCAGGGGAGACGACTTTGGTGATCTCGAAGGGGCCAATCCACTTGTGGTCTAGCTTCTTGGTTGGACAGTCAGTCGTGTAGTTCTGGGTGCTAAGCCAGACCTGGTCGCCTTCTTGGTATGTAGGGGCTGCCCTGCGATTGTGGTCGTAGTAGCTGTCATATCCATGCATACCCGACCCTGACCCGACTTCCGGACCTCCACCCTCTTCACCTCCGGAGTCATAACCTACCGCTGCCGTTCCGATACTCACCTTCGGTCCTGGCAACACACCTCCTTCTACCCCCCCACGCCACCTCTACTCCTCCTTACCTCTCCGACCCTATCTCCGTCCACTCCGATACTCACCTTCGGACCTGACAACCCTCCTTTCCGCCACTCCTTCCCCCTTACCTTTCCCCTCTCTCCTCCCTCTGGTACTCCTCCGCCACCCTTCCGCCAAGTTACGACCTTCCACCGCTGTCCCATACTTTGTACTCGGACACCACTTGTACCTTTGCTCCGAGCCTCCGTCATAGTCCCTACCTCGGACTTTGACTCCACCTCGGTCTTAGTCCATTGCATTGGTGACCTCATACTACGTAAACACCATTGCCAATATCCCTCAGACTTTCAACCCTGCCTCTGTAACCTCCGTAAGCTCCGCAACCCCTGAGCTTCGCGGATCGCCTTCGGCACTTTTGCCGCCTGTAATGTATCTCTCACGTTTACCCCTCATCCCTATTTGGACTACTGCTTCTTCCCATTCTAGCCAGTTAGTCATCACCCCCACTTCTCCTCATCCTCCTGCCCCTCTGGGCCTTGCCCTCCCTACCTCCTCTTGGACATATCACAGGTCCTGCCTTATGACCTTCGGTACCGCTCCGCTCCTTCTTCCCTTTGTTCCCATTCGGACTTCTTCGTTCCGATTTGGTTCCCCTTTGTTTCCTTGTGCTTTTGCCCCCTCCATTATATATATCAGCGCTTGTACATACTCGTTTTGGTTCAGTCCAAAATCGACCTGAAATGCCCCCTAGAGACTTCCTGCTCACCTACTGTGAAATTAAGGACCAAATGGACAAACAGCAATGGCACAGCGCTCCGCTTGAGTCGCTGAGGCCAAGGTCCCTCCACACTAAGTCTCCGATTCCACTCCTGTCAGGGCACAGCCCTTGACCCCACTCACCCTCAGACACCCTCACCCTTCTCCTAACCACCCTCTCTCCACATTTCCCCATTCCCCTTATCCTTCCCCCCACTGTTTCACATAATGACGCGCACGCATGTGAACCCATTATGGAAAGTCGGCAGCAAGCGGGAACTGTATAGTTCCTAGGGTCCTTTTGTGTCGGCCTCACAGGGGGCTGAGAAGCTTACCCTTCTTCTCAGCTCATTCCCTGTGAAGGCAAGTGTACTTACCCGCTTTTCAATGAATACCAGCTCATTCCCTGTGAAGGCTGAGGCCAGTCCCCTCAGCGACTTCGAGGAGTTAGCACCTGGGGAGAGTACCCCAGCTTCCACACCCGGCCTCGCCCTCCGGCCACTCCCAGCTGGGGTCCGGATCCTGACAACTCCGGAGTCGTCTGTATCAGCCCCGTTCTAACAGTAGCAGGCCATCTCGTCTGCCATGTGCTCCAGCACTGCCTTTGCCTCCTCTTGCATTTTCATCATTCTTGAGGAGAATGCATCTGCGGCTTCCACCTCGGATGTGCATGTGGGCTCTGTCCCCATCCTGGGGTGTTGTCTGGTGTCAAGCTCGAAGGGGGTTCGGCGGGTAGTGGAGTGGACGCGGTTGTTGTAGGCGAACTCCACTAGCGGGAGCCAGTCCACCCAGTCATCTTGGCGGTGGTTGACAAACACTCGAAGGTAGGCTTCTATCTCCTGGTTTACCTGCTCGGTTTGTCCATGTCAGAACCGTGTGAATCTTCGCCAATGGTAGCCGTAGGCGACCGAGCGTTGCCCGCTAGTGGAACAGGCATCCTACACATGACTGAGCTTTAGCGAGGGATAAACCCCACTGATCTTGAGGCCGAGGCTACTTAGGTGAGTGAGCTGGGATTTCGGCTTCAACGACTCGAGGAGGAGCGTTGCGCCTCGTTCTCGATGCGGTCCCGATACTTCAGAAGGTCGAGGGTCTTACAGGGGACAGAGGTAAGCTTAGGGGTGAGTTTCTAGTTGATTTCGAACTACAGTACAAGCATTAGTTACAAGCTGTATATAAGCGCTAGGGAACTGAATAGGGAATAAGTCGCCAGATCTCGCGGAGATTGCGGGCGGAGAAAAGAAGGAGGAAAACAAACAAGGAGTGCGTGTTCAAGGCAGCGAAGGTCAAGCATGACCTTCGCCGTGAGGTAACAAGGTGCGGCGAAACATGGGACAACAGGTCGTGGCTGTTAGAATCGGGCGGACTCGGACGACTCCGGAGTGGAATCGGAGACTTAGCATGGAAGGACCTTGGCCTCAGCGACTCAGGCAGAGCGCTGTGCCATTGCTGGTTGTCCTGGGGGTCCCTAATTTCGGATCTAGCAGAGGGAAAGTCTCTTGGGGGAATTCAAGTTGATTTCGGACTGAGGTTACAAGTTACTATGTACATTGTATATAAGGAGGGGTCCGGAATCAAAAGGAGCGAGGGTAGGACGAAAGGAGACAAAGGGAGATGGAAAGAGGAACAACACCGAGGGTCAAGGGTTTGACTCAATGGTGTTTCTCAAAGGAGGAATGAAGGGCCAAGGCCCAAGGAGGAAGGAAGGAGGTTGGGAGTGGGGAATGGCTAGCTGACTGAATAGGAAGGAAGCAGCAGCCCAAATAGGAATGAGGGAGAATAGCGGAGTTGAATAGGACAATGCAATAGTTGCAAGGTCCGAAGTAAGTCCGGAAAGTCCGAACTCGGAGGTTAAACTCCGGAATATTGGCAAAGGTAATTAAATGGAATGAGCTAACCAATACAATGGGTATAAGCGGAGGTGGGGTCAAAGTCCGAGGTCGGAGCTAAGACCGGAGGTTCCGGAGACGAGACGTGAACGGGATACCGGAGCGGAGGTCCGGAGTTGGGAGCATAGGTTTTGCGTACTCATCTGGAAGGTGTCGAGGTTGGGGTCGGACCCGGAATGTTCCGGAGTCGGACCGAAGGTGGTGTCCGAGCCGGAGGTGGGATAACCTCTTGGGAGTCGGCAAGGAGAAAGTGATGGAAGGGAAGTAGGGCTCCGGAAGTCGGAGTTTGGAGTTCCAGGAGCCCGGAGCGGAGGTCGGGATTGTATGGATATGACAGTGGCGCTCTGCGCCGCTAGGTTGTTCAACGACAATTAGGAGAGGGGTTGTGGAGAGGTGGCGGGAAGTGGTTAGATGGTGATGGGCGGCGAGCAGAGTGTGCAGGGAGTGTTCGGGCATGGGAGAGGGTCAGGGAGGAGGTCGTCTGGCCCCAGGGAATGCCGGGTCGTGACAGTCCGTCCATCTGTGGGTGGTAGGGTGTTGAGGGGGTGAGCTTGACTCCAAGGAGGTCTGCGAGTTCCTTCAAGAAGCGGGAGATGAAGGTGCTTCCTCTATCGCTGAGGATCTCTTCGGGTAGGCCATGGTGTCTCCAGACATGTTCAAGGAAGAGCCGCACGATTCCCACTGAGTCCACCGTCGTCACTGTAGGGACCATGTGGATGCACTTGGACAGGTGGTCCACTATGACGAGAATGGCATTGTATCCCTTTGACTTGGGAAGCTCCCCTACCATGTCAACAGAGATCACTTGCCAGCGGTGTGTGGGGACCTTGTTTGGGATGAGCTTTCTGACCTTACGGGAGGGGAAGGACTTGATGCGGTTGCAGGTGTCGCACCCGCGCACATAGTGTCCTACATACTCCGCCATCCAGGGCCACCAGTAGTCACGGGAGATGAGTTCCAGGGTCTTCCATTGCCCTGGGTGTCCTGTTGCCTGCGCATCATGGTGTAGCTGCACCAGGCCGTGGTGGAGCTGCGGGTCCTTGGGGACATATATTCTTCCTCTGTATAGGACTAGCTCCCCCTGTTTCTCCCATTCATCTGACCTTGTTATGGAAATGGAGAATCTTATGGTCCGTGACAGGCAACCAGACCTTGAGGCCCTTTGCTATGGAAATGGGCCTAGACTCCTATAGACCAGGCACACAGGTAAGATATTTCTTACTTCTTCTCACTTCATTCTCTGCCAAACCCCATGCCAAGCTTTCCCACTGGGTTTTGGTGCTGGCTGGGGGATTTGTTGATTTCCAAAGGACTTCCTTTGGCCATTATAACATTTGTATTAGATAGATACAAGTCATATGACATGTATGGTAATTGCCGAGATGTTTTCTCATTATTGAATACATAACTCACAAACCTTGTACCGTGATTGTAACATCCTCACCATTGTGTCACCACTGTAAACTCAACCTGTAACCCTGGAACCATGTCCACCTCCCTATTCCTCCTCTCCATGACAAAACTACAACGAGGAGGGCATTCCCATGCCCAACCTCCTGCTGTCCGCTCCCACCAGTCCACCGGGTGGTCGAGTGGTTACTCCCATCCAACCAGAAGTTCCCTATCAGGAACTGTAGCCTATCCCACCTCCTCAGGAGAAGGATACGGTCCAGGCAGCTCCAGGATGCCTGGCCACGCACCTGCAGGTCCCACTTCCCATGGTCACCCACTACCGTGCACTGGTCCACCAGCCCGCTTTCCCCAACAACTCCCGCTACCGGTACACTCCCATGAGCGCCAAGTCACCGATAGCCACCAACTGGGTGACTCCCTTTGGGAGTCCCAGTATCCCTCACTACCAGTACACTCCATTGAGTGCCAAGTCACCACTAGCCAAACACTCCCAGCACACCCGCTACCGGCACGCTCCCAGGAGTGCCAAGTCCCCGATAGCAGACAGCCAGGTGGCTCCCTCAAGGAGCCCACATCATACTCACTACCGGTATGCTCCCAGGAGCGCCAAGTTACTGTCAGCCGACACACAGGTTGTACTCCCATACCTTCATCCTATTCTGCTCTCCCTCCGATGGCTACGCAGCCACCTCCATTAGTGAGCCGAACGGCTCAGGTTGGGTTCCCCGGAACCCATTCCTGTAACAGACCTAACTGTCCCTTCTCCGAGTTCTTGCATTGCCTTCACCACGCTCTCATCCAGGTCCCTTGCTCCACAGATCCTCTTGAGGACGGTCATCTCTTCTCCTTCTATGGAGATCGCCTCCATTGCGTGGGTTTTGAACCAAGTTGGTTGGAGGAGTGTCAGCCCCTTGTTGTCATCCTTACCTCTCAGGTGGTCAGCGCGGCGTGAGAGTGCATCCGGTTTCCCCATGAGCTTTCCTGGGTGGTGGATGAGGGTAAAGTGGAACTGAGAGGAAGAGCGACCACCGTGCTTGGCACCGGTTCAGGTGCTGTGTGGTGCAGAAGTACCCTAGATTGTGGTGGTCAGTGTAGACATCAACCTTCTCCTCTGCTCCTTGCAGAAAATGCCGCCATTCCTCAAGGGTGCGCACTATTGCGAGCATCTCCTTGTCATACACCTCATAGTTGCATTCCACATCTGTGAAGCTTTTTGACATGAAGGCTACCAGGTGGAATTCTCCATCTGTCTGGAGCTGAGAGAGGATGGTGCCGGTTGCGAAGTTGGAAGCGTCGCACTCAAGCTTGAAGTGGCCTGTGTCAGCAGGGAAGGCAAGGACGGGGGCAGAGGTGATGGCGTCTTTGAGGGCATGGAACGCACGGTCCTCGTCTGGTCCCCAGGCCCAAGTCTTCATCTTGCAGGTTAATGTGTGGAGGGGGTGGGCTATCTCCAAGAAATCTTTGATGAACTGGCGGTAGAAGTTGATGAACCCCAGGAAGGACTGCACCTCTTTGACCTTAGTTGGGGTTGGCCAGTCCAGGACTCTGCAGATTTTCATGGGATCCATCGCGACACTGCCCTTGGCAATGATGAGGCCGAGGTATTCAATTTGGGTCCGCTTGAACTTGCACTTCTCGGGCTTCAAGAAGAGCTTCCTTCTTCGCAGCGTTTCCAAAACCTCACAGACAACCTTCCGGTGTTCTTCCAGGGTAGCAGTGAAGATCAGGATGTCATCCATGTAACAGATGACAACCTCCCAGTTGATGAAGTCTCGGAGTATGTCGTTCATCATGGTCTGGAACATTGCTGGGGAGTTGCATAGGCCAAAGAACATGATGGTAGGCTTGAACAGCCCCCGGTTGGTCGAGTACACCGCTTTCCATTCATTGCCATCCTTGATGCGGACGTTATTGAACCCCCAGCAGAGGTCTAGCACCGAGAAGTACTTGGCGTTTCGGAGGCGCGCAAGGACATCCAAGATGAGGGGGAGGGGATATGAGTTCTTCACCATGATCTCATTGAGCTTGCGATAGTCCTGGACCATGTCAGAGACCAGATTTAAGACGAAGGAATGTCTCCGTAACGGAGGGCTTTGGCCTCAGCGACTTCTGCCAGGAGCGCTGTGCCTAGTGACACGTCCGTGCCCTAACTTACTGACTGGCACTTAGAACCTAGTGGGGGTAACTCTAGTTGATTTATCTGCTGGGGCATAACCTATGTACAAGTAGTGTATATATATGGTTACAGCGGAGACGGTTCCGCAATTGGCGGAGCCGGACGGAGCGGAGCTAACGGGGTTAAGACATTAGCCGACTGAATATTACCGACGAGTCGGTTCGCGGGGTTAGCGGAAAGGCAGGCGTTAACCCAGAAACGGAAAGGAGGGATAAGCCCGAAGGTGGACTCTGCAGGGCAGGCGAGTGTATTGCCCAGCGGAGGCGGGAGTGCGCTAGCGGACATCGGAGCTGTCCGGAAGTCTTCGGGGCTCCGTACTTAGGGAGGCGTAGGTAATAAATTGAAATGAGGGGGTGGTGACCATCGAGGGGTACCGGGAGGTTTGCGGAATATGGGGGGCTCCGAGGTTGGTGAGGGGAAAGCGGAGTTAGAACGGAAGGGTCGGAGAGCCCGGAAGTCGATGGCCGGGAATGGATATGACAGTATCCCCTTCTTAGGCCTGAACCCTTGAAGGCCCAGAATTAGTAAGACGAGGGGAGCTGCACTTACAGGAAGAGAAACAATGAGGAAAATAAAAATGAAAACGGAAGTGAGGAGCGGAGGGGAAAGGAGAAATGGGAGAGGAGTCGGGGTTCCTAAGGAGCTTCGGGTCCAGGCTTCGCTGGGTACCGAGAGTGGAACGCTTCGACGAGGTCGGAGGCGTGATCGAGTTCACCGGCAAGGAGCCATTGTGTCTCCTCGTCGGTCCCTTCATAGCCTAGCCACTTGACCAAGTAGAGCAACTTGTTGCATCTACGTCGGTCGATCTTGGAGTCGAGTATCTCCTCGATCTCGAACTCCATCTCGCCTTCGATTTCTACGGGAGGCGGAGGTGGCTGGTGGCGATTCGGAATGGTGTTTGGGACAGATGGTTCGATCTGCGAGACATGGAATACCGGGTGAATGGCTCGCATGTTATCCGGCAGGCGGAGAGTGAGGGAGTGGGTTCCAACGCGGGCGATGATCTCGAATGGGCCGAGGTTTTTCTCGGAGAGCTTTTTGGAAGGTCGAGTGGAACGGAAGTACTTGGCCTTCACGTAGACCGAGGTTCCTACTTCAAAAGCTGGGGCAGGGCTCCGGCAAGAGTCTGCCGGGCCCTGATAACGGATCTGGACGAGATGCATTTCCTCACGAAGGAAGTGGTGGAGGGAGTCGAGATCGACGGAGTACTCTTGGGCGCGTACCGATGTCAGGTCTCGCTCCGGGTGAACAGTGATGTTCGGGTGGTAGCCTTTGTTGGCGAAGAACGGGGAGACGCCCGTGGTGGCATTCGGAGCGTTGTTGTATGCGAACTCTGCGAGAGGCAGGAGTTCGGACCAATTGTCCTGCTGGTAGTTACTGTAAATACGCAGGTACTGCTCGAGCGTCTGGTTCATCCGTTCGGTCTGACCGTCTCCTTCCGGGTGATAACCGGAGGTGAAGTGGAGGCGGATGTCGAGGGCCTTACCAAGTGAACGGAAGAAATGAGAGACAAACTCCGGACCCCTGTCGGAGGTGACGTGGGATGGAACTCCGTGCTTGGAGAACACATGGAGGAGGAAAAGCTTGGCCAGTTCCGGAGAGGTGATGGTATCGTGGGTAGGGATAAAGATGCACTGTTTGGACAGGCGGTCCACGACGACCAAGATGGAAGTGAATCCGGAAGAGGAGGGTAGCTGTTCGATGAAATCCATGGAGATGGAGTTCCAAGGACGTTCGGGGATGGGGAGTTGTTTGAGTAAGCCGTAAGGCTTATGACGGGGGACCTTGGCGCGGGCACAAGAAGTGCAGGAGGATACGTAACTCTTGATGAAGTTACAGATACCCGGCCAGGTATACTCACGACGCACTAGATCCAGAGTCCGGTTTTGCCCGAAGTGTCCGGAAAGTTGGTGGTCGTGTTTGTCTCGCAAAACGCGGAGACGGAGATCGTTAGAATCCGGCACGTAAATGCGATTGTCCAGCCTTAAGAGGCCTTCGGCATCAACGGACCAGCGGGAGTTGGGGAGGTTGGGGGAAGCGAGATGAGAAGAGATTGAGGTGTCGGAGGAGAGGGAGGTTAGGATGTCTCAATGAAGAGCCTCTGTGTCGACGAGTACGGCTGCTCGGATTACTGTGGCAGCTAGGAACGTGGCTCGTAAGGACGCAGTGAGCTGCTCTGAAGTGAAGACCGGTCGGAAGTTCTGTGGGTTGACGCGAGCGTAGTCCATATCCCCTTCTTTGGGATAGACGTCCCAACGTCTTGTCAACGCATCTGGTTTAACTCCGAGTCTTCCGGGACGGAATCGGACTGTCATGTGGAATTGGGAGAGGAACTCTGACCAGCGGGCTTGCCGCCGGGTCAAGAGTTTGGTGGTGGAGAAATACTTGAGGTTCTTGTGGTCGGTGACGACGTCGATTGGGGTTCCTGAACCTTCGAGGTAATGACGCCATGATCGGAACGCATCATGAATGGTGAGCAGTTCTTTGTCATGGGTGTCGTAATTGAGCTCCGGCGCCGAGAGTGTTCTTGAGCGGAAAGCGACGGGGCGAATCTCTCCGTCATCACAGCGAATGGAGAGGATTCCGGAGATCGCGTAATCGGAAGCGTCGGTTTCTACAATGAGGGGGGCGTCGGGTAGCCAATGCGTGAGGATAGGAGCGGAAGTGAAGGCCTCTTTCAAGGTGTTGAAAGCGGCGCGACAGTCGTCGGAGAATAGCCAGGGGGCTCCTTTACGCGTGAGGCGCGTCAAGGGGACCACAATGTTGGAGTATTGGTGAATGAAACGCTGGTAGAA
Organism: Cantharellus anzutake; assembly: GCF_015039405.1. Lineage (NCBI taxonomy): Eukaryota > Fungi > Basidiomycota > Agaricomycetes > Cantharellales > Hydnaceae > Cantharellus > Cantharellus anzutake. The sequence goes on from NW_024066958.1 coordinate 1,416,834, forward strand.
GTTAGCGAAGCCAAGGAAGGATTGGACATCCTTGACTTTACGGGGCTCGGGCCAATCTTGGACGGCTTTGACTTTCTCGATGGACATGGTGAGTCCGGAAGGAGAGAGGCAGTAACCGAGATATTCCGTAGTGTCCGTATGGAACTCGCATTTCTTCGGATTGGCGTATAGGCCGTGTTTGCGGAGTCTCCTAAGAACTTCTCGGACATGCTCCTGATGCGAAGCCATGTCTTCCGAGTAGGTAAGGATGTCGTCTAGGTAGACTACCACAGAAACGTCCAGGAGGTCGGCAAAGATCGTGTTTACGAATCGCTGGAAAGCCGCAGGTGCATTCGTGAGACCGAATGGCATGACAAGCCACTCATAGGAACCATAGCGCGTGCGGAAGGAAGTCTTCCATTCGTCGCCTGCTGCGATGCGAACCAGGTGGTAGGCATGCCGGAGGTCGAGTCTGGTATAGACCGTGGCACGGCTAGGTGCGTCAAGGAGGTCGGAAATGCGGGAAGTGGGTAGCGGTCCTTTTTGGTGATCTTGTTCAGCCCTCGGAAGTCGATGCAAAGACGGAGGGATCCGTCCTTCTTGCGGACGAAGAGGACCGGTGCCGCGTGAGCGGAGGTAGCGGGACGAATGAAACCGGAGGCCAGGTGCTCATCTAAGAACGCCCGGAGGGCCTCGAGTTCCGAAGGAGAGAGAGAGTACATGGTACCCAAGGGTGGGGAGGTGCCTTCCTCAAGGTCAATCTTTAGGTCGTGCTCACGGTGCGGTGCCAGCGTCGAGGCCTTGCTCTTACTGAACACGTCCGCGAACTCGTGATACTCCTTCGGAACGGCCGAGAGGTCGACGGAATCGGTGTGGGGAGAGGCAGCCCTCAAGCGGCTTTCCTCGGAAGGGATGGTTAGGCTGAAGGATACCGATCCTTCGAGTCGGCAAGCCTTCGTGAATGCGGAACGGCTGACGAACTCGATAGATGGTAATGGAGGAGTAGCAGCCTGTGACTGAGGTGCTGGCGAAACATCAGATGGTTGGATGTCGGATGGCGGCAGTGTTGCCGGAGACGACGGGGGAGAGCTCGGAGTGACTGTCTTGGTAGGTTCGGAAGTTCGGAACGTGATACTGCTTGAGACCCAGTCAATCAACGGATTGTAGCGGGTAAGCCAGTTGTGTCCTAGGACTAGGGAACATGATCCATCCAGCGATGTGACAAAGAAAGTCGTGGGGGTGATGTTTCCGGAAGCGAAGCGGAGGGGAATATCAACGGCACGGGTTATGATTGAGTTGGTGCTACCGTCGAATAGGCGTAGTTGTAGGGGTTTGATCTGGTATGTCTTCAAGGCCAGCTTTTTTACGAAGGTGTCGTCGATGAAGCAGTCCGAAGACCCAGAATCTACGAGTGCGGGTACGTTCTCATAGGAGCGGAAAAGTTTATTTTGTGTCCTACTATTGGACGGAGGAGAAACAGAAGAAGAGAAGCGGAGAGAGGTGGATCGATCTACGGAAGTAGTCGGAGGGGGTGGAGGAGAGAGTGGTACATCAGCAACACTATCTACAACGGGTAGAACATTGCCCGAAGGGTCAACATTGAAAGGAGAAAATAGACCATTTGAGAGAGAAAAGGAAACGGGAATGTGGAGGGAGGATAGGTCGGAAATGGAAGACGCGTTTAAACGCACTTCTTTGAGCGCACGGAAGGAAGGATCGCAACCCCCGGTCCGTGCGGAGTCCACGGGGGTGCGGACTAATTTTTTGCTTCTGCGGAAGCGGATCCTTGCTCCTCGGTCTGGGCCGAACGGGCCTTAGATGCGCGAGAAGAAGACTTGGGACAATCCTTGACCATATGGCCAAACTGACCGCAGAACATACAAAGTTTCTCGTCGAGACGGCGCTTACGCTCTTGTGGCGTGAGCTTGCCGTTGTCTCCGAGTTTAGAAGAGAGGTCCGGTTTAACGGAGCTGGCCTCGGACTTCTTGTTGTCCTTCGGAGGCCTACTACCGGAAGCGGAGTTGAAAGAGGAGGAGGAAGGGACGGGGTCGGAACGAGAAGCGGCGGTGGACTTGTCGAAGACGTTAGAGGAAGAGGGTTTCGCGTGACGTGTAACTTCCGATTTACGCTCCCAATAGCGCGCATCGAGAGTTTGGGACAGGGTGCGAAGCTCAGAGAGAGTAGAGGGTTTACCTACTCTGGCAATATCATCCTTGATACGTTCCGGCAATCCGTTGTAGAAGAAACGACGAAGCGCGGCTTCTCCGTAACCGTGGAGTTGAGAGGCGTGTCGATTGAATTCGACGACGTATTTGTTGATGTGGTGTCCGTCCTTCATGTCTAACGTCATTAGTTGAACCTCGGCGTCACCCACAGGATCGTGAGGGCCGAAGTTAGTTTGAAGTTCGTTAACGAACTCTTGATAGTCGTTCATCCATCGCGGACGAAGCGTGGAATTCTGGTCGAATAACAGGTCCGGCTCAAACCAATCGAGGGCCATTCCCTTGAGGTAGGACTGCGCAAATATGACTTTAGCGCGGTCACTAGCGAAAGCGAGGGGACGGTCCTGGAAGTTGAGCTCGCATTGGACCAAGAATACTCGGAGTTCTCGGGGATCCTTCCCGTCAAACTGTTCGGGTTCGCGGACCTTGGTCCGGAGAGCAGAAGATGGTGGTGGTCCTCGTCGTCCGGTGTGACGAGCCAGACTGGCAATGGCTTGGGCCAATTGTGTAATGGCCATGTTGGAGGTGGGTTCGGCATCGTCGGTGGTTGGAACAGTGGGGATGGGAGGATCAGCAGGAGGAGGGTCGACAAAGTCGGGGACCTCGGAACCGAGTCCAAAGAAGTGGGCGGGATCTATGGGTTGTTCCGTGGTGTCTCCGAAGTCGGAGTCTGCAACTGGTGATCGATTCCTAGCGGGGCGCATGATTGGAGTCGATGGGAGAGGGGTTTCAAGGTTAGAAAAGCTTCGAAACTCAACTGGGTTTCTCGCCAATCGACTAGGACCAGGCTGAGAGGGTTCTGGGGAAGGTGAAGCGGAGTTGGGGACTAATGTGCGTAGTTGCGAACGAGTGCGAAGGACTTTTGGTGCCATACAAGACGTGTACTAGTCAGGGAGCAGATAAATACTGTCAGAGACCAGATTTAAGACGAAGGAATGTCTCCGTAACGGAGGGCTTTGGCCTCAGCGACTTCTGCCAGGAGCACTGTGCCTAGTGACACGTCCGTGCCCTAACTTACTGACTGGCACTTAGAACCTAGTGGGGGTAACTCTAGTTGATTTATCTGCTGGGGCGTAACCTATGTACAAGTAGTGTATATATATGGTTACAGCGGAGACGGTTCCGCAATTGGCGGAGCCGGACGGAGCAGAGCTAACGGGGTTAAGACATTAGCCGACTGAATATTACCGACGAGTCGGTTCGCGGGGTTAGCGGAAAGGCAGGCGTTAACCCAGAAACGGAAAGGAGGGATAAGCCCGAAGGTGGACTCTGCAGGGCAGGCGAGTGTATTGCCCAGCGGAGGCGGGAGTGCGCTAGCGGACGTCGGAGCTGTCCGGAAGTCTTCGGGGCTCCGTACTTAGGGAGGCGTAGGTAATAAATTGAAATGAGGGGGTGGTGACCATCGAGGGGTACCGGGAGGTTTGCGGAATACGGGGGGCTCCGAGGTTGGTGAGGGGAAAGCAGAGTTAGAACGGAAGGGTCGGAGAGCCCGGAAGTCGATGGCCGGGAATGGATATGACAAGGAGCAGAGCAGCAATTGGCTCACAACTGGTCTGAGCGCCAGTGTCGGTGGCTTCGGGAAGCACCTTCGTTCGGGAGGTACCCGAGGGTTATTTGGTGGCGGGTCACCTGCGAAAAGCAATCGGAGAGGCCCTGGAAGACCACCGACCGTCCCCAAGTCCGGTCCCAACTCCAATGGGCATGGTAACAGCCAAGCCAAGGAGACTACTATCCGGACAGACCTACCACTCATGGACGCGAACCTACAGTCCATCCCCGCTTCACAATGATGTTGTTGATATCTTAATACATGCACTCTAATCAATCAGCCTGATATAATTTCATAACAATCGAAACGGAACAAAGGATTTCCCGTCCCTGCACCCTGATTTTGCACATTCGATTAAGTATCCTCGATGTGCGAAGAGTCGTTGAGGACGAACAGACTCATGACTCCATGAAAATCGGGCAAACTAAATCCCATGGTCTCGATCCAGACTCGATCTATTGTTTTTTTTTTTAGTAGGAGTAATATATACTTATGATCCCTATCACCATAATGTATTGAAGACAGTTTGCGCCACCTGCAGCCACACTTAGTACACCATCGTGTTGATGGCACTCCGTCCTAATGCAAAGTGCTTTTCGTCCTGCTGCCACACTTCAGCCATTGGCGCCCCTTTTTGAGATCAGTCTTCCGGTGCCAGGGCGGGGCAGGAACGTCATCAACATTGTTGTGAGTGGCAGCTCAAAAGTGCTGATAATGACAACGTGACTAATGAGTTGAACTCTAACAGTGGTTGCCATGCATGGACTAGCTCCAAACTCACACTTATGTCAGAAGCTGTCGACAACCCAAACTATGAACAATGGAATTAATTCATTGATCGCAGAAGAAGTTAACTCACGGCTCCAAAATCTGGGCCACAAAGAAAGAAAAATTGGACTATAAGGATACGAGGTCACTGTTGCAGTAACTTGATATGAGGGGGGAATCCCCGGCCCTGAGAAGCGCGTTGAGTTGGGGGGAGGAGAGCCATCGCTTGACCATGTACATACGTACCAAACCGGCGCCTTGCATGGTCATCAAAATATCCTTAAAAAACCACAGGTTCCATCAAGACAAACTACATTTTTAGAGCCAACCAAGGCATGCCACTCACACTGTTGCAAATATCCCCTAATTTTGCAGTCGCTCGAAATGCACGCGCACATACTATATGTATGAAGAGGAAACAAACATACCAAGAGAAATCCTCAACCAATTGTTGGCAATGTCAGGCATTTGATCAGCCCTTGCCAAACTCGAGTGCTGGGTGCCAGAGGCCTTCGTGAAAACATTTGCATATAATACCATTCACCAATTGTAAGTTACAGCATTTTCTTATATGACATTGTTATATACAACCATAATCATTAAGTAGCATGATTCTTAATTTCAATTCTTTCCAAATAATCGGAAAACAGTCAACCTAGCAGTTAAGGAATAGGGATGTACATCACTAAATGACAACTTGGCTGATATCAACGACCACCGGGGCTCTCAGTTTGCCCTGGAGCAGAAATCGAGTCCCGTCCTTGCTAGCCCGAGGAAAGTGATATTGGATAGATGTATTCTCATAGAACAGCAGATCACCATACCAGGGTTTATTCTCGCTGGAGGAGGGATCCACATTTGTAAAGACTGGGCAGTACTTGAGTTCAACAATGAGTTCGACTTGTCCATTAAAGAAGACCGGAGGTATCAAAAATTCAAACTGGACAAAAAGAAATGGGACCCGCCCCAGACTCGTACCCAGTCGGAGGAGCTCCGTGGATGCGCAAAATAATAGCTTTTTTACGCAATGTAAATAAACGTTCTCACACTGGTACGACTGCTTCCGATGCTAGTCACGTTCTGTACTCAATAGAAAAGATCACATGGTACGGAGTTAAACAAATATCCGATCACCTACTCCGAAACTTAGCCCGCGACACTTCGCTCCTCCGACTGGGGCAAAATGTAGGTGGCGATGCATCGGAAATACCCGACTCTCACGCTAAGCCTGAATGAGTTGTACATAGAGGTTGCGCAATGTAATTGTTAGTGTTGACACATGCGGTCATTATACCCAACCCAACCCATAGAGACTTGGGAGCACCTTGAGGGTTGTGAAATCGACAACCCGGGCATGTGCGGAAATTGACTCTTTGTATAATACTTCTACAGCACTTTATAGTTGGTGCTTTGTAGTGAAGCGGTACAAGCGTTAGCTGAGGCTATGCAGCCTTTTTTGGCTGTGGGTGTTCGATTCCCACTCAGTAAACCTTTTTTTTCCTTCTTTACTCCTTAGTGTAAATGGGAAGTTGTCACAATTATTCCTGAGACCATAAAAAAAAGGTTTACTGAGTGGGAATCGAACACCCGCAGCCAAAAAAGGCTGCATAGCCTCAGCTAACGCTTGTACCGCTTCACTACAAAGCACCAACTATAAAGTGCTGTAGAAGTATTATACAAAGAGTCAATTTCCGCACATGCCCGGGTTGTCAATTTCACAACCCTCAAGGTGCTCCCAAGTCTCTATGGGTTGGGTTGGGTATAATGACCGCATGTGTCAACACTAACAATTACATTGCGCAACCTCTATGTACAACTCATTCAGGCTTAGCGTGAGAGTCAGGTATTTCCGATGCATCGCCACCTACATTTTGCCCCAGTCGGAGGAGCGAAGTGTTGCGGGCTAAGTTTCGGAGTAGGTGATCGGATATTTGTTTAACTCCGTACCATGTGATCTTTTCTATTGAGTACAGAACGTGACTAGCATCGGAAGCAGTCGTACCAGTGTGAGAACGTTTATTTACATTGCGTAAAAAAGCTATTATTTTGCGCGTCCATGGAGCTCCTCCGACTGGGTACAAGTCTGGACCCGCCCTATCGCAGAGGAATAGGCAGAGGCTTTATCGCGCTCACCCAACCTGGTCATGTTTGGTGAGAGATCATAAGGGCATTTCAGCCAGGATTCATCTGAGTTGTGTCTTGAATCTGGCTCGGAACTTTGTACATGGGATGCACCCTCTTCCAGGGTCAAATGAATGGTGTGGTCACCAAATACCGGTGTAGGAATGAGATATGGGAGAGGAAGAACATGACCGGGATTGAAAATCCAGAATTCAGAATTGTGCATACAATATTGAGCAACCAACTCAGATGTATTCGTTGACCAGACAAAAGCGCAGTTCGCATTGAAAGCGGCTACATATCGGCCTCCAGGAGAGAATCCAACTGTGTGACGTTGAGGAGTAGATGAAAGTTGAGGATTGGAAAGAATGAAAGGAGCCGAAGGAGATGCAAGGAGCCGAATGGAAGGCTCTCCTGAAAAATATAGGAGTGCCACATTGCTGTACCAACTCTGAGTTTGAGGGACTCGGATAATAAAACATCCATTGCTCGACAATGCAGTTAGAGCAGGGTAATCACCACTAGGAAGAGCGCCACATGGCACCGAACGTGTGCCACGACTGAGAATGGAGATGTTTCCAGCAGTGTCCTCGGTGGCAATCTGAGCATTGGCACCAAGGATAAACTCTATCCAAACTGGATGGTTGGGAGGATCGGATCGGAAGCGAAAGATTGTACGTTGATGGTTGGGAGGGTTGGATTGGAAGCGAGAGATTGTACACTGGTGGTTGATGTCTGCAACTTCAATGATCCCATTTCCGAAACCGAGGGCGACATGAGAACCATCTTGAGAAATCACCGCACAGGTCACAATCCCATTACGAACATCATGTTCAGTGAACTCGGCTTCATAATTTGTTACTTTCCAGCCATGTCCATCAAACTTCTTTGGTAGGTTGCTCAGTTTTGCCTCGGCAACCTCCTGAGCATTACATGCATCCTCGCTCAAAGGAATAAAGCCACCGGAAAACTTTCCGGATGTGGAGAACACTTGAACAGGATCAGAGAGATGACCATACAATTCATAGAGTGACGACGAGGTGAATGGAAGGAATGATCGATAAAGATGCCAAGGATTGAAATGGGGACTACACCATAAAGTGGTTCCGAAAATTTTGTCCAACAGTTTCATTGATTTATGATTCTATAGAGCATCGTGTGATGTCATATCGTTTGGGTACATGAAGTATACGCGGGAACTCACAGAGAATTCAATCGAACGGCCCCAAACCATCCATTTCATGTCCTGCTGAGAAACCACCATAAACGAAAACAAGTTTTGTGTCAGAAGTCGTTCAAACTCTCTTTGCAATTCATTAGACTCTTCTGAAAAGAGTGACCAAGGATCCAAGTGGTCAAACAACCAGGTGAATGGATACTGGATGCAGTCGGGTAGCCTTTTCACCGAAAAATTATCCCACTTCCTTCTATCTCCCAAAGGGAGTTCAGTGGGAATCCCAACCTTGTTCCTTTGAATAACACCATTCACAAGTCGAAGGAGTCGTAATCCAAGAAAATATCCTTTTCGATCATCAATAAAGAACACCTTGTCTTCTTCCTCACCAATGGGGTCTTCCATGATAAATTCCTTTGCCGTTGCATGATAGAATTCGACAGTTGCATTGTTTGAAGGGACATCAATTATCGAGCTGATAGGATTCAGTATCGCATAGATCTCATCCTCCGCAATCCCCAAGAGATGTGACATGCTGTAAACACTGAGTGGTTCTTGCGCAGCAACAACCATCCCAACTACTTGGCGATAATTATTCACTACATGTGAAGGGATGCTTGCCACGTTGGGCCTAAAGGCTCGCCGCATTATTCGCAGATACTCCTCATTGAGATCCTTGGACGCATCTTGGAGGTCGAGGAAGTATTGAAACTCTAGTTTGAGGACAGAACCCCTTTGAGTCCGAACCTGAACTTCCCGTATCCGGATCGAGGCCATGACAGGCAAACCATGGCAAGCCAGAGTGAAGGCATCAAGATCGTCCGTCGATGGTTTCCACTGTGACTCCCCAATGCAACCCCTAAGCCCATCTGTTACCATAATCCGGATCGTATCGAAAGTCTCATCTGGTGCAACCTTATCCATGTCTTCACATGAGATGACACGGCCCCGATTCCGAGATTTATCCCAAGCCGAAACAACTTGAGATTCAGGGTGAGAACTGACCAGTATGGAAAACGTTGAAGGCAGCTCCTCAAGCAAAAGTACGAGGCTCATAAGTGTCCCAAGTGCCACTGAATCCCCACATTCATCTAAACCATCCAAGACGATGGTGAAGCGTTTCTCGCTTGCGGACATTATGCCCTTGAGACCATTCATCGGCTCGAGAACCAAAGTCCTCATTTGCTCCTCCAGAGGAAGACTCAGAACCAACTCCGAATTTGGCTGTCGAAGGCATTTGATGAGCGAGACCTTGAAGTCCCCATTGAAGATCGCAAGTTGACGTGCCAGTGTAGAAGGAAACTTCTCCAGAGAATCGAGGCCCGTCCCCTTTTGATTTTTGTCCCAAAAGAAAGAGGCTGCAAGAGTACCTTCCTTCTCAAGCATCGATGCGATGCTCATAGATACCGCTGTCTTCCCGGTGCCAGGAGACCCATGGAGCCATACAAATCGGTTTCCGGCCCGCTTCAGATGATTGAGAAGGGATGTTTGTATTTGAACTCGTGTGCTTGGAAGACACTTTGACTTGCTCTTCACATAGGTATGCTCGGCTGCAACTCGAGGAAGTTGTTCAAGTTGTGCTGAAAGATGTAGCGGTGATGAAAGAGCCCAATATTGGAGAGAGCGAAATAACATACATTTCACCGATGCTTCAATTGTGCGAAGAAGCGTTAAAGTAGTTGCCTGCGCCTATTGCAAAACGCACACCAACCAGTCAAATCAAGGGGTCGGGGGCTCTGATGGGGACAAACCGCAAACGAGTTAAGGGCATCATTTATACACGCCTTCACACCGTTTATCCTCTTGGCAATTTCACGCGCTAAGAATATCTTCTTTGCCCGATTTTGACTTTTGAGTAATTCAATCTCGTTTATCTGCTTTTTCAGGGCCCTGTCGATAGGAGTCTTGGATTGGAAGGGCAGTGGTTGTGGGAGTAGGCAGACGTACAAGTGAAACCTTTTGATCAACTGAACTACCTCGCGAGGGATTTGGTCCGTCAACAGCTCGAGCGGCTGCAGAATGGTCACATAAGCTCTTTGGATGTCCTCATCCAATCCTTTGAGATCATCATCGTTTCCACCGACAGTCTGCACAGATCATGCACAATGATACAAACATGAGATCGAGTGAATGATATGTCCTCTTCTATCACGGAAACAGAAAGGCGAGCTAACCTCGTAAACCTGGAGCCATGTCAGAAGTAAATTCGGAATTGCGTCAAGACCCGGAACCGGGGCCAACTTAAGAGCTTCAGCTGCAGTTTGTAGAACCAGCGTTATACCGCCAATGATTACTTTTTTTCGATCACTCTTTAAGCTAGCCGATGGCATGATCGTGAGTTCCGATAGGCCAGAAACGTTGATACCCTCAGAATCCAACTGTGCGTGATGACTGCTGGGCATAGCATGCGTCCCAAACGCCGTGAAGAGATCATCAATACCAATACTTCTAGTAAGGGGAAGATTGGAAGTGCTCAGTATGCTATGATTGGGAGAAAATTTGCGCCTGATCTTCCTCGATCTGCGGTCCGTGGAAGACGATGGTTCCTTCGGATCACTGCGGCGACTATCGGAAGCAGTCACTGCAGGCTCAAGATATGAAGGTCTTGCCGACCCTCTGAACTGATCGCGATGGGTGTTGTCGTGATCAGAGGATACATTGGGCCTAGTGACATGGACCTGCGGAACAGGAGACTCCGAAGGGGTCAAGGGATGCGATGCTTGCGAAGATGAGCCGGGAGCGGGACGCTTTCCTTTGTTGCAGGGATGAATAATCTTGGATGTATTTTTTTCAGACATTGCGCCAGTGCGATAGCGCTTGTGTGGAAGGGTGAACGAAGGACAGTACCAGCGCAATTGCGTGCCGCATGCACATGATGCGTATGAAAATGCTTTCGCAGAAGGAAGCTGGTTCAATCATAAATCAATTGGTTGCACAGGACTCAATAGATCGAGCCTGGATCGAGATCATGGGATTTAGTTTGCCCGATTTTCACGGAGTCATGAGTCCGTTCGTCCTCAACGACTCTTCGCACATCGAGGATACTTAATCGAATGTGCAAAATCAGGGTGCAGGGACGGGAAATCCTTCGTTCCATTTCGATTATCATGAAATTATGTCAGGCTGATCGATTAGAGTGCATGTATTAAGATATCAACAACATCATTGTGAAGTGGGGATGGACTGTAAGTTTGCGTCCATGAGTGGTAGGTCTGTCCGGATAGTAGTCTCCTTGGCTTGGCTGTTACCATGCCCATTGGAGTTGGGACCGGACTTGGGGACGGTCGGTGGTCTTCCAGGGCCTCTCCGATTGCTTTTCGCAGGTGACCCGCCACCAAATAACCCTCGGGTACCTCCCGAACGAAGGTGCTTCCCGAAGCCACCGACACTGGCACTCAGACCAGTTGTGAGCCAATTGCTGCTCTGCTCCTTCAGAGACTCCAATGTCGACTCTTGCTCATGCGTTGAAGCGGATGCAATCACAACATCTGCCAAGCCATCAGGAGGCGCAGGCATCGACTCAGGAAGCCCTTCAGTTTCCACAGTCGCACCTTCAGAGGCATCCGGACCTGTGTCCGTTGACTGTACTCCAGAAGGCTCTGGTGGGTGTCTGTCAACATGATCCAATTCACCAGAAGATGACTGCCCATGATTAACGCCATTCCTCGTTTGGACTTTCGAGAGGTGCAGTGAGCGCACTGTGGCACTGTCGCTCCCTGCGTCTGCAGGTATGTCCACGTCTTCTGACATGGCAGGTAGAGTGGACTTGACAAACATCGATACTGGCTGCGCATTGCGGGTTTGCCAAAATCCGGGGAGGGTGATCGGGGGAAAGAATGTCCGTCTTGGTGTAGGGGATTCAGCTCCATATGATGTTGATGCAGGGGCAGGGTTGCTGACGTCGATGCTTCCAGCTGTTGTTTGTATCAACCGTAAATTTCGGGATGGCCCGTTTGCTGCCTTCTAAAAACGTTGCTGCAAGAAGGAATGATATATACAACGAAAGCTCAAGCACGCACGCTGTCTGCAGAGTGGAGTTGCCTTCCCCAGCGTTGGTGGTAATGGTGAGGGCCAAAAGAAGGTTTTTGCGATTTGGCAGCGTGTGTCGCATGTCCAGGGCTTGCAAGTTGTGCTCTGTCATGAGCTTGCCAGCTGAGGTCGATAACGTATTCACAGCCTGAACCTGACGAACCTTACCTTTTCAATGTCTTTGTTGAGAAGGAACACGGCCTATTCAGTCTATACATGTCCACACCTTTGGAAAAGAGAGGGAACCTATCGTCGGGGTAGGTGGTGAGTAAAAGTTAATCATGGAAATTGGATATAGCACACATCCGAGGCCCATGCAAGCTAGGAATTGGGTCTTTAATCAGGCTACGACCCCAGTGCGTGTTGTTGGATGTGACAGCATATGACCCCAATAGAAGGTTAGGAGGCTGACCACCTGTGCGGCGTAGCCTAACGCAATTGCCATAGTGTCTTCGTTTACATCTGGGCATTTTAGGACATGGAAAGGTGGAACAATGTCAGCTGGGCTAGAGGGAATTGGTAATAGTACGTCTACTATGGTGAACAAAAGATCTGTTGGAGGGGAAGATACACTCCAGCGACCGCACGACAGTTACCCGTCTGGCCTGAAGCATTGCCTCCTGGGATGAAAAGCGCACCCTAGAAGAACAGCGTCCAGTTTTCAAGCGATAGCTGTGCGTACTCTTGCAAGGAAATCCAGTTCAGCAAGAAGGTCCCTGTTCAAAGAAAGTATCGCTTGCACGGCAGGAAGATTGGTTCTTCGTTGTCTAACTGCTTACGGCGGCCCTGGATGGTTGAACGGGCTGAGGATGATGGCAGGGTAGGAGTTTCATGTTTAATTTCGCGCTCACATCAATTGGACTCACTTTCCGACACTCCCAGGCAAATCAATGACTGTTGACTCATGCACTCGTCAGGTTGGGATTGAAAAACCGTGCCTACCAGTCGCATTAGTAAAGGGACCTTGGTTACAAGTATAGTACCTACCTTGGTGATCGAGCTATCCCCAACAAACATAAAATTCACTATATCCATCACGTTGCACAAAGATCTTAATTCTACATCCACCAGTAATTTGCGACAATGAGTCTAAGATATATCAATTTGCAATCCCAGTAACATACGAAACGGAAAGTACTTTAACGTATCTGCAAGAGATGCACCATGCTTCGCCTTAGCCTCTCCCCATGCTTGACACCCCCCGCATTCGGTTCTGCATCGCTGTGTCTAGATCTATGATGCACCCGGCGATTAATGACCGTTGCCAGAGCATCAATTCCACTGTCCGAAACTTTCTGGTGTTCTAGAGACGGCGAGCATTCAGGAGTGATGTCAATTGACGACCCAAGGTACGGTTTTCCGGTAGCACCCAGGCTAAACACTAGAGAGTTAGGCAGCAGATATACCGTCGTTGACTGAAAATGGAGGATAAATTTCAGCGCGATGCAAAATCTCATGAACATCAGAAGCGTACATCTGGGGCAAAAGGCTTCAAACGCTGGAGGTCAACACGCCACGTGGTGAGAGGATCCCAGAAGGTCCTTCTGTGGCGTAGGCGTCCCTTACTTTATACTCGGCAGTTGTCTGCGACCAGACGTCTGACGACCCCAAACAGCCACTTCAAATCCGGTTGCACTGAGATTCGTGCCGGCAGAAAACTCGTCCTTGAGTATCAATGATGGGTTGGTCGACGACGGATGAATGGATGGAATGGAGCTTGGAATTTTGTCATATTCTCGCTCCGAGCGGATGAGGAAGGGAACGAGGACGAATGTAGGGAGCTCGAGCGAGCTCCTCCGCGACCTCGGCTGAGGGAATCCAGGCCTTGTTAGACTATGGGAAGAGGATGAGGAAAGCCTAGATATCATGTTACGTGCACTTCAACGGGTGGGACGCTTAGGTGTGCCCTGAGACTGATGGGCACTTGCTTCATTTCATTCGTGGTAGCAAGCAAATGGTCAGGAAGGTCTCGAACAAGCGAGATGAAAAAATAGCTTCCAAATCACTCTGCGTTGACAAAGACGAAACAGAATTCAAGTTTGAGGAACAAAGAGAGGATGCAGCTCGACCTCTCTTATGTGAGTGGGAGTTGGTCATTGATGAAGCCTGCTTTGTGGAGCACCTCTTCCCCAATCGCGTCTGTGACGGCACCGTCAGAGGGCACAGTCCTGAGAGACACTGCAGATGCTGATGACACACGTCTGGTATGATGGCGTGCCAGAGCAATATCCAGATTGCCGAGTCCATGGCCGTCATTCCGCAAAAGGTAGCTGGGAAGAGGTCTAGAAATGACCCTATATAGTAAACCTTGACGCATTAAACCGACAAGCATTTGGGGCGTGCCTCGTTGAAGGGGGGGTGATGAGCTTGATGGCTGTTTCCACAAGGCATTAGTCTCCAAAACCATTTTTGGTGGGGAGGAGGAGGCGGAAGGTGACGTGGATAAAATACTCAGCTCACAGGAAGGGCTGCGAGGAGTTGGAGTATAGAAGAGGGAACCTGGAAAACGGAGCTCTGACGGTTTGGATTTTGGGCAGGCGGAAAATACGCTGCCGCTTGCGCGAGACAGGAAGGTGTGGATGGCTGGGGCCCACTTTCAATGGAGGTGCCTGGAGCAGGCATCAATGGTTGTGCTGGTGAAGACGATATGGACGCTGGCGGCGAGGTCGATTCGGTCTTCAGAGGCGTATCTTTGGGGGGCAAGCTCTCCGATCGAGCCTTCACTGGAGTGCTTTCTAAGGATACAACATCCTTGGATGCGATCCTCGACACCGCACGAGTAGACGTTACAGAAGAAAGGGCCAGCAGAATTTCGATGACATAGCGGACACAGGTTAGGCATAGTCAAGGGGGTAAGTCCCGCTCTCTCACTTGGCACATCTATTTCAGTAGCAACTGAGCTCGTGGCATCCGTCGGGCGCAGGGTCAGAGAAGCTGCCAAATTAGACACCGCAGCGGTCATCAGCATAGCCATAGGTTCCTCAACAGAAGAAACTAGGCTTTTGGGCAATGGTGTAGGGGATTCAGGGCGCAATGATTGTGATCTCCTTGGGAGACTAAGCGATTCTCCAGTTATTTGAGATATCAGTCCGCGTTCCAAATGACTACATGCAGAAGGAACCGACGGTGGACGAGCTTTTATCGTTTCAAAGGGACGCGGCTCAGATGGAGAAGTAGGTTGTTCTTCAGATCGTTCCCTTGAAAAGCGGTTTGATGTGCTCCGAGTCAGCTTGGCATCAGTGGCTTACTGTTTACTCCATAAATTGCTTGAATGACTCGTATTTCACGGAATTGGCATGGGAGGAGGTGGAGATCCTAATCCAAAGCCACTTCTCGGCACAGGTGCCCCACCAAGTTTGTCGAAACGCGCTGGTTTGTTGATTCGTAGGCACCTTTTCCGACGGCGAGTGCTGCGGGCCTGGAGATAGTCGAAAATCGTGACGATCCGTTCCCAGGAGGCGTAAGTCCACTGTTGGCTTGCAGCACAGCAATACGTTCCTTGAGAGTGGACCTGCCGGGTGCATGTTCAGGACGTTTGGATTGATGACTTACAACAGTGTGCATGCACATATTGAAATCTAACCCAGCCTTCGCAGGTGCACTTTCATCTCACGTCTCAGTACACAATCTGTCCGCGTTAAAGTGGACAACCGTTGAAATCAGCAAAAAATGCATTGCGACTTCAGGGCACCAGAATTCTATTGAAATAATTTCAGCATCCTCCGTCACCCTGCCTCCTTTAAGCCTAAGGAGATCGTGAACTCTGCTCTCCTGGGACTCCAGGATTTGGTACTTATTGTAAGAAGCGATATAAAATACTATACCTACTCTCCTTTCGGGGGACCATGCTTCCGTTGTTCGCTTTCGGCTCTATGGCCTCAATACTCCCAGAATTTTCCTCCTTGGACTTAATATGGGCTGGTCTCTCTATAATTGTCGGCTCTCCCACCTTCCCTACATGTCGTTTTTCGCGAGTGGAATCAGCGTATTCTGGTCCTGTTAGTTTCCGGCAAATTAGTAGGAATTGTGGAACTCACCTCTCTCCATCATCGCTCCCTTCAAAGGCTCCTGCCAAATATATACCAGATGATACTCCTTCATTGTGTATTTGTCAGCGCCGGGGCCTGCTTGCGTCCTGGGCCGTGAAGGAGCTGTAGAACAAGCAAATAGGGAAAGAGCCGGTTCAGCCTCGACATTCCGTTATCTTGATATACCCGTGTGCTAGCTACTCTGAAATTTATCACGCAGGGAGCTAGACCTGCACAAGACCTACAAGGATCCAACAGGATGAGCTCAGAATGTTCCCAAGCGAGAACCTCAATGCAATACGATTGCTTTGGCCAACTCCGCGCGGCGAGTGAGCTGATCTGGGGCTAGGGAAGTGGTAAACTCGGCAATGAAGAGAAGGTATCATCGAACAAATCATTGTGCGCAGTTAGTGTCCCCAAATGAAAATATCGACCCCGAATATTGTACAGCAGAAGGACGCCAGTCTGGAACTCCGAACTTCGCGCAAGTCGAGATTGAAATCTCGCATTTCTTCTCATTCATGTCGTCCGATTCCCTGCCTACCTTAATCATACCTTTCCACTCCTCGCTGGTTACAGAGAGGTCTGGAACATCATTTAATCAGGATTGTATCTGTCGAGGACTCAATCTGTAAATATGGCCAGCGTGCGACTATGCTTTTTTTGCGTGTCAGTGCGAATACGGGACTTTGTCTGCTTATATGCTAGCTCGTCTGCCATGGTCCACATCATAAAGGGCCCCTGGAAGAACCTCTTCAGTGGCACTTTCGTCGGGAATGTCGTGTATGAATGCTGCTTAAACCATTTACACGCTCACAAGTCTTTTCGGGATACTCACAATGCCCGTCGTCCTTTGTTACAAGCGCTTCCGTCGGGATGATGGAATGGACGTACTCGGCAGCAACACGTCCTGGGCCCATTATGGCGCATTGCCACCTAAGCTCAACTTCGAACTGCCTCTAAGATGTCTCAATCATGATGTTGGTCACCATCGCACTCTCGGCCTTTCACGTTATGCACTAACCACTTGATATTCCCTGCATTTGCATCGCCAACAAGACGTCGTTTTTCAGCTCCAACTTAAGGAATCCTTTCAACCATGCCTTTTTACTGTTTCTACCATACTCCATTTCTGGAAGTGTTTAAAGAACACAAGCTACGCATGTCAAGCGCCTCTACGCAATAGGGGCCTGTAAAGCGGGAAAGAGCAAGTCAATACACCGAGCGAACTTTCGGACGTTGCGGCTCTGCAATTTCCCAAACGAAGTTAAGTTTGACAGCACTTGCTTTATTAGGGGGTTTCACGGTAGGCAAGATTGGTCTAAACAGGTGTCTAGACTGAAATCCTAAACTGACCCAAGATTGATCAAAACTGGTCAATCTTGTCAATCTAGCTGTTGGGGCTCACATGCCCCAAATGGTCTAAACTGACCCAAGACTCAACTCAAGACTGGACTCCAAGATTGACCAGTTTTGATCAATCTTGGGTCAGTTTAGGATTTCAGTCTAGACACCTGTTTAGACCAATCTTGCCTACCGTGAAACCCCCTAATGAAACTGGCCGAATTGACCAATTTCCCAAAGCATTTTAGTAAAGGTGTCACGTTTCAATTCAGTTCAGAAGTGAACTCAATTGTTTTCAAACCATTTGAAGTGAAACCCTGAGGACCTTTTGCTGATGTTTCGTCCTGCTGCCACACTTCAGCCATTGACACCCTTTTTTGAGATCAGTCTTCCAGTACCAGGGCGGGTGTTAGGTATGGGTCAGCAAACAGGGACGACTGGCAGGGACAAGGCTCCGGGGTTGGGCTTCGGCCTCAGCGACTCCAAGAGAGCGCTGTGCCCACCTACTGTCTCATTGCCCACATTTCGAAGTGGCTTGAGGCTGCCTGTTAGACACTGATCCGGAGGTGGGCACCGGAGGTCGCCGATGCGGGCCGCTATTGGCCGCAATGCCTCAGACAAGGCCCGAGGGTAGGGCATTTGGCCTCAGCAACTCTAAAGGGAGTGCTGTGCCCCCTAGCTGTCTCTTGGCCCTCATTTCGAACTCACTGGGGCTGCCTTGTTGGGGTCAGGGCTTGGGGTCGTGGTCAAATCGATATTAGAGCTAAAGTATCATACAGGATATATATAAGGAGAAGGAATGAATGGGAGCGGACCCGGGCCGAAGGCCGAAGGGTCCGGAAGCAAACAAAGATAAGGAGTGGGGTTGGCCGCTCCGCGGCCGGCAATGACCGAGGGTCAAACAAACAATAACAGGTAAATAAAGGAAAGAGCGTAGGGCCGTGATAGTGGCGATGGTATCATAGTAGCGCTAGACTCGGAGTTGGGCCAGAGTCAGGCGCGGGGATGGTAGCAGCCCTGTAGGGGCCAAGTGGGCGAGGTAGAGGAGTCGCGCTAGGCGCGGTGCCGGAGGCGGACTCAGGGCAGGAAGGTTGGTGTGGCTGTAGGGGAGTCGGCCAGGTGCAGGGGAGCCTAGGGGCAAGCGGGGGAGTGAGCAGGGAGTCTTCATGGAGGATAGGGCTGAGGTCGGGGCTTGCACTCATGCTCGCATAGCGGGAATGGGCTCGGGCGGCATCGGGATGGGCTAATGGGCTGGAATGCATGGTCGTGACACTGCCTTGTTAGGGGGGACAAAACCTAGTTGATATTCAGACTAAAGTTATGATGATGTAATATACAAGTATATATATAGTAAGGAAACTGAATGGGTCAGGTGACAAACAAAACAAAAAGGGGCCGGCATCCGGGTCAGAGTGCATGGTCGTGACAGCAGGGCAGGAACGTCATCAACATTGTTGCGAGTGGCAGCTCAAAAGTGCTGATAATGACAACGCGACTAATGAGACAGTGGTTGCCATGCATGGACTCCGAACTCACACTTATGTCAAAAGCTGTCGACAACCCAACTATGACCAAAGGAATTAATTCATTAATCTGTCAGGGCACACCTGCCTGACCCCGTGCCGCTCCCTGCACCGTACTGCACTACCCCATTATCACTCCCCGTCTCCCCTTCCCCATTTTCCCCCTTCTCCCTATCTCTATTTCTATTTCTATTCTACGGTCGATTTCCCTTTCTCCATGTACTACTACATACCTGACCCCGCCCCCTGATCGCCGCACGCGCCGCGCACACTCCCGCCTACTGAGCGGCCACCTCCGGGATCTCCTGCGGAGACACCCAGGAAGGTGCGGCTGTGTGCGGAGATGACGTGGCTTTCTCCACGTGACCCTGGCCGCATGTATATAATAGTGCCTGGGGTGGGAACAGAAGAAGCAGCCTTCTTCTCAACTTCCCACTTCAGTGGTCGGGGACGCTCACCCTGCGACAGGATCGCCACTACGCACAGCCGCTACTCGTCCCACCAAGTCCCGCGCGCAGGGACCTCGCCGCTTTCGGAGCTGTCCCTGACAGCAGAAGAAGGCTTCAACCTCATCTCCCCCACCTCCCCCGCTATGGTGACTGAAGAGCAGTATGACGAACTGCTGTCCCGATTCCATGAGCTCCAGGCCATTGTAGAAAGCCAAGCTCAGAACCAACCCCCAGCCGCACCCGCACCGGCGCCGGTTCCCGCACCAACACCTGCACCCGCCCCCAGAGCCAAACCGCCTAAAGTCGCCCCTCCAGGGTCAAATGAATGGCATGGTCACCAAATACCGGTGTAGGAATGAGATACGGGAGAGGAGGAACATAACCGGGATTGAAAATCCAGAATTCAGAATTGTGCACACGATATTGAGCAACCAACTCGGATGTATCCGTTGACCAGATGAAAGCGCAGTTCGCATCATAAGCGCCTACATATCGGCCTCCAGGAGAGAATCCAACTGTGTGACGTTGAGGAGTAGATGGAAGTTGGGGATCAGAAGCAGTGAAAGGAGCCAAAGAAGATACAAGGAGCCGAATGGATGGCTCTCCTGAAAAATATAGGAGTGCCACGTTGCTGTACCAATTCTGAGTTGGAGGAACTCGGACGATAAAGTATCCATTGCTCGACGATGCAGTTATAGCAGGGTGATGACCACTAGTAAGAGCGCCACATGGCACCAAACGTGTGCCGTGACTGAGAACGGAGATGTTTCCATCAGTGTCCTCAGTGACAATCTGAGCATTGGCACCAAGGATAAACTCTATCCAAACTGGATGGTTGAAAGAATCGGATTGGAAGCGAGAGATTGTACGCTGATGGTTGATGTCTGCAACTTCGATGACCCCATTTCCGAAACCGAGTGCGACATGAGAACCATCTTGAGATATCACTGCACAGGTCACAACCCCATTGCGAACGTCATGTGCAGTGAATTCGGCTTCGTGATTAGTTACATTCTCGCCATATTTATCAAGCACCTTTGGCAGGTTGCTCAGTTTTGCCTTGGCAACCTCCTGAGCATTACGTGCATCCTCGCTCAAAGGAATAAAGTGACCGGAAAACTCGCCGGATATGGAGAACACTTGAACGGGATCGGAGAGATGCCCATACAATTCATAGAGTGACGACGAGGTGAATGGAAGGAATGATCGATAAAGATGCCAAGGATTGAAACGGGGACTATGCCACAAAGTGGTTCCGAAAATTTTGTCAAACAGTTTCATTGATTTGTGATTCTATAGAGCGTCAAGTGATATCATTCAAATACATGAAATATACACGGAAACTCACGGAGAATTCATCCAAATCACTCCACTTAGCCCCAACCGTCCAAACCGTCCACCCTTTAGAAACTGCCAAGAATGGTGGCAAGTTTTGTGTCAGGAGTCATTCAAAGTCTCTTTGCAATTCATTAGACTCTTCTGAAAAGAGTGATGAAGGATCCAAGTGGAAAAACAACCACTCGAATGAATACTGGATGTAGTCGGGTAGCCTTTCCACCGAAAAATCATCCCACTTCTTTCTATCCCCCAAAGGGAGTTCAGTGGGAATCCCAACCTCGTTCCTTTGAATAGCGCCATTGACAAGTCGAAGGAGTCGTAATCCAAGAAAATGTCCTTCAGGATCATCAATAAAGAATATCTTGTCTTCTTCCTCACCGATAGGGTCTCCCCAGACTCCTTCCCAGTCGCTCACATGATTTCTCCGAGGTTTAGCCGCAACTTACGTTGCCTCCGAAATCTGTCGAGCGACTGGTACAACTTGCAACATGTGATGTTCCCACGCTAAGTTGTAATGAGTTGTACATAGGTTACGGGATATAATTTTTAGTATTTACGCATGCGGTCATTGTACCCGACCCAACCCATGGAGACTAAGGGAGCACATCCAAGGTTGTGAAGATAATATCCGGGTGTGCGCGAAGTTTAAGGGTTTATATATTACTTAGTTGCCAGTTACTTGTTTGTGCCCGGTGGCATAAGTGGTATAGTGCTAGCTGAGGCTATGCGGTTTTTTTAAGTGGCACATGTTCGATTCTCACTTAGTAAAACTTTTTTCGGGCCCTCCCATGGAATAATTGTGTGAAATGGTTGTTTTCTGTGCACTAAGGAGTGGAGGGTATGAAAAAAAAAAGTCCCCTAAGTGAGAATCAAACATGTGCCACTTAAAAAAACCGCATAGCCTCAGCTAGCGCTATACCACTTATGCCACCGGGCACAAACAAGTGACTGGCAACTAAGTAATATATAAACTCTTAAACTTCACGCACACCCGGATATTATCTTCACAACCTTGGATGTGCTCCCTTAGTCTCCACGGGTTGGGTCGGGTACAATGACCGCATGCATAAATACTAAAAATTATATCCCGTAACCTATGTACAACTCATTACAACTTAGCGTGGGAACATCACATGTTGCAAGTTGTACCAGTCGCTCGACAGATTTCGGAGGCAACGTAAGTTGCGGCTAAACCTCAGAGAAATCATGTGAGCGACTGGGAAGGAGTCTGGGGTCTCCCATGATAAATTCCTTCGCCGTTGCATGATAGAATCCGACGTCCACATCATATCCTTCTGAATCATCACTAAAGAACATCTTGTCTTCCTCGCCAATAGGGTCTCCCATGATAGATTCCTTTGCCATCGCATGATAGAATCCGACGTCTACATCATTTGAGGGGACATGAATTATCGAGCTGATAGGATTCAGTATTGCACAGAACTCATCCTCAGCAATCCCCAAGAGCTGCGACATGCTGTAAACACTGAGTGATCCTTTCATAGCAATGACCATCCCAACTACTTGGCGATAATTCTCCACTACATGTGAAGGGATACTTGATGAGTTAGGCCTGAAGGCTCGTCGCATTATTCGCAAGTACTCCTCATTGAGATCCTTGGGCGCATCTTGGAGGTCGAGGAAGTATCGAAACTCTAATCTGAGGACAGAACCCTTTTGAATCCGAAACCGAACTTCCCGTATCCGGATCGAGGCCATGACAGGCAAACCACGGCAAGCCAGAGTGAAGGCATCAAGATCGTCCATCAATGGTTTCCACTGTGACTTTCTGATGCAGTCCTTAAGCCCGTCTGTTACCATAAGCCGGATCGTGTCAAAAGTCTCGTCTGGTGCAACCTTATCCATGTCTTCACATGGGATGACAAATCCCTGATCTCGAGATTCATCCCAAGCTGAAACAACTTGAGATTCAGGTCGAGAACTGACCAGTATGGAAAATGCTGATGGCAACTCGTCAAGCGCAAGCACAAGGATCATCAGAGTCCCAAGTGTCACTGAATCCCCACATTCATCTAAACCATCCAAGATGATGGTAAAACGTTTCTCGCTTGCAGACAATATGCCCTTGAGACCATCCATCGGCTTGAGAACCAAAGTCCTCATTTGCTCCTCCGGAGGAAGACGCTGAACCAACTCTGAATTCGGCTGTCGAAGGCGTTTGACGAGCGAGACCTTGAAGTCCCCATTAAAGATCGCAAGTTGACGTGCCAGTGTAGAAGGAAACTTCTCCAAAGAATCGAGGCCCGTCCCCTTTTGATTTTTGTCCCAAAAGAAAGAGGCTGCAAGAGTACCTTCCTTCTCAAGTATCGATGCGATGCTCATAGATACCGCCGTTTTCCCGGTGCCAGGGGACCCACGGAGCTAGACAAATCGGTTTCCGGCCCCCTTCAGATGATTGAGAAGGGATGTTTGTATTTGAACTCGTGTGCTTGGAAGACACTTCGACTTGCTCTTCACGTAAGTGTGCTCGGCCGCAACTCGTGGAAGCTGCTCAAGCTTTGCTTAAAGATGTAGCGGTGAGCCTAATATTGGAAAGAGCGAAATAACATACACTGCACCGATGCTTCAATTGTGCGAAGAAGCGTTAAAGTAGTTGCTTGCGTCTATTGAAAAATACACATTAGCCAATTAAATCGAGGGGTTGGGAGCTCTGATGGTGACAAACCGCAAACGAGTTAAGGGCATCATTTATACACGCCTTCACACCGCTTATCCTCTTGGCAATTTCACGCGCTAAGAACATCCTCTTCATCCGATTTTGACTTTTGAGTAACTCGATCTCGTTTATCTGCTTTTTCAGGGCCCTGATCATAGGATTCTTGGATTAGAAGAGCAGCAGCTGTGGGAGTGGGTGGACATACAAGTGAAATCTTTTGATCAACTGAACTACCTCGCGAGGGATTTGGTCCGTCAACAGCTCGAGTGGCTGCAGAATGGTCACATAAGCTCTTTGGATGTCCTCATCCAATCCTTTGAGATCATCATCGTTTCCACCGACAGTCTGCACAGATCATGCACAATGATACAAACATGAGATCGAGTGAATGATATGTCCTCTTCTATCACGGAAACAGAAAGATTAGCTAACCTCGTAAACCTGGAGCCACGTCAGAAGTAAATTCGGAATTGCGTCAAGACCTGGAACCGGGGCCAACTTAAGAGCGTCGACTGCAGTCTGTAGAACCAGCGTTAGAGCGCCAATGATTACTTTTTTTCGATCGCTTTTTAAGCTAGCCGATGGCGTGATCGTGAGTTCCGATAGGCCAGAAACATTGATACCCTCAGAATCCAACTGTGCGTGATGACTGCTGGGCGTGGCATGCGTCCCAGACGCCTCGAGGAGATCATCAATATTGTCAGTAGGGGCGAGGGGAGATGGAGGAAGCACTCTATTATCAGCGGATGGTTGGAGGAAGGGTGTGGATGGTCTCGACTGTCCAACAAGATCGGGAGTGCTCGGCTTGCTAGGATTGGGAGAAAATTTGCGCCCGATCTTCCTCGATCCGCGGCCCGTGGAAGACGATGGTTCCTTCGGATCACTGCGGCGACTATCGGAAGCAGTCAATGCAGGCTCAAGATATGAAGGTCTTGCCGACCCTCTGAACTGATCACGATGGGTGTTGTCGTGATCAGAGGATACATTGGGACTAGTGACATGGACCTGCGGAACAGGAGACTCCGAAGGGGTCAAGGGATGCGATGCTTGCAAAGATGAGCCGGGAGCGGGACGCTTTCCTTTGTTGCGGGGACGAATAATCTTGGATGTATTTTTTTCAGACATTGCGCCAGTGCGATAGCGCTCACGTGGAAGGGTGAACGAAGGACAGTACTAGCGCAATTGCGCGCCGCATGCACATGATGCGTATGAAAATGCTTTCGTAGAAGGAAGCTGGTTCAATCATAAATCAATTGGTTGCACAGGACTCAATAAAGCAAGTCCTGTCAAACTTACTTCGTTTGGGAAATCGCAGAGCCGCAACGTCCGAAAGTTCGCTCGGTGTATTGACTTGCTCTTTCCCGCTTTACAGGCCCCTATTGCGTAGAGGCGCCTGACATGCGTAGCTTGCGTTCTTTACACACTTCCAGAAATGGAGTATGGCAGAAACAGTACAAAGGCGCTGTTGAAAGGATCCCTCAAGTTGGAGCTGAAAAACGATGTCTTGTTGGCGATGCAAATGCAGGAGATATCAAATGGTTAGTGCATAACGTGAGAGGCCGAGAGTGCGATGAACACCATTGATTGAGACATCTTTTAGAGGCAGTTCGAAGTTAAGGTTAGGTGGCAATGCACCATAGTGGGCCCGGGACCGTACATGTTGCTGCCGGGTCCATACATCATCCCGACGGAAACGCTTGTAACAAAGGACGACGGGCATTGTGAGTATCCCTGAATGATTTGTGAGCGTGTAAATGGTTTAGGTAGCATTCATACATGGAATTCCCGACGAAAGTACCACTGAAGAGGTTCTTCCAGGGGCCCTTTATGATGTGGACCATGGCGGACGAGCTAGCATATAAGCAGACAAAGTCCCGTATTTGCACTGACACACGAAAAAGGCACAGTCGCACGCTGGCCATATTTACAGATTGAATCCTCAACAGATACAATCCTGATTAAATGATGTTCCAGATCTCACTGTAACCAGCGAGGAGTGGAAAGATATGATCAAGGTAGGCGGGGAATCGGACGACATGAATGAGAAGAATGCGAGATTGAAATCTCGACTTGCGCGAAGTTCGGAGTTCCAGACTGGCGTCCTTCTGCTGTACAATATTCGGGGTCGATATTTTCATTTGGGGACACTAACTACGCACAATGATTAGTTCGATGATTCCTTCTCTTCATTGCCGAGTTTACCACTTCCCTTGCCCAGATCAGCTCACTCGCTGCGCGGAGTTGGCCGAAGCAAATCGTACTGCATTGAGGTCTCGCTTGGGAACATTCTGAGCTCATTTTTGTCATCCTGTTGGATCCTTGTAGGTCTTGTGCAGGTCTAGCTCCTTGCATGATAAATTTCAGAGTAGCTAGCACACGGGTACATCAAGATAACGGCATGCCGAGGCTGAACTGGCTCTTTCCCTATCTGGTGGCAATAACGACAGGTGGGCTTGTTCTACAGCTCCGTCATGGCTTGGGATGCAAGCAGGTCCCGGTGCTGACAAATACATGATGAAGGAGTATCATCTAGTATATATATTTGGCAGGAGCCTTTGAAGGAAGCGATGATGGAGAGAGGTGAGTTCCACAATTCCTACTGATTTGCCGGAAACTAACAGGACCGGAATATGCTGATTCCACTCGCGAGGTAGGGAAGGTGGGAGAGCCGACAATTATAGAGAGACCAGCCCATATTAAGTCCAAGGAGGAAAATTCTGGGAGTATTGAGGCCATAGAGCCGAATGCGAACAACGGAAGCGCGGTTCCCCGAAAGGAGAAGTAGGCATAGTATTCTATATCGCTTCTGTAAGTAACAAATCCTGGAGTCCCAGGAGAGCTCAGGTGCAGAGTTCGTGATCTCCTTAAGGATGCCGAAATTATTTCAATAGAATTCTGGTGTCTTGACGCATTTTTTGCTAATTTCAACGGTTGTCCACTTTGACGCGGACGATTGTGTACCGAGATGTGAGACGAAAGTGCTCCTGCGAAGGCTGGGTTAAATTTCAACATGTGCGTGCGCACTGTTGTAAGTCATCAATTCAAGCGTCCTTAACACGCACCCATCAGGTCCACTCTCAAGGAACGTATTGCTGCGCTGCAAGCCAACAGTGGACTTACACCTCCTGGGGATGGATCGTCACGATCTTCGACTCCATCTGCAGGCCCGCAGCGCTCGCCGTCGGAAAAGGTGCCTGCGAATCGCTTGAGCGACAAAATAGCGCGTTTCGACAAACTTGGCGGGGCACCTGTGCCGAGAAGTGGCTTTGGATTAGGATCTCTGCTTTCTCCTGTGCCAATTCCCCGAAATACGAGTCATTCAAGCGATTTATGGAGCAAACAGTTAGCTACTGATGCCAAGCTGACTCGGAGCACATCAGACCTCTTTTCAAGGGAACCACAACCCACTTCTCCATCTGAGCCACGTCCCTTTGAAACGATACCCCATTTCCTGAGTCTCCTCGCCTATACACAGTCTTTCTCCAACTCCTCGCAGCCCTTCCTGGGAGCTGGGTATTTTATCCCCTGTCACGTTCCGCCGCCTCCGAACCTCCGAGGGGGATTTTTCAGACCAATGCCTCAAAGTCCTGGAGTGGATACGGAGCCATCGACCTTATTGCCCCCCTTCAACGAGGCATGGCCCCAATGCTTGTCGGTTTAATGCGCCACGGTTTACTCCAACATGCAATCAAACTTCCTTAGAGTACTATGCTTAGCATTGATGAGGTATTTATCAGGAATCCGACCGATAGGGTCATTTCTGGACCTCTTCCCAGCTACCTTTTGCGGAATGACAGCCATGGACTTGACGATCTGGATATCGCTCTGGCACGCCATTGTACTAGAGGTGTGTCATCAGCATCTACAGCAACTCAGGACTGTGCCCTCTGATGGTGCCATCACAGACGCGATTGGGGAAGAGGTGCCCCACAAAGCTGGCTTCATCAAGACCAGCCCCCGGCGGTTCGGCCTACTGCATCGCACAAGAGAGGTCGAGCTGCACCTTCCTTGTTCCTCGAACTTGAATCCTGTCTTTGTCAACGCAGAGTGATTTGGAAGCTATTGTTTCATCTCGCTTGTTCGAGACCTTCCTGGCCATTTGCTTGCCACTACGGACAAAAGTGAAGCAAAATGATCTCCAACCTTATGCCCTCAGTCTCAGGACGCGCCTAAGCGTCCCACCCACTGAAGTAGATGCAGCATGATATCTAGGCCTTCCTCATCTCATAGTCCAACAAGGCTTGGGTTCCCCCGGCCGAGCCCCAGCCGAGGGCGCGGAGGAGCTCACTCGGGCTCCCACATTCGTCCTCGTCGTTCCCTTCCTCATCTAGCTTGGAGCGAGACTATGACGAAATCACCCCATCTATTCATCCATCATCGACCAACCCATCATGGAGAATTTTCCCCCTGCGCGAATCTCAGCGCAACTAGATTTGAAGTGACTGTTTGGGGCCGTCGGACGTCTGGTCGCCAGACCACCGCCTAGGATAAAGGGACGACTATGCCACGGAAGGGCCTTCTGAGTGGATCCTCTCCCCACATGGCGTGTTGACCTCCAGCGTTTGAAACTGTTTGCCCCAGATGTACGCTTCTGATCTTGATCAGATTCTGTATCGCGCTGAAATTTATCCGACGACGGAATATCTGCCGCCTAACTCTCTAGTGTTTAGCCTGGGTGCTACCCGGAAACTGTGCCTTGGGTCATCGAGCGACATCACTCCTGAACACTCGCGGGTGTGAAGCGTGGGAGAGGTTACGGTGAACGGTGGCACGTCTCTTGCAGATACGTTAAAGTGTGCTTTCCGTTTCGTATGTTACTGGGATTCCGAATTGACATATCCTTAGACTCGTTGACGCAAATTACTTGGTGGATGTAGAATTAAGATCTTTGTGCAACTTAATAGATACAGTGAATTTTATGCTTGCTATGGGGATAGCACGATCGCCAAGGTGAATACTATGCTTATTTATAACTAACGTCCCTTTACTAATGCGAGTGGTAGGCACGGTTCCTCAATGAATTACATTTCCAACTTGACGAGTACATAAGTCAAATTCACCTGGGAGTGTCGGAAAGACGTGAGCGCCAAATTAAACATGGAACCCCGATCCTGCTGTCATCCTTGGCCCGTTCAACCATCCAGCGCCGCCGTAAGCAGTTAGATGAATGAAGAACCAATCTTCGTGCCGCGCAAGCGATACTTTCTTCGAACAGGGACTTTCTTGCTGAACTGGACTTGCTTACATCTCGCAAGAGTACGGACGGCTATCCCTTGGACATTGGACATTCTTCTAAGTTGTTCTTCTAAGGTGCGCTTTTCATCCCAGGAGGCAATGCTTCAGGCCAGGCAGGCAACTGTCATGCTGTCGCTGGAGTGTATCTTCCTCATAGAGTCAAAATCCCCTCCAACAGATCGATTGTTGGGAGTCGCAGCCTGATCAAAGACCCAGTTTCTAGCTTGCACGGACCCGAACGCGTGCTCTGCCCAATTAACTTTTACTCGCCACCTACCCTGACGATGGTTCCCAAAGGTGTGGACATGTATAGATTTGAGTACGCCGTGTTCCTTCCCAACAGGACATTGAAAAGGTAAGGTTCGTCAGGTTCAGGTTTTGAACACGTTACCGACTTCAGCTGGCAAGCTCATGACAGAGCACAACTTGCAAGCCCTGGACATGCAACACACGCTGCCAAATCTCAAAAGCCTTCTGTTGGCCTTCACCACCGACGCTGCGGAAGGTGACTCCAATCTGCAGACAGTGCGCGTGCTCGAGCTTTCGTTATATATATCATTCTCATAGCAACGTTTTTTAAGAGGCAGCAACCGGGACCATCCTGAAATTTGCGGTCGATACAAACCACAGGTGGAGACGTCGATGCCTGCAACCCGGTCTCTGCATCAACATATGGAGCCGAATCTCCTACACACAGACAGACATTCTTTCCCCCAATCACCCTCCCCGGGTTTTGGCAAACCCGTGACGTGCGACCAGTTTCGACGTCCGTTAAGTCCACCCCACCTGCAAAGTCAGAAGACGCGGTGTAGGAGAAATAACGGCCACACTATGGAAACCCATTATGGAAATATGCCAGATAAATCACAAAACCTCATACGACAAGTAGATATGAGAACATAGAAGGACCTGAATTTTAACGAATTTTACGAATTTTTACGAATTATTACGACTATACACGATAAATTGAAAGAAAGAAAAATAACAAAAATACTTCAAGCTTACCATCAACGAGACGGAATTCTCGGGGGAATTTATAGCAAATATTAAACCAAGAATTAGGACAATCGACCAAGATTTGACTATAAAAATAATCAGAGAACCTCCACGGAAACTACTTTCCCACGTCCGCACACATAGCAAGGATGGAAGTACCACGGAACAAAGATTCCTCAGGAACTAATGCAAAAGTCAAAGTCGTGTTTATAATAGGAAATGTAGATGTCACCCAAACGGAACCAATGAGAGTAATTATAGGGGAAACTACCCATAAACGACGGAGATATGACTAAAACTCCTGCAAAACGAGGACAATGTCTAAAAAGCAAGCGCGAAGATTAACTAGTAACGACCGAGACAAGCTTGATAGCCCATTAGAAAGGAAAGGATCTACTCTTAATCCTCCCAAATTTCCATAATAAAAGGATCATGCGTTAATGAGAAATCCAATAACGGGAATAGCGACATCAAAAGTCCGAGCTCAGGGACAAGACAATGATTGCGTAGGATCCATAATTAAAACATACAACGAAATTTACACGGAAATTATGAAAAATAGGAAACTATAGTTATGCAAATTCTCAGCCCAAACGGTCCAGCCGTTGTGAAGTTATACCCATGACGGGAATATAGGAATCCGCATCATGTGTAATGACACGTGAGGGTGGCGATGCGCAGGGAACCGGCCGTCGGAACCGAGATCCGCACTTCGGCAGATCGTGAAGACCAATTTCCGTCCAAATAAGGAAGAGCCTGGTCAAAACAAAGCACGAAAAGTGCAAAACAACCTTAGATCATGAGGGAAAAATCTGAAATAAATCACAGAAGCCCATATGAAAGAAATAAACACCCGCGCATATCATAAATCCCGAACAACTAAACGAAAACGGCTCCCGCATACGAACAACTATGGGAACGACGCACGTGATTACCGAATGTGCGCGCGAAACTTTGCTAACTCAACGAATACAGGGAAATAGGACACAACCTTAGTACCATTGGAAAGGTGGGAATAAATGAAAATTTATGATACCAAGAACGTGAGAAAACATCCAGAAATGAATGAGATACAAGGACATGAAGTTAGAAACCTGAAAACACGCGGGAAGACAGCTTCAAGAGGTCTAGAGCCCTAAATAAAATACATAAAAATATGATATCTTCGAGGACGACCTACTATAACAACGAACAATACATATGGAGGATTAGGATGTGATAATACAAAGGGGAATCAGGGAATATGAACGAAATTCACGAAAACTACTAAACTACGACGGACCATGGCGGGAATTTTAGGGAACGATGTTCTAATGAAGTAGAGAGCTATAACACATTCATTTGAGTAATTCTTGATTACTAGCAACTTTTTCTTTCAGTTTTAAACCTGAATAATTCACTCATTTATCATTTCAGTCTCATTTTAACTAAATGTCACTAAATAAAATTGGAATAAATCAGCTGAAGGTCTCAGCACAGTCGCACGCATAGTAATGCGAGGTTTGAATTCAGTATGACCGAGTCATAGCGAACTTAATGGGAAATATGGGGAATTTGAAATAGGGAACTGCGGCAAATGCGGCGCAGACAAATTCTAATTAACCATTAAAATAGCTTAGGCGAGGAAGGACAATAAGGATTCCAGGCGCAGTCTGACCGCAGTAGAGCCGCAGTTCAGCGCAGCAAAGCGCAGCGGAACTATAGCGTGAAAATTTCACTTTTTATTCAGTTTGAGAAAAATACACTGTAAATAAATCCTGTAAATAGAAGGTAGAGCATGAAAAAGGAAGGCGACCCAAGGAGTATAAAAGGGAGACCCTTTCTGCGACCTTTCGCCCCCCTTAGAGAAGTAAGAAAATAGAGTATTATTTTTCTCAAGCATTTCTGGTTGTCACTCCAGTGCGAAAAAGTGATATACAGTTAAGATTGCCACTGTAGTAAAAGGCAGCAATTAAGGAGAGAAATATTAAGTAGATATTTCAACAGGAGAGCTGGTTAACACTCCAGATTTCAAAGTGTAAACACAAAACAGTTATTTTGCTACTGTTAAAACAAGCGATAAAATAAAGACAAAAATAAAACGAACTCAAGGGACACTCCAGACACCATCCAAATTCATTAACTGAATAGAATCTTTGAAACTTCACCAAGTAGAAGATTAAATTCAAGTTTAAATCCAAATTAAACAACGCTACACAGAATTACACCTAGACAAATTAATAAATTTCAATAAAGAAACAGCTCTGCAGGGCTCGGTTTATCTGTAAGTCAATTCCCAGGAACTTTAAAACTAACCCATAAAAATAGAATTAGCCAAAACACTCGGATTGGTACTATATTTACAATAAACAACACTAGTACACTTCCCCATCCTAACTAAAGAACCAGGGAACAGCTTGGTGGTGGTCTCGTTTGAACCTCCCAACTGACCTTCCTTCATTCTCTCCTTCAGCGGGGAGTGACAGCGCCACAGCGCGCCCACTGTAACTCTCAGAAGTCCAAACAGGAGATGCCATGAATCATCGGCCGTCTTCTTCTGGTATGTTGACAGGCACCCACCAGAGCCTTCTGGAGTACAGGCAAAGGACACAGGTCCGGATGCCTCTGAAGGTGCGGCCGCGGAAACTGAGGGGTCTCCGAGTCAGTGCCTCCACCTCTTGATGGCTTGGCAGATGTTGTGATTTTATCCGCTCCAACGCATGAACAAGAGTTGACATTGGAGTCACACAAAGCTCGAAAGCATGAAGTTTCATTTCAGAATGTCTTTTGTTGTGCACGATACCAATATTGCCGCAACACCACACGCGTTGAGATATACCAAGTTTGGCTGACTCGGAGGGCGCGATGTCTAACAACGTTCGATATCGCAGTCTAGACCTTGGTTGTGCCAACATTAAGCCGCCGGGGTCATATGCTGCATGGCAGTTTTATAATTTACATAGAACCGATGGGCCGAGGTATGAAAACTACACTGTATCGCCAGCCAAGCTGTAGCTGTCCGCTTCCACTTATGAGCGCGAGTTTCATCGATATGTTGTCATTATCGGATCGCAATGGCAATATACGATCGTTAGGCATCATGCCAACACGCACGGACGCCACAATGATAACGCGACTAATGAGAACTCTAAAAGTGGGGACTCCGAACTCACCTATGTTAGAAGTTGTTAACCTCAGTTTATGAGCGTAAGGACATTCTGGCCTGCGGAACCGAGCGACAACAAGGGCTTGCTGTGATTATGATTACGCAGCGGCCGCATGGGTAAGTGTCATTGCAGCTAATTTTAAGAAAGCACCAATCAACGTACGTGCCGGCCGCGGGCGCGTGAAGGAACTACGTAGTAGACGGGGTTAACTCTGAACAGTGAAATTCATTTAATTCCCAGAAGAACCCACAGCTCCAAAATTCGGGCCGCAAAGAAAGATTGGACTATATATAAGGGATATGATGCTACTGTTGCATGCAGCAGTTTTGTATGAGGGAAACTCCCCTGAGAAACGCGTTGAATTGGGGTGGGGGAAGGCCATCGCCTAATCATGCATGTACATACTGGCAAACCAGCACCTTGCATGGTCATGAAAATATCCTTGAAAGCAAAAGCCACAAGTCCCGTCAAGACAAGCTACATTTTAAAGCCAATCGATACCACTCACATGTTTAAAACACAACGACAGTATCCGGGGGGTGCCAAAAGTTATCCCCAACCAATCGTTGGCGACGTCAGGCATTTGATCAGCTCTTGCCAAACTCGAGTGCTGGGTGCCAAAAGCCTTCGTGAAAAAATTTGCATATAATACCATGCACCAATTGTAGTGTTGACGGGAACAAGACGTTGTTATGTACAACCACACTCATCAAGTAACATAATTCTTAATTCAATACTCTCCAAATAATCGGAAAACAGTCAACTTAGCAGTTAAGGAGTAGGGATGTACGTCACTAAACAACAACTTGGCTGATATCGATGACCACTGGGGCTCTCAGTTTGCCCTGGAGCAGAAATCGGGTCCCGTCCTTGCTAGCTCGAGGAAAGTGACACATGACAGGCGTTTTCTCATCCCGGAACAGCAGATCACCGTACCAGGGTTTATTCTCGCTGGAGGGATTCACATTTGTAAAGACTGGGAGGTACTTGAATTCGACAATGAGTTCGACTTGTCCATTAAAGAAGACCGAAGGTATCGAGAATGTAGATGGGATAGAAAGAAATGGGACCCGCCCTATCGCTGAGGAATAGGCAGAGGCTTTATCGTGCCCATCCAACCTGGTCATGTTTGGCGAGAGGTCATAAAAAGGGCATTTCAGCCAGGATTCGTCTGAGTTGTGTCTTGAATCTGGCTCGGAACTTTGTACATGGGTTGCACCCACTTCCAGGGTCAAATGAATGGCGTGGTCACCAAATACCGGTGTAGGAATGAGATACGGGAGAGGAGGAACATAACCGGGATTGAAAATCCAGAATTCAGATTTGTGCACACAATATTGAGCAACCAACTCGGATGTATCCGTTGACCAGACGAAAGCGCAGTTTGCATCGAAAGCGCCTACATATCGGCCTCCAGGAGAGAATCCAACTGTGTGACGTTGAGGAGTAGATGGAAGTTGAGGATCAGAAGCAGTGAAAGGAGCCAAAGGAGATACAAGGAGCCGAATGGATGGCTCTCCCGAAAAATATAGGAGTGCCACGTTGCTGTACCAATTCTGAGTTGGAGGAACTCGGACGATAAAGTATCCATTGCTCGACAATGCAGTTAGAACAGGGTGATGACCACTAGTAAGAGCGCCACATGGCACCAAACGTGTGCCGTGACTGAGAACGGAGATGTTTCCATCAGTGTCCTCGGTGACAATCTGAGCATTGGCACCAAGGATAAACTCTATCCAAACTGGATGGTTGAAAGAATCGGATTGGAAGCGAGAGATTGTACGCTGATGGTTGATGTCTGCAACTTCGATGACCCCATTTCCGAAACCGAGTGCGACATGAGAACCATCTTGAGATATCGCTGCACAGGTCACAACCCCATTGCGAACGTCATGTGCTGTGAATTCGGCTTCATAATTAATTACTTCCTCGCCATATTCATCAAACTCCTTTGGCAGGTTGCTCAGTTTTGCCTTGGCAACCTCCTGAGCATTACGTGCATCCTCGCTCAAAGGAATAAAGCGACCGGAAAACTCGCCAGATATGGAGAACACTTGAACTGGATCGGAGAGATGACCATACAGTTCATAGAGTGACGAGGTGAATGGAAGGAATGATCGATAAACATGCCAAAGATCGTATTCGGAACTATGCCACAAAAGAGATGCCACAGCTTCGTTCACCAGCTTCATTGATTTGTGATTCTATGGAGCGTCGTGTGATGTCATATCTTTCTAATACATGAAATATACGCGGAAACTTACGGAGAATTCATCCAAATCATCCCACATATCCCAAACCGCCCATTTCACCCACAGCCCAGAAACTGCCAAGAATGGTGGCAAGTTTTGTGTCAGGAGTCGTTCAAACTCCCTTCGCAATTCATTAGACTCTTCTGAAAAGAGTGACAAAGGATCCAAGTGGGAAAACAACCAGGTGAATGAATACTGGATGTAGTCGGGTGGCCTTTCCGCCGGAAAATTATCCCATTTCTTTCTATCTCCCAAAGGGAGTTCAGTGGGAAACCCAACCTCGTTCCTTTGAATAACACCATTCACAAACCGAAGGAGTTGTAATCCGAGAAAATATCCTTTTGGATCATCAATGAAGAACATCTTGTCTTCTTCCTTGCCGATAGGGTCTCTCATAATAAATTCCTTCGCCGTCGCATGATAGAATTTGACGTTTGTATTGTTTGAGGGGACGTCAATGATCGAGCTGATAGGATTCAATATTGCATAGATCTCATCCTCCGCAATTCCCAAGAGATGCGACATGCTGTAAACACTGAGTGGTTCTTGCGCAGCAACGACCATCCCAACTATTTGGCGATAATTATTCACTACATGTGAAGGGATGCTTGCCACGTTGGGCCTAAAGGCTCGCCGCATTATTCGCAAGTACTCCTCATTGAGATCCTTGGGTGCATCTTGGAGGTCGAGGAAGTATCGAAACTCTACTCTGAGGACAGAACCCCTTTGAGTCCGAAGCTCAACTTCCCGTATCCGGATCGAGGCCATCACAGGTAAACCACGGCAAGCCAGGGTGAAGGCATCAAGATCGTCCGTCGATGGTTTCCACTGTGACTCCCCGATGCAACCCCTAAGCCCATCTGTTACCATAATCCGGATCGTATCGAAAGTCTCGTCTGGTGCAACCTTATCCATGTCTTCACATGGGATGACACGGCCCCGATTCCGAGATTTATCCCAAGCCGAAACAACTTGAGATTCAGGGCGAGAACTGACCAGTATGGAAAACGTTGAAGGCAGCTCCTCAAGCACAAGTACGAGGCTCATCAAAGTCCTAAGTGCCACTGAATCCCCACATTCATCTAAACCATCCAAGACGATGGTGAAGCGTTTCTTGCTCGCAGACAATATGCCCTTGAGACCATTCATCGGCTCCAGAATCAAAGTCCTCATTTGTTTCTCCAGAGGAAGACTGAGAACCAACTCCGAATTCGGCTGTCGAAGGCGTTTCACAAGCGAGACCTTGAAGTCCCCATTGAAGATCGCAAGTTGACGTGCCAGTGTAGAAGGAAATTTCTCCAGAGAATCGAGGCCCGTCCCCTTTTGATTTTTGTCCCAAAAGAAAGAGGCTGCAAGAGTACCCTCCTTCTCAAGTATCGATGCGATGCTCATAGATACCGCGGTCTTCCCGGTGCCAGGAGACCCACGAAGCCAGACCAATCGGTTTCCGGCCCCCTTCAGATGATTGAGAAGGGATGTTTGTATTTGAACTCGTGTGCTTGGAAGACACTCCGACTTGCTCTTCACATAGGTGTGCTCGGCCGCAACTCGAGGAAGTTGATCAAGTTGTGCTGAAAGATGTAGCGTTGATGAAAGAGCCCAATATTGGAGAGAGCGAAATAACATACATTTCACCGATGCTTCAATTGTGCGAAGAAGCGTTAAAGTAGTTGCCTGCGTCTATTGCAAAACGCACATCAACCAGTCAAATCAAGGGGTCGGGGGCTCTGATGGGGACAAACCGCAAACGAGTTAAGGGCATCATTTATACACGCCTTCACACCGTTTATCCTCTTGGCAATTTCACGCGCTAAGAATATCCTCTTTGCCCGATTTTGACTTTTGAGTAATTCGATCTCGTTTATCTGCTTTTTCAGGGCCCTGTCGATAGGAGTCTTGGATTGGAAGGGCAGCGGCTGTGGGAGTAGGCGGACGTACAAGTGAAACCTTTTGATCAACTGAACTACCTCGCGAGGGATTTGGTCCGTCAACAGCTCGAGTGGCTGCAGAATGGTCACATAGGCTCTTTGGATGTCCTCATCCAATCCTTTGAGATCATCATCGTTTCCACCGACAGTCTGCACAGATCATGCACAATGATGCAAACATGAGATCGAGTGAATGATATGTCCTCTTCTATCACGGAAACAGAAAGGTTAGCTAACCTCGTAAACCTGGAGCCATGTCAGAAGTAAATTCGGAATTGCATCAAGACCCGGAACCGGGGCCAACTTAAGAGCTTCGGCTGCAGTTTGTAGAACCAGCGTTATACCGCTAATGATTACTTTTTTTCGATCACTCTTTAAGCTAGCCGATGGTGTGATCGTGAGTTCCGATAGGCCAGAAACGTTGATACCCTCAGAATCTAACTGTGCGTGATGACTGCTGGGCGTGGCATGCGTCCCAGACGCCTCGAGGAGATCATCAATATTGTCAGCAGGGGCGAGGGGAGATGGAGGAGGCACTCTATTATCGGCGGATGGCTGGAGGAAGGGTGTGGATGGTCTCGACTGTCCAACAAGATCGGGAGTGCTCGGCTTGCTAGGATTGGGAGAAAATTTGCGCCCGATCTTCCTCGATCCGCGGCCCGTGGAAGACGATGGTTCCTTCGGATCACTGCGGCGACTATCGGAAGCAGTCACTGCAGGCTCAAGATATGAAGGTCTTGCCGACCCTCTGAACTGATCGCGATGGGTGTTGTCGTGATCAGAGGATACATCGGGCCTAGTGACATGGACCTGCGGAACAGGAGACTCCGAAGGGGTCAAGGGATGCGATGCTTGCGAAGATGAGCCGGGAGCGGGACGCTTTCCTTTGTTGCGGGGACGAATAATCTTGGATGTATTTTTTTCAGACACTGCGCCAGTACAATAACGCTCGCGTGGAAGGGTGAACGAAGGACAGATACTAGCGCAATTGCGCGCCGCATGCACATGATGCGTATGAAAATGCTTTCATAGAAGGAAGCTGGTTCAATCATAAATCAATTGGTTGCACAGGACTCAATAAAGCAAGTGCTGTCAAACTTACTTCGTTTGGGAAATTGTAGAGCCGCAACGTCCGAAAGTTCGCTCGGTGCATTGACTTGCTCTTTCCCGCTTTACAGGCCCCTATTGCGTAGAGGCGCTTGACATGCGTAGCTTGTGTTCTTTGAACACTTCCAGAAATGGAGTACGGTAGAAACATTAAAAAGGCGCGGTTGAAAGGATTCCTTAAGTTGGAGCTGAAAAACGATGTCTTGTTGGCGATGCAAATTCAGGGAATATCAAGTGGTTAGTGCATACTGTGAGAGGCGGAGAGTGCGATGGTGACCAACATCATGATTGAGACATCTTAGCGTTAAGGTTAGTGGCATAGTGGGCCCGGGACGTGTTGCTGCCGAGTCCATTCATCATCCCGACGGAAACGCTTGTAACAAAGGACGACAGGCATTGTGAGTGTCCCGAAAAGACTTGTGAGCGTGTAAATGGTTTAAGCAGCATTCATACTTGGCATTCCCGACGAAAGTGTCACTGAAGCGGTTCTTCCAGGGGCCCTTTATGATGTGGACCATGGCGGACGAGCTAGCATATAAGCAGACAAAGTCCCGTATTTGCACTGACACGCGAAAAAGGCATAGCCGACCATATTTACGGATTGAGTCCTCGACAGATACAATCCTGATTAAATGATACTCCAGACCTCTCTGTAACCAGTGAGGAGTGGAAAGATGGTCAAGATAGGCGGGGAATCGGACGACATGAATGAGAAGACTGCGAGATTGAAATCTCGACTTGCGCGAAGTTCGGAGTTCCAGACTGGCGTCCTTCTCCTGTACAATATCCGGGGTCGATATTTTCATTTGGGGACACTAACTACGCACAATGATTAGTTCGATGATTCCTTCTCTTCATTGCCGAGTTTACCACTTCCCTTGCCCAGATCAGCTCACAGTAAATGTAATAACAACCCCAGGCTGGACACCTCTCTCCATCATCGCTTCCTTCAAAGGCTCCTGCCAAATATATATACTAGATGATACTCCTTCATCATGTATTTGTCAGCACCCGGACCTGCTTGCATCCCAAGCCATGACGGAGCTGTAGAACAAGCCCACCTGTCGGTATTGCCACCAGATAGGGAAAGAGCCAGTTCAGCCTCGGCATGCCGTTATCTTGATGTACCCGTGTGCTAGCTACTCTGAAATTTATCATGCAAGGAGCTAGACCTGCACAAGACCTACAAGGTGTTGGAATTTGCACGTGGTCTTTTAGGGAAACCTAAAAGTTGGACATACTGGGAATCGAACTCCAGTCTTCTGGATCGCGAACTCAGTGTGCACAGCCATTACACCATACGCCCCATTAGGCTGAGGTGGTTATTTCAACACAAGGATCCAACAGGATGACAAAAATGAGCTCAGAATGTTCCCAAGCGAGACCTCAATACAGTACGATTTGCTTCGGCCAACTCCGCGCAGCGAGTGAACTGAAGTAAATGTAATAACAACCCCAGGCTGGATGGCGCAAGGGCATGTGAGATATCAAAAAAAGAATTTTTGATTTCGAAACCAACTAGAGAATTTTTTACCGCGAAAATATCGGGGAAGAGTGGAGACCCTTAACTCCCTGAATCACGTGCGGCCGTTACTCCCCGAGTTTGAATTGATATTAACGCTTTATAGAGAAATAAATTTGCACTGTGGTATTGGTGTCACTGGTTGCCTAGTGGCTAAATTGTTGTTCGATGTTTGGAGCATTGAATGTGCCGGAGTTCGATTTTCTGCAGTGGAGTTATACTTTCTTTTGCCTGCCTGCAGTTCACAAGTTGAAGTTAAACCATGACGATGCAGACTCCTTCCCAGTCGCTCACATGATTTCTCCGAGGTTTAGCCGCAACTTACGTTGCCTCCGAAATCTGTCAAGCGACTGGTACAACTTGCAACACGTGATGTTCCCACGCTAAGTTGTAATGAGTTGTACATAGGTTATGGAATATAATTTTTAGTATTTACGCATGTGGTCATTGTACCCAACCCAACCCATGGAGACTAAGGGAGCACATCCAAGGTTGTGGGGTTAATATCCGGGTGTGCGCGAAGTTTAAGAGTTTATATATTACTTAGTTGCTAGTCACTTGTTTGTGCCCGGTGGCATAAGTGGTGTAGCGCTAGCTGAGGCTATGCAGTTTTTTTTAAGTGGCACATGTTCGATTCTCACTTAGGAAACTTTTTTTTTTCATACCCTCCACTCCTTAGTGCACAGAAAACAACCATTTCACACAATTATTCCATGGGAGGGCCCGAAAAAAGTTTCCTAAGTGAGAATCGAACATGTGCCACTTAAAAAAACTGCATAGCCTCAGCTAGCGCTACACCACTTATGCCACCGGGCACAAACAAGTGACTAGCAACTAAGTAATATATAAACTCTTAAACTTCGCGCACACCCGGATATTAACCCCACAACCTTGGATGTGCTCCCTTAGTCTCCATGGGTTGGGTTGGGTACAATGACCACATGCGTAAATACTAAAAATTATATTCCATAACCTATGTACAACTCATTACAACTTAGCGTGGGAACATCACGTGTTGCAAGTTGTACCAGTCGCTTGACAGATTTCGGAGGCAACGTAAGTTGCGGCTAAACCTCGGAGAAATCATGTGAGCGACTGGGAAGGAGTCTGCATCGTCATGGTTTAACTTCAACTTGTGAACTGCAGGCAGGCAAAAGAAAGTATAACTCCACTGCAGAAAATCGAACTCCGGCACATTCAATGCTCCAAACATCGAACAACAATTTAGCCACTAGGCAACCAGTGACACCAATACCACAGTGCAAATTTATTTCTCTATAAAGCGTTAATATCAATTCAAACTCGGGGAGTAACGGCCGCACGTGATTCAGGGAGTTAAGGGTCTCCACTCTTCCCCGATATTTTCGCGGTAAAAAATTCTCTAGTTGGTTTCGAAATCAAAAATTCTTTTTTTGATATCTCACATGCCCTTGCGCCATCCAGCCTGGGGTTGTTATTACATTTACTTCAGTTCACTCGCTGCGCGGAGTTGGCCGAAGCAAATCGTACTGTATTGAGGTCTCGCTTGGGAACATTCTGAGCTCATTTTTGTCATCCTGTTGGATCCTTGTGTTGAAATAACCACCTCAGCCTAATGGGGCGTATGGTGTAATGGCTGTGCACACTGAGTTCGCGATCCAGAAGACTGGAGTTCGATTCCCAGTATGTCCAACTTTTAGGTTTCCCTAAAAGACCACGTGCAAATTCCAACACCTTGTAGGTCTTGTGCAGGTCTAGCTCCTTGCATGATAAATTTCAGAGTAGCTAGCACACGGGTACATCAAGATAACGGCATGCCGAGGCTGAACTGGCTCTTTCCCTATCTGGTGGCAATACCGACAGGTGGGCTTGTTCTACAGCTCCGTCATGGCTTGGGATGCAAGCAGGTCCGGGTGCTGACAAATACATGATGAAGGAGTATCATCTAGTATATATATTTGGCAGGAGCCTTTGAAGGAAGCGATGATGGAGAGAGGTGAGTTCCACAATTCCTACTGATTTGCCGGCAACTAACAGGACCGGAATATGCTGATTCCACTCGCGAGGTAGGGAAGGTGGGAGAGCCGACAATTATAGAGAGACCAGCCCATATTAAGTCCAAGGAGGAAAATTCTGGGAGTATTGAGGCCATAGAGCCGAAAGCGAACAACGGAAGCATGGTCCCCCGAAAGGAGAAGTAGGCATAGTATTTTATATCGCTTCTTACAGTAAGTACCAAATCCTGGAGTCCCAGGAGAGCAGAGTTCGCGATCTCCTTAGGCTTAAAGGAGGGAGGATGCTGAAATTATTTCAATAGAATTCTGGTGTCCTGAAGTCGCAACGCATTTTTTGCTGATTTCAACGGTTGTCCACTTTAACGTGGACAGATTGTGTACTGAGACGTGGGATGAAAGTGCACCTGCGAAGGCTGGATTAATTTTCAATATGTGCGTGCACACTGTTGTAAGTCATCAATCCAAACGTCCTTAACATGCACCCGGCAAGTCCACTCTCAAGGAACGTATTGCTGCGCTGCAAGCCAACAGTGGACTTACGCCTCCTGGGAACGGATCGTCACGATTTTCGACTCCATCTCCAGGCCCGCAGCGCTCGCCGTCGGAAAAGGTGCCTACGAATCGCTTGAGCGACAAAATAGCGCGTTTCGACAAACTTGGCAGGGCACCTGTGCCGAGAAGTGGCTTTGGATTAGGATCTCCGCCTCCTCCCGTGCCAATTCCGTGAAATACGAGTCATTCAAGCAATTTATGGAGTAAACAGTTAGCCACTGATGCCAAGCTGACTCGGAGCACATCAAACCGCTTTTCAAG
This sequence comes from Cantharellus anzutake, assembly GCF_015039405.1. Taxonomy (NCBI): domain Eukaryota; kingdom Fungi; phylum Basidiomycota; class Agaricomycetes; order Cantharellales; family Hydnaceae; genus Cantharellus; species Cantharellus anzutake. The sequence continues at coordinate 1,459,028 of NW_024066958.1, forward strand.
GGAACCATCTGAAGAACAACCCACTTCTCCATCTGAGCCGCGTCCCTTTGAAACGATAAAAGCTCGTCCACCGTCGGTTCCTTCCGCACGTAGTCATTTGGAACGCGGACTGATATCTCCGGAGAACCGCTTAGTCTCCCAAGGAGATCACAATCATTGCGCCCTGAATCCCCTACACCATTGCCCAAAAGCCTAGTTTCTTCTGTTGAGGAAACTAGGCTATGCTGACGACCGCTGCGGTGTCTAATTTGCCAGCTTCTCCGACCCTGCGCCCGACGGATGCCACGAGCTCAGTCGCTACTGAAATAGACGTGCCAAGTGAGAGAGCGGGACTTACCCCCTTGACTACGCCTAACTTCTCGAGACCTGTGTCCGCTATGTCATCGAAATTCTGCTGGCCCTTTCTTCTGTAACCTCTACTCGTGCGGTGTCGAGGATCGCATCCAGGGATGTTGTATCCTTAGAAAGCACTCCAGTGAAGGCCCGATCAGAGAGCTCGTCCCCCAAAGATATTTCTCCGAAGACCGAATCGACCTCGCCGCCAGCGTCGATATCGTCTTCACCAGCACAACCATTGATGCCTGCTCTGGCAGGCACCCCCGTCGAAAGTGGGCCCCGGCCATCCACACCTTCCTATCGCGCTCAAGCGGCAGCGTATTTTCCGCCTGCCCGAAATCCAAACCGTCAGAGCCGCATTTTCCGGGTCCCCTCGTCTATACACTCTTTCTCCAACTCCTCTCGTGAGCCGAGTATTTCATCCCCGTCACGTTCCGCTGCCTCTGAACCGCCGAAAAGGATTTTGGAGACCAATGCGTCAAGGTGCTGGATTGGATACAGAACCATCAAGCTTATTACCCCCTTCAACGAGGTACGCCCCCAATGCTTGTCGGTTTAATGCGCCAAGGTTTACTCTAACATGCAATAAAGCCTCTATATCTAGCATTGATGGGATATTTATTAGGAATCTGACCCCATTTTCGAGGAGAGATAGGGTCATTTCTAGACCTCTTCCCAGCTACCTTTTGCGGAATGACGGCCATGGACTTGGCGATCTGGATATCGCTCTGGCACGCCGTCATACCAGACGTGTGTCATCAGCATCTGCAGTGTCTTTCAGGACTGTGCCCTCTGATGGTGCCGTCACAGACGCGATTGGGGAAGAGGTGCCCCACAAAGCAGGCTTCGTCAATGACCAGCTCCCGCTCACTGCATCGCACAAGAGAGGTCGAGCTGCATCCTCTCTTTGTTCCTCAAACTTGAATCCCGTTTCGTCTTTGTCAACGCAGAGTGATTTGGAAGCTATTTTTTCATCTCGCTTGTTCGAGACCCTCCTGACCATTTTCTCGCTGCCACGAATGAAACTGAGGCAAGTACCCGTCAGTCTCAGGGCACACCTAAGCGTCCCACCCGTCGAAGTGCACGTAACACGATATCTAGGCTTTCCTCATCCTCTTCCCATAGTCTAACGAGGCCTGGATTCCCTCGGCCGAGCCTCAGCCTCGGTCGCGGAGGAGCTCGCTCGAGCTCCCTGCATTCGTCCTCGTTCCCTTCCTCATCCGCTCGGAGTGAGGATATGACAAAATTCCAAACTTCATTTCATCCATTCATCCATCGTCGACCAACCCATCATTGATACTCAAGGACGAGTTTTCTGCCGGCGCGAATCTCAGCGCAACCAGATTTGAAGTGGCTGTTTGGGGTCGTCGGACGTCTGGTCGCCACGGAAGGACCTTCTGGGATCCTCTCGCCACGTGGCGTGTTGACCTCCAGCGTTTGAAGCCTTTTGCCCCGGATGTACACTTCTGATGTTCATGAGATTTTGCATCGCGCTGAAATTTGCCCTCCATTTTCAGTCGACTCTGCTGCCTAACTCTCTAGTGTTTAGCCTGGGTGCTACCGGAAAACTGTACCTTGGGTCGTCAAGTGACATCACTCCTGAATGCTCGCCGTCTCTAGAACACCAGAAAGTTTCGGACAGTGGAATTGATGCTCTGGGACCAACGGTCATTAATCGCCGGGTGCATCATAGATCTAGACACAGCGACGTAGAACCGAATGCGGGGGGTGTCAAGCGTGGGGAGAGGCTAAGGCGAAGCATGGCGCGTCTCTTGCAGATACGTTAAAGTACTTTCCGTTTCGTATGCTATTGGGATTGCAAATTGATATATCCTAGACTCATTGACGCAAATTACTCGATGGATGTAGAATTAAGATCTTTGTGCAACGTGATGGATATAGTGAATTTTATGCTTCCTGGGGATAGCACGATCACCAAGGTAGATACTATACTTGTAACCAAGGTCCCTTCACTAATGCGACTGGTAGGCACGGTTTTTCAATTCCAACTTGACGAGTACATGAGTCAACAGTCATTGATTTGCCTGGGAGTGTCGGAAAGTGAGTCCAATTGACGTGAGCGCGAAATTAAACATGAAACTCCCACCCTGCCATCATCCTCAGCCCGTTCAACCATCCAAGGCCGCCGTAAGCAGTTAGACAACGAAGAACCAGTCTTCGTGCCGTGCAAGCGATACTTTCTTCGAACAGGGACCTTCTTGCTGAACTGGATTTCCTTGCAAGAGTACGCACAGCTATCGCTTGAAAACTGGACGCTGTTCTTCTAGGGTGCGCTTTTCATCCCAGGAGGCAATGCTTCAGGCCAGACGGGCAACTGTCGTGCGGTCGCTGGAGTGTATCTTCCCCTCCAACAGATCTTTTGTTCACCATAGTAGACGTACCATTACCAATTCCCTCTAGCCCAGCTGACACTGTTCCACCTTTCCATGTCCTAAAATGCCCAGATGTAAACGAAGACACTACGGCAATTGCGTTAGGCTACGCCGCACAGGTGGTCAGCCTCCTAGCCTTCTATTGGGGTCATATGCTGTCACATCCAACAACACGTACTGGGGTCGTAGCCTGATTAAAGACCCAATTCCTAGCTTGCATGGGCCTCGGATGTGTGCTATACCCAATTTCCATGATTAACTTTTACTCACCACCTACCCCAACGATAGGTTCCCTCTCTTTTCCAAAGGTGTGGACATGTATAGATTGAATAGGCCGTGTTCCTTCTCAACAAGGACATTGAAAGGTAAAGTTCGTCAGGTTCAAGCTGTGAATACGTTATCGACCTCAGCTGGCAAGCTCATGACAGAGCACAACTTGCAAGCCCTGAACATGCGACACACGCTGCCAAATCTCAAAAACCTTCTTTTGGCCCTCACCACTACCACCAACGCTGGGGAAGGCGACTCCACTCTGCAGACAGTGTGCGTGCTCGAGCTTTCGTTGCATATATCATTCCTTCTCATAGCAACGTTTTTAGAAGGCAGCAAACGGGACCATCGCGAAATTTACGGTCGATACAAGCAACAGCTGGAAGCATCGACGTCAGCAACCCTGTCCCTGCATCAACATCATATGGAGCTGAATCCCCTACACCAAGACGGACATTCTTTCCCCCAATCACCCTCCCCGGATTTTGGCAAACCCGCAATGTGCGGCCAGTACCGGCGTTTGTCAAGTCCACTCTACCTGCCATGTCAGAAGACGTGGACATACCTGCAGACGTGGGGTGCGACAGTGCGACAGTGCGCTCACTGCACCTCTCGAAAGTCCAAACGGGGAATGCCGTTAATCATGGGCAGTCATCTTCTGGTGAATTGGATCATGTTGATAGACACCCGCCAGAGCCTTCTGGAGTACAGTCGACGGACACAGGTCCGGATGCCTCTGAAGGTGCGACCGTGGAAACTGAGCGGTTTCCTGAGTCAATGCCTCCGCCTCCTGATGGCTTGGCAGATGTTGTGATTGCATCCGCTTCAACGCATGAGCAAGAGCCGACATTGGAGTCTCTGAAGGAGCAGAGCAGCAATTGGCTCACAACTGGTCTGAGTGCCAGTGTCGGTGGCTTCGGGAAGCACCTTCGTTCGGGAGGTACCCGAGAGTTATTTGGTGGCGGGTCACCTGCGAAAAGCAATCGGAGAGGCCCTGGAAGACCACCGACCGTCCCCAAGTCCGGTCCCAACTCCAATGGGCATGGTAACAGCCAAGCCAAGGAGACTACTATCCACACAGACCTACCACTCATGGACGCGAACCTTTAGTCCATCCCCGCTTCACAATGATGTTGTTGATATCTTAATTCATGCACTCTAATCGATCAGCCTGACACAATTTCATAACAATCGAAACGGAACGAAGGGTTTCCCGTCCCCACACCCTGATTTTGCACATTCGATTAAGTATCCTCGATGTGCGAAGAGTCATTGAGAACGAATGGACTCACTCCGAGTAAATCGGGCAAATTGAATCCCATGGTCTCGATTCAGACTCGATCTATTGTTTTTTTTTACTAGGAGGAATATATACTAATGATCCCTATCACAATAATGTATTGAAGACAGTTTGCGCCACCCGCAGCTACACTCAGTACGCCGTCGTGTTGATGACACTATCCGTCCTATTGCAAAGTGCTTTTCGTCCTGCTGCCACACTTCAGCCACTGACGCCTTTTTTTGAGATCAGTCTTCCGGTACCAGGGCGAAGCAGGAACGTCGACTCATCAACATTGTTGTGAGTGGCAGCCCAAAAGTCCTGATAATGACAACGCGACTAATGAGTTGAACTCTAACAGTGGCTGCCATGCATGGACTCCGAACTCACACTTATGTCAAAAGCTGTCGACAACCCAAGCTATGAACAGTGGAATTAATTCATTAATCCCAGAAGAAGTTAACTCACGGCTCTAAAATTCGGGCCACAAAGAAAGAAAGATTGGACTATAAGGATACGATGCTACTGTTGCAGTAACTTGATATGAGGGGAAAATCCTCTGAGAAGCGCGTTGAGTTGGGGGAGGAGAGCCGTCGCTTGATCATGTACATACGTACCAAACCAGCGCCTTGCATGGTCAAAATTCCTAAAAGCGATAAAAAAAAAACCACAGGTTCCATCAAGACAAACTACATTTTTAAAGCCAACCAAGGCATGCCACTCACACCGTTGCAAATATCCCCTAATCTTGCAGTCGCTCGAAATGCATGCGCACATACTTTATATACGAAGAGGAAACGAACATACCGAGAGAAATCCTCAACCAATCGTTGGTGACGTCAGGCATGTGATCAGCTCTTGTCAAACTCGAGTGCTGGGTGCCAGAAGCCTTCGTGAAAAAATTTGCATATGATACCATGCACCAATTGTAGTGTTGATGGGAACAAGACGTTAGAGCGTTTTCTTACATGACGTTGTTATGTACAACCACACTCATCAAGTAACATACAGTAATTCTTAATTCCGATACTCTCCAAATAATCGGAAAACAGTCAACTTAGCAGTTAAGAAGTAGGGATGTACATCACTAAATGACAACTTGGCTGATATCGACGACCACCGGGGCTCTCAGTTTGCCCTGGAGCAGGAATCGGGTCCCGTCCTTGCTAGCCCGGGGAAGGTGATATTGGATAGGTGTGCTCTCATCCCGGAACAGCAGATCACCGTACCAGGGGTTATTCTCGGTGGGGGAGGGATTCACGTTTGTAAAGACTGGGCGGTACTTGGATTCGACAATGAGTTCGACTTGTCCATTAAAGAAGACCAGAAGTATCGAGAGTCGAGACCCGATAGAAAGGAATGGAACCCGTCCTATCGCTGAGGAATAGGCAGAGGCTTTATCGCGCTCACCCAACCTGGTCATGGTTGGCGAGAGGTCATAAAAAGGGCATTTCAGCCAGGATTCGTCTGTTTTGTGTCTTGAATCTGGCTCAGAACTTTGTACATGGGTTGCACCCTCTTCCAGGGTCAAATGAATGGCGTGGTCACCAAATACCGGTGTAGGAATGAGATACGGGAGAGGAGGAACATAACCGGGATTGAAAATCCAGGATTCAGATTTGTGCACACAATATTGAGCAACCAACTCGGATGTATCCGTTGACCAGACGAAAGCGCAGTTTGCATCGAAAGCGCCTACATATCGGCCTCCAGGAGAGAATCCAACTGTGTGACGTTGAGGAGTAGATGGACGTTGAAGATCGGAAGCAGTGAAAGGAGCCGAAGGAGATGCGAGGAGCCGAATGGATGGCTCTTCTGAAAAGTGTAGGAGTGCCACGTTTCTGTACCAATTCTCATCAAGAGTTCGAGGGACTCGGATAATAAAGCATCCATTGCTCGACAATGCAGTTAGAGCAGGGTGTTGACCACTAGGAAGAGTGCCACATGGCACCGAACGTGTGCCACGACTGAGAACGGAGATGTTTCCATGAATGTCCTCAGTGGCAATCTGAGCATTGGCGCCAAGGATAAACTCTATCCAAACTGGATGGTTGGGAGGGTCGGATTGGAAGCATGAGATTGTACACTGATGGTTGATGTCCGCAATTTCGATGTTCCCATTTCCGAAACCGAGGGCAACGTGAGAGCCGTCTTGAGATATCGCCGCACAGGTCACAATCCCATTACAAATATCATGTTCAGTGAACTCGGCTTCGTAATTAGTTGCTTCGAGGCCTTGTTCACTAAACTTCTTTGGTAGGTTGCTCAGTTTTGCCTCGGCAACCACCTGAGCATTCCGTGCATCCTCACTCAAAGGAATAAAGCCACCGGAAAACTCGCCGGATATGGAAAACACTTGAACGGGATCGGAGAGATGCCCATACAATTCATAGAGTGACGATGAGGCGAATGGAAGGAATGATCGATAAATATGCCAAAGATCGAATCTAGGATTACGCCACAAAGTAGATCCGAAAGCTTCCTTCACCAGCTTCATTGATTTGTAATTCTATAGAGCGTCGAGTGATGTCATATCATTCAACTACATGAAATATACGTGGAAACTCACGGAGAATTTAATTGAACGTCGCCACTTATGCCAAGCTGCCTTGTTCATCCACCCTTCAGAAACTGCCAAGAATGAAAACAAGTTTTGTGTCAGGAGTCGTTCAAACTCTCTTTGCGATTCTTTAGACTCTTCTGAAAAGAGTGATGAAGGATCCAAGTGGTCAAACAACCTGTTGAATGAATACTGGATGTGGTCAGGTAGCCTTTTCGCCGAAAAATTATCCCACTTCTTTCTATCTCCCAAAGGGAGTTCAGTGGGAATCCCAACCTCGTTCCTTTGAATGACACCATTCACAAATCGAAGGAGTTGTAATCCAAGAAAATATCCTTTTGGATCATCAATAAAGAACACCCTGTCTTCTTCCTCGCCAATGGGGTCTCCCATGATAAATTCCTTTGCTGTTGCATGATAGAATTTGACATTTGCATTGTTTGAGGGGACGTCAATGATCGAGCTGATAGGATTCAATATTGCATAGATCTCATCCTCCGCAATTGCCAAGAGACGCGACATGCTGTAAACACTGAGTGGATCTTGCGCAACAACGACCATCCCAACTACTTGGCGATAATTATTCACTACATGTGAAGGGATGCTTGCCATGTTGGGCCTAAAGGCTCGCCGCGTTATTCGCAGATACTCCTCATTGAGATCTTTGGGCGCATCTTGGAGGTCGAGGAAGTATTGAAACTCTAATTTGAGGACGGAACCCCCTTGAGTCCGAAACCGAACTTCCCGTATCCGGATCGAGGCTATGACAGGCAAACCACGGCAAGCCAGAGTGAAGGCATCAAGGTCGTCCATCAATGGTTTCCAGTGTGACTTTCTGATGCAGTCCTTAAGCCCATCCGTTACCATAAGCCGGATCATGTGAAAAGTCTCGTCTTGTGCAACCTTATCCATGTCTTCACATGGGATGACAAAGCCCTGATCCCGAGATTCATCCCAAGCTGAAACAACTTGAGATTCCGGACGAGAACTGACCAGTATGGAAAATGCTGATGGCAGCTCGTCAAGCACAAGCACAAGGTTCATCAGAGTCCCAAGTGTCACTGAATCCCCACATTCATCTAAACCATCCAAGATGATGGTAAAACGTTTCTCGCTTGCAGACAATATGCCCTTGAGACCATTCATCGGCTCGAGAATTAAAATCCTCATTTGCTTCTCCAGAGGAAGGCTTAGAACCAACTCCGAATTCGGCTCTCGAAGGCGTTTGACGAGCGAAACCTTGAAGTCCACATTGAAAATCGCAAGTTGACGTGCCAGTGTAGAAGGAAATTTCTCTAGAGAATCGAGGCCCGTCCCCTTTTGATTTTTGTCCCAAAAGAAGGAGGCTGCAAGAGTACCTTCCTTCTCAAGCATCGATGCGATGCTCATAGATACCGCCGTCTTCCCAGTGCCAGGAGACCCACGGAGCCATACAAATCGGTTTCCGGCCCCCTTCAAATGATTGAGAAGGAATGTTTGTATTTGAACTCGTGTGCTCGGAAGACATTCTGACTTGTTCTTCACGTAAGTTTGCTCGGCCGCAACTCGTGGAAGCTGCTCAAGTTTTGCTGAAAGATGTAGCATTGATGAAAGATCCGAATATTGGAGAGAGCGAAATAACATACATTGCACTGATGCTTCAATTGTGCGAAGAAGCGTTAAAGTAGTTGCTTGCGTCTGTTGCAAAATGTACATTAGCCAGTCAAATCGAGGGCTTGGGAGTTCTGATGGGGACAAACCGCAAACGAGTTAAGAGCGTCATTTATGCACGCCTTCACACCGTTTATCCTCCTGGAAATTTCACGCGCTAAAAACATCCTCTTCACCCGATTTTGATTCTTGAGCAACTCGATCTCCTTTATCTGCTTTTTCAGGGCCCTGATGATAGGATTCTTGGATTGGAAGAGCAGCGGCTGTGGGAGTAGGTGGACGTACAAGTGAAACCTTTTGATCAACTGAACTACCTCGCGAGGGATTTGGTCCGTCAACAGCTCGAGCGGCTGCAGAATGGTCACATAAGCTCTTTGGATGTCCTCATCCAATCCTTTGAGATCATCATCGTTTCCACCGACAGTCTGCACAAATCATGCACAATGATACAAACATGAGATCGAGTGAATGGCATATCCTCTTCTATCCCGGAAGAAAAATTAGCTAACCTCGTAAACCTGGAGCCACGTCAGAAGTAAATTCGGAATTGCGTCAAGACCCGGAACCGGGGCCAACTTAAGAGCTTCGGCTGCAGTTTGTAGAACCAGCGTTATACCGCCAATGATTACTTTTTTTCGATCACTCTTTGAGCTGGCCGATGGCGTGATCGTGAGTTCCGATAGGCCAGAAACATTGATACCCTCAGAATCCAACTGTGCGTGATGACTGCTGGGCGTGGCATGCGTCCCAGACGCCTCGAGGAGATCATCAATATTGTCAGCAGGGGCGAGGGGAGATGGAGGAAGCACTCTATTATCGGCGGATGGCTGGAGGGAGGAAGTGGATGGTCTCGACTGTCCAACAAGATCGGAAGTGCTCGGCTTGCTACGATTGGGAGAAAATTTGCGCCAGATCTTCCTCGATCTGCGGCCCGTGGAAGACGATGGTTCCGTCGGATCAGCGCGGCGACCACCAGAAGGTACAGGCTGAGCAGCCACTGCAGGCTCAAGATAAGGTCCTGCCGGCACTCTGAACTGATTGCGATGGGTGCTGTCATGATCAGAGGATACCTTGGGACCAGTGACATGGACATGCGGAACAGGGGATTCCGAAGGGGTCAAGGGATCGGACGCTTGCGACGATGAGCCGGGAGCGGGACGCTTTCCTTTGTTGCGGGGACGAATAATCTTGGATGTATTTTTTTCAGACATTGCGCCAGTACGATAACTGGAGATGATGCTCGCGTGGAAGAGTGAACAGAGGACACTAGCGCAATTGTGCACCGCATTCACATGATGCGTATGAAAATGCTTTCGTAGAAGGAAGCTGGCTCACTCGCCGCGCGGAGTTGGCCGAAGCGATCGTATTGTATTGAGGTCTCGCTTGGGAAGATTCTAAGCTCATTTTTGGGCAGTTGATCATCCTGTCGGATCCTTGTAGGTCTTGTGCAGGTCTAGCTCCCTGTGTGATAAATTTCAGAATCTTATAGAGCAGCTAGCAGCCTAGCACACGGGTACATCAAGATAACGGAATGCCGAGGCTGAGCCGGCTCTTTCCCTATCTGGTGGCAATAACGACAGGTGCGCTTGTTCTTCATGGCTTGAGACGCGAGCAGGTCCCGATGCTGACAAATACACAATGAAGGAGTGTCATCTGGTATATATATTTGGCAGGAGCCTTTGAAAGAAGCGATGATCGAGAGAGGTGAGCTCCACAATTCCTACCGATTTTCCAGCAAACTAACAGGACCGGAATCCGCTGGTTCCACTCGCGAAAAACGACACGTAGGGAAGGTGGGAGAGTCAATAGCGAGACCAGCCCATATTAAGTCCGAGGAAAATTCAGGTAGTGTTGAGGCCATAGAGAACAACGGAAGTACGGTTCCCCGCAAGGAGAAATAGGCATAGTATTTTATATCGCTTCTTACATAAGTAACAAATCCTGGAGTCCCCTCAGGAGCAATCTCCTTAGGGCAGGGTGACGGATGATGCCGAAATTATTTCAATAGAATTCTGGTGTCCTGAAGTCGCAACGCATTTTTTGCTGATTTCAACGGTTGTCCACTTTAACGCGGACAGATTGTGTAACTGAGACGTGAGACGAAAGTGCTCCTGCGAAGGCTGGGTTAGATTTCAATATGTGCGTGCACACTGTTGTAAGTCATCAATCTAAACGTCCTTAACACGCACCCGTCAGGTCCACTCTCAAGGAACGTATTGCTGCGCTGCAAGCCAACAGTGGACTTACACCTCCTGGGAACGGGTCGTCACGGTCTTCGACTCCGTCTCCAGGCCCGCAGCGCTCGCCGTCGGAAAAGGTGCCTGCGAATCGCTTGAGCGACAAAATAGCGCGTTTCGACAAACTTGGCGGGGCGCCTGTGCCGAGAAGTGGCTTTGGATTAGGATCTCCGCCCCCTCCCGTGTCAATTCCCCGAAATACGAGTCATTCAAGCGATTTATGGAGCAAACAGTTAGCTACTGATGCCAAGCTGACTCGGAGCACATCAAACCGCTTTTCAAGGGAACCATCTGAAGAACAACCCACTTCTCCGACTGAGCCGCGTCCCTTTGAAACGATAAAAGCTCGTCCACCGTCGGTTCTCTCCGCACGTAGTCATTTGGAACGCGGACTGATATCTCCTCAAATAACTGGAGAACCACTTGGTCTCCCAAGGAGATCACAATCGTTGCGCCCTGAATCCCCTACACCATTGCCCAAAAGCCTAGTTTCTTCTGTTGAGGAACCTATGGCTATGCTGACGACCGCTGCCGTGTCTAACTTGCCAGCTTCTCCGACCCTGCGTTCGACGGATGCCACGAGCTCAGTTGCTACTGAAATAGACGTGTCAAGTGAGAGAGCGGGACTTACCCCCTTGACTACGCCTAACTTCTCGAGACCTGTGTCCGCTATGTCGTCTCCAGCAATTGAAGTTCCGCTGGCCCTTTCTTCTGTAACGTCTACTCGTGCGGTGTCGAGGATCGCATCCAGGGATGTTGTATCCTTAGAAAGCACTCCAATGAAGGCTCGACCGGAGAGCTTGCCCCCCAAAGATACACCTCCGAAGACCGAATCGACCTCGCCGCCAGCGTCGATATCGTCTTCACCAGCACAACCCTTGATACCTGCTCTGACAGGCACCTCCATCGAAAGTGGGCCTCGGCCATCCACACCTTCCTATCTCGCGCAAGCGGCAGCGTATTTTCCGCCTGCCCGAAATCCAAACCGTCAGAGCTCCATTTTCCAGGTTCCCTCTTCTATACGCTCTCTTTCTCCAACTCCTCGCACTCCTCCCCGTGAACCGAGTATTTTATCCCTGACGTCGTCACGTTCTGCCGCCTCCGAATCGCCGAAAAGGGCACCTTCGACCGCTAGCGCTGGACAAAAAGCATCACCAGCAAACCCCAGCCTGGCTTTGACTCCCGAATCGGATTCGATCCGGACGTCAGTGGATACTGCTTATTTCAGTGTAGCAGAAAATGAGAATGAGGATTTTATATTTCTTGCTAGTGCAGTTGATGAAGGTGAGCCCCGCAATGCACAACTAGATACGGATAATACCACGGCGGCCCCAAAAGTACGTAGACCTCTTCGTTACTTTTCCCGTTCTAACGAAAGGGACTTAGACGCCCACCTCCAGCACTAACAATTTGATCTCATCTCAAGTGACAGTCGCTCGCACCTCATCAATCTCGACGCCATCTCAACTGCAGCCTCCAAGGGTTTCTCCCCGTCCTCCACCTGAACCTTCCACTGCCAGCCGTGCCGCATCTTTGAGCTCCATTCAGGCCAAGCTTGGCCTCCTTCCCTCAGCCAAGAAAACAGCAGCAGGAGGATCCATAAGAAACTCTGGGTCCAGACGGAGATCAGCCCTTCTAATACCAGGCAAATGGATTGAGTCCGATGACGAAGATGATTGTGACGAGGCCGAGGAGGGAGGGATGGGATGGGCCAGAATTGTCGTTGCCGGTGGCCAGGCCAAGTGATCTATTTTCACAATTCTCAAGAAAGAGTCATATCGATTGGCCGGGGTGTTTAGTTTTACTGATTGAAGATTGGATTTTGGGATACACCGACTTTCTTACGCTACCCCTTTCTGCTTTATTTTGTCCATCTTGATTTTCAGATAGTGCATTATATGACCGGTTTTACGGGATTGGAATACATTAATGTCGAATCGTCCGACTTTGCAACAAACACGCCTCGTCTTATAACTGGAGACTACATTCCATCACTTGAGAGCTAATCCTCATTCCAAACAACCTTCCCTACAGTCCACTGATCGCCCCAAATCTTCCGCTTATGAAATTGTTTTCTCGCTTCCCGAAACTCCTTGACGAAATCGTCGATATCTTTTTCTATGGGTGTGCTGGTGCCAGTTTCGAGGGAAGTGGGTGTGGGTATGGGTATGGATCTGGTGCTGGTGGCGGCAGAATGCCGTATGAACGATGAAGCGATGGATTCCGAATGTTCATCTTGGGCCGTCGTAGCGTGTCGGAGGCGTAATAGGAGGAAAGAAGGATCGTATCGCTGTTTTTTTGTTTTTTAGTCAATGGGGAAAGGAAGTAAGGAGTTAACATCATCATCATCATTCAGAAGGTGTAAGGGACATTTTTACGGACTTGATATAACTCCTTTTGTTCGCGCTCGAGTTCCTTTGCACGAGATTGTAACCGTTTGGCTTGATCGAACGCTTCTTGCGTTTCGGATCGTAATCGGTAGAGGTCATCCTGAAATTCAAGGTTATGGTCTTTGGTGGGTCACATTCATTTGGGGGGGGGGGGGAGGGATTGCATCGAAGCGCGTCCAGTCAAGTAGAAAAAGCGCAAGCAAGTCGCCGTTGCAATGCGGGCCGTGAAATCGGTACCCCCAGATCGTTAGTTCAAGGACTATTAAAAAGGAAGCGAGTTTGAAGGCGCACTCACTGGCCAAAGACTGATTAGCCATTCCCACTTCCAATTGCGCCTGGAATAAAGCCCTGACAGGCGATAAGGAGTGGAAGACCGCTTCAAAGTACGCAGGATTGGAAAGTAGATCTTCAAGGTCTTCCCGCCTAAAATTGAAAAGAGAAAAAAAAAAAAAAAAAAACGTTTGGCTTAAGTCACTCCCTGCGCAAAGCTACGAAAGTGGGAGTGTTGGGAAAACTTGCGATAATGATGCCAGCTCGGGAAAGTCTACGAAGAGTTGCGATTGAGGTCCCATATTCATATTGGGTAACCGCGTATTCGTTCTCGATGTCCCAGGAAATCGGCCAAACTGTCAACAGCGACGGCGGGCGGGATAACAAATAATAAGACACGATAAAGTCCTTTGGCCTTGTCACTTTCGATCACATGCACAAGATCGAAAACCTAGCCATGCAGCGCGAAGAAATCATAAATCTCGCTGCGGGTCCCTCTACACTCCCTCAGTCCGTTCTCCAAGAAGCGGCTCAAGGGCTTCTGAACTATGAAGGCACAGGCATCGGCCTAACGGAGCTTTCACATCGATCGCCTGACTTCACTAAACTCACCACCGATCTCGAGAACATCTTGCGCAAACATCTGAACGTTCCCCAGACTCATCGAGTATTGTTTACGCAAGGCGGTGGATCGCTTCAGTTCAGTGCTGTCGTGATGAACTTGCTTTCTCGTCATCGCAGATTATACCCCGACTTACCCGAGAAGGATCGTGTTATGGATTACGTCGTCACTGGCAATTGGAGTTCTAAAGCCATAGAGGAAGCCAAGAAATTAGCTGGCCCGTGTACTGTACATACCGTCTTCGATGGACGAGAACATTCGGCCGACAGAAAATTCCAAGCCATTTCGGCCGCTGAGAATTGGAAAATTTCCAATAATCCTGCATTTGTATATTACTGCGACAACGAAACCGTAGATGGCGTCCAGTTCGATGGGTACCTCTCCAAGGAAGGGGAGAACAACGAACGAATCCGATTCCCCTTCCACGCCCTTCCTCGTGATCCATCCAATCCCACCAACCTTGTACCCATAGTTGCAGATTATTCCTCTTCGTTCTTCACCCGACCGATTCCGCAGATCGAAGACCACGCAGTCGTGTTCGCCGGCGCACAAAAGAACGTCGGACCCGCAGGGCTCACCATTCTTCTCGTCCGTCAGGATGTCCTAGTCCCTCAACCGACGAATTCATTGTACCCGATTCCAACGACACTCGAGTATGCCACATTGGCCAAATCAGGTTCTCTCTATAATACGCCGCCGATGTTTAGCATGTATGTGTCCCTCTTGATCATGAGGCACTACGAATCAAAAGGAGGGCTATCAGCTGTTGTGGCGGAAAGCAAAATCAAAGTGGAAAAGTTATATAGGTCTCTGGAAGTTGGAGAGAAGAAAGGGGTATTCAAGCTGCGAGTAAAGGATGGGAGCCGCAGTTATATGAATGTTACGTTCGAGGTTCTTGGGGAGGGCAACGAGGCAAAGTTCTTGAAGGAGGCCACCGAAAAGGGACTAAGAGGGGTGAAAGGCCATCGGTAAGTGCTAGAGTTCAGTAAGGAATCGACATAATGACTAATGCGTGATCATTCAAGTTCGGTGGGTGGAATACGGATTTCACTGTATAACGGGGTGACGATAGAGCAAGTTGACAAAGTCGTCCAATTTGTGCTCGAGTTCGTTGAGAAAAATGCCAGCTAGAAACCAGGCTACCCGACCGGCCCAGCATACTTGCGAATGTAGCGAGAACAGCCGTTTACGGGCGGGTCTGCGACGCATTAAATGTCATTCGATATTCAATAAACTCGTAAACAGAGAATGGGTGAAGATCGAAGGTGCAAAGTTAGATACGCACTCGTATCGAAATCAAAAGTATTAGTCTGATAACTTGCAGTACGCGAATGCATCGGAACCTCAGTGCAGACGATGTGACGTTTAAAGTGGGGCCCAAGCAGGCTCGTACCCAGTCAGAGGAGCTCGTGGAAAGCTGATTACATATAATTGCACAAGAAATGAATTCCCGCTGCGTGCGTCCACGAGCACCTCTGAATCGGTACGAGTCTGGGTCGCACTTTTCCTCAATAAATCGATCCCAGCTGTAAGAAAGCGCCCCTGAATGCATGTGCTCCGTTGTTCACTCTAGTACCCCGCAACTCCCCGCCTCAAGGGGAATTCAATCTGGGATAAAGTGGTTGTGCTCTCACGGGAATGTGCCCGGACAAATATACGTCATGGAATGCAAGTGTAAGCGATCATTGGCTTAACGTGACAACGTGCTCATACAGCGTCGAATTCTGAGACTAGTGGATGTTTGCTGCGCTGACCAGGACTTCTACCATGGCCATAGGAATATGCGTAACTGCGGTAGTGCAGCCTAGCTAGCCCTCTGCAGGTGCGAGGGCGAGGTGAGGGATTGAGGGGCGGTGCACAAGAGGTTCTCTGTAGACCCCAGATGGGAGCTGGCCCTGGGTTTGCCAATACCCGATTTTTTCGGAATGACGAGTGCTTCACAGACATGATCACTCTTGCACCAATATCACGACACGCTCGGTCATTCAGCTTGAGAGGAGCCTAATATGAACACTAGGCTGGTTCAACTGTTCTGCCCGAGCAACAATGAAAGCTCCTTTGCAGCCTTCCTCCCTTGCATGACACAATCACCCAGACTGACACCCCCAACACCGCTGCCAATAACCCACATCCTACCCTTCCATTCTCCTCTGTTATCCTGCAAGATTTCCCTCAATTCCGCCATCCGATCTAGGTGTCCGGGTGCATACGTGGGGATGCAATTTCTTTGAAGAGTCATATTTGCATGCAGAGGCAGGGGGAGAGAGGATATCGAAAGCGTTGCCGAGAGAGATTGGAGGAGGGGCTGAAGAAGGGAGGAGAGAGGGGGGAGTTGGGGTGGAAGGGGGTGCGGTCCTCCGAGCATTAGCGTGAATCGTGTTAGGTTTTGGGGTTGGTTCAATGTTTGAGAGAGAGGTGGGAGAAAGGGTGGAGGCGAATGGGAATGAGAATGGGGGGACGGCATAGCTGAATCAAATATGACGCCTAAGAGGGAAGGTGAGATGTCTATATGACCCGAATTCGATAAAGGAAAGGAAGAGGCGTAGTCGGATGGAGGTCGAGGAACGAGGTATCCGAAGCCATCTGGGTGGTGTGGTTTTCCTGTAGGTGAGGGAGGGAAGATGAGGTTGATTACAAGAACTGTTGAGGAAGGATTGGCAGTTAAGTGTGGGACAGGGTGGGAGGGATGTAGAGCTTTGTGCAAGACGGGTAGGGGGAGTGCAGAGATGACGTGTGATGCGGTTAATGTTGACGAGTCAGATAAGGTGAGCTGGCACGAAGGTGGAATGCATTAACGATCTCCTGCGAGCCACATCGAGGGTGGGAAAGAGAGCACCTACTTCTATGCCTGTTAATGTTGGTTTTATGGAAGACACGCCTGTGGACGTCCTTATTTCCACGTTGCTCCGGGTAGAGAGCCAGTTCGCTAACGCCCCGGGCAATGTCCTCATGCCATCCTTGAACGTAAACATACTCACATTCTTCATGGTGTCCTTAACGCTTCCTAGCTCAAATCCCTCATCTTCTTCCGCCTTCACGCCCTTCCTGGGAGTGAACATGCTCTTCAGGATCCCCTTCAGGATGCTTCCATTCCCGCGAGTCTCAGCTTCCCAGAGAAAGGGGAAAGTAGCACGAACAGAGAGTGAACGTGCATCTGCGGCATAGATACCATGTACAATAGCACTGAGATAATTCCTAGCAAACTCTTCACCAAAACGACGCTCTACGAGTGAATGCACGGATTCATCACGGATCCCTGTGGGTCTATTTGGTGGGCGTCCTAATTCCGAGAGAACAGAAGGGAGAAGAGCCTGCAGGACAGGATTCGTACTGAATCGTGAGCGGAGAACGGAGGGGATGGAGGAAGGAAGGAGGGTAAGCGGAGGGAAGGAGATGTATCTCGCTTTAGAAGCAGGATGAGATTGAGATACCGTGAGTAAGGAAGTTGTTAGGTCAAGTAGGTTGACCTATGAAGCAGAATCACGGAAAGGGGAAGCCCGTGAGTTTTTGTTTTTGTCATCACCACACCCTTGGGAAATGAAACGAGAGACTTGATATGGTATATTCCGGTCGCTTACCAGTTCTAATAGGGCCAGGTTGTTGGGACGCAGTGTCCTGGGGCCAGTCTCCAGGAGAACGTTTTGTTCAATCCCCACGGTATTGGTTAAAGCATCTGCCCGGAGAAGAGATTTTTGGGAATTGATCCAACCCCCTATCGTGTTCCTTTGTTCTAAAAGGGTGATGCGTGAGGATCCGGGAAGGAAACGTGCTAAATGGAATGCGGTAGAGAGGCCTGTGATGCCTGCACCCAGCACGGTGATGGTGTGGGTTGGCATTTGTCGAGTGAATTGGACAAAGAGTGTTGGTTTCTGTTTGCTTCTTCTCTTCGACTAGATAGAAGATATCTCGCGTAGGGTGAATCTGAGAGTAAGTACTTGTTATAAATCTTGTGTAACAAACTGCCAAAGATGAGATAGAGGCACTTACATATTGATGGCAGTTTGTAATTTGCTGATCGATTTTTGTTCGTGTTACGTAGCATAATCCATTGAAAACGGTGATGATAGTGACTGAACTAGACTTTCGTGTTGTTGCGCCTGTGTATGGTATAGGCGAATCTGGCGAGGATCTAGCCCTTTACTTAATGCATAACAACCACTTGGGCCTTCTTCGATTCTGGATGGGAGAAGATAAAGTCGAATATATATATAAAGCGAAGAATATGGAGTGGAAAGGGAAGCGATTTATTATCAATTGTTCCTATGAGAGGGGAAGATACAATGAGGGGATAACCGTTAGAGACGGCGTCTGATAAGGCTTTGGGCGTCAGAGGTGAGGACTGGAATGTGACACAGAGGGTAATTTTTTGGTGGTTTTTGTGGATGTCCTTGTGGCTGCGGGCCATGTGTACGTTGCCGTGATGGCTGCTTAAGTAATCGCCACTTGTGTGAGTTTTCCCTCAGTTGTTGTTACTTGTCTAGACTCCCGTTAATCGTCGCGGTCCAGACTCAAAGGGGCTTTTCATCTCTCGACGACAGCGCCCTATACACTTGTCATTCATCGGCGTTCTGGACATTAGGATACAATTCTAAACGCTGATGGAGGCTCATCATCACAGCCATCATCGACATCTCCCGCCCCCGACATCCCGACCTCCTCCTCCCCCTCCTCCCCCCCCTCTTCAGCCTTCCTACTCTCCCACTTCACCTGTACAACATTCCCCGACTTACCACCACCATCTCAGTCACTTAGTTCACGCTCCTCATCACCAGCAGCGCTGGGATCATCACCCTCAATCTTCATCGCACCACCATCTGCCCATTCAACCTCCGCCATCTGCTCGCCTGCCGATCAACGACTCCCCTCCTCTCCTTTCCCGGCAGCCCCCGCCACGTCTAGACACCAAACAGAGGGCATCGCACCAACACCAACCTCCCCCGCCGCCGCCGTCTCAATCACAGACGCAGCAGCACCCGAAATTCCCTCAGCCCCAGCAGTACGTGAAGCATGAGCCCCAGCAGCAGCACTCTTTACGAGCACTCCCCGCGCATCATACTTCTTCGTCTACGGCAGCCCCTCCAGTGCTTAGAGAAAAACGACCCCTCCCTGATCGAGATAACGACGACGGAATGCCTCCCACCAGCGATTTCGTAAAGAAGCTATATAGGTCAGTAGCAGCTGTCGGTCATTGATCGCAGATCCGCCCATCTCTCCTCCAATAGAATGCTGGAAGATAACCAGGATGAGGATGTCGTCTCCTGGGGTCCCACTGGCGACTGCTTCATTGTCAAAGACATGAATGAATTCACGCGCATTATCCTCCCTCGCATGTTCAAGCACTCCAACTTCGCCTCCTTCGTCAGACAGCTCAACAAGTATGATTTTCACAAGATCAAGAACATCGTCGAGGACCCTAACCCGGACATGCAGGTCAGTGTCAGGGTCCAAGTCCTCCTTTTGACTGCTCACCGCTGAAATATTCAATCCAATACACTTGCGGGAATATCTTCGGAATTTTTTTTTTGTTCAGAGCTGGACGTTTCAACATCCAGATTTTCAGGCGAATAATCCTGCTGCCCTAGAGAACATCAAGCGCAAAGTCCCTAATGGCCGTAAGCCAACTGGCTCGTCTGCCGGCAAAGGTGCTTCGGTCGGTACATCGGCCCCCATGTCCGCGGTCTCACCGTCTTCAGCACCTTCGCCGGGAGGGGCGAACCTTCCTTCCATATCTTCCGTCAATGCTTCAGTCGTCCCAGCCTCGCCGGAGCTGGCGCCGCTCTCGAATCCGCACCTCGTCGCTCAACAGATCCAAGATGTGCATGATGCCTTCAACAGACGTTTCAGCTCACTCGAGGCAAGGTTCGATGAGTTGTCGAGGAGGTATGAGGACTTGGCTCGGGTGCATGATGATTTGATGACCAAGCATCGAGTCACTCTTAACGAGCTTGGCGATCTTCGACGGAATGCTAATCATCAGGACGGAGTACTGCAACAATTACTGGGTTATTTCGTCCAAGGGCAACACAGTGAGTTTTGACACTTTTTTGACTGATTCAGCTGACAACCGCATGACCCCATTTTTGGTGACACGCGATGGTCAGTGAGGAACACGAATCCCATGAATGGTGGGGCTCCAGCTCCAGCTCCCACAGCTCCCGTTGGGGGTGCCCCTATTGCCGACGAAGGGCAGCAGTATGTCTATCAGCCCCATTTCGTTCATGGTGAGGAAGCGAAAGGGATCATGCTTGCGAACTACACGGAGCAGGAAATTGCTCAGGTTGCATTCGATTCGATGAATGAGATGTCTCGGAGGGCGCAAGAAGCTGGGATGACTTTCGGAAGGACGAGCCCTAGACAGATCACAGCGGGTCCAATGGTTGGGGATGGGTCGGTTCCTCAGGCCGTACCACCACAACAGCCTCCAATGCTCGTAGGGCTCTCCGAGGAGGCAGCTATGCAGAGATTGACCGAGCTTCAAAAAGCTCGAGCTGCGACCCAGCCTGTCCCGAAGATGGTTAGCGTCAATCCGATGGGCATGTATGCACCCCCACCCCATCCCCCACCAGGTGTGGCTCCTCTAGTTAACGGCACCGCTGAGCAAGCGCAGGCTGGATCTCACGTACCTAGTGGAGGCGTTTTTGCTCCTCAAACTCAAGTTGGGGGACCGCTTGGTTATGGCCCGCCGCCCGGTATTGATCCAGGAACCGCAATGACGAGCGGTGATATCAATATGGAACTTCAGAGATATCCGTCTCCTTCCGATCATGCAGGTTTGTCCGTCCTGACGCTTGGCCATCTCGTCCCGCGCGCGTCGTATGAGACGCCTTCCCCCCAAGTAAGGATAGTAATCGGATTATCGAAGTCCCAAGCGACACGCCTGTTCCCCTTCGCACCTCTGCCGTTCCACCCACCGTGAATGGCTTGGCGGCATCAGGTTCAGGTCCAAGGCCAGAGTGGAACTATGGACCTGGTGCGGCAAATGTTGATGTGCCGATGCGTTCTGGGTCGCCTATTATCCCTCCTGCTTCACCTCCCTCGCTCAGCTCGACGGATCCCCGTCCGATCGTTAATTTGGATCACACCTACCCCACACAACCACCCCCGCCACCTCGTTCCACGCGTCCAGCGTCGTCTACTTCACCCGTCACGAAATCTCCGACGTCATCTAGTGGTAAAGACAAGAAGAATACGTTGAGAGTACGGAGGAGTACGTATGTGCCTGGATGGGCTGTTCCTCCTAGGGTGTTACTGGTAGAGGACGACTTGGTGAGCAGGAGGCTGAGTAGCAAGTTCTTGCAGGTGAGCGGATGCACAATTGACGTTGCTGTGGATGGGATTGGTGCCGTGAACAAGATGAATTTGGAGAAGTATGATCTCGTGTTGATGGTGAGTTGCAGTGTCTCTTGGTTGCTCGAATTTGGTGGATTGATGTTTTTTGCCAAGGACATCGTTATGCCCAAGTTGGATGGTATTTCGGCGACAAGCTTGATCAGACAGTTCGATCATATGACGCCGATTATCTCGATGACGAGTAACTCGAAGCCGTCTGAGATCATGACATATTATTCGAGCGGTACGTAGAGCGAAGGAGGAATTTTTCACTCCCTCGTTTTCTTTCCGTCCCTCCGGTGGTGGTGGCTGAGCAGAGGGGGCTCGTTTAGGTATGAACGATATTCTTCCCAAGCCCTTCACTCGTGACGGATTGACACATATCCTTGATGTAAGTGTCAACTTGGAATGACTGGGTTGCAGTGCAAAATGACGCTTCTGCCTCTAGAAACACTTGACGCATCTCAAGCTAATCAAGAATCTTACGACGAGCATTCCTCGCTCGCTTAGCGATAATGAGACTGTCATCTCTGCAACGCTCACTGTACCTCCTGGCTTCACCTCATCTCCCCCATCTCCGTCCGCCATCATGGCTGCCTCTACTCCTCAAGAGACCGTACAGCCCTCTCTCCCGATCGCCACGCTTACCACCACAAACAGTCTTTCACACATTGCTCCACACAGCGCCGTGATGGGTACGGGACAAATTAATCCACTCGAAGGACTCGGTATTGATCCTCAGCAATACCCGGGCATGCTGCAGAAGTTAATTGGGATGACGAGTGATGTGCTCGATGCAATTCCCGGTGAGATGGATTATGGTTCGTTAGGTATGGGGGGGATGAGCGCACCGTTGGATGGGATGGCAATGGCGGCTGATATGGGCACCGTTCCTTCGCCCTCCGTTCTGAAGAGGGAACGAGAAGATGATGATATGAGGAGCGTGAAAAGGAGTCGGTTTGAGGTTATTGAGTGAAGTCTGGACTCTCCCCGCGAACGAAACTCGGAAAACGGAAAAAGAAAGGTTCAAGAGTGTCGTTATCTCTGCGGTGACCGCCATGGTCTCGTGCTTGGATTCCTTTGATGCTATATACCCAGCTTCGCATTTCCCTGCCGATTCGATTCGATTCTGGCCCGATACTGGATCCATTTCGTTGCCCCCCTTAGCATTGATCCGGTTTAATTCCTCTCCGCTCTTTGGTTACTCTCTGCGATCGTGACTCTTTTTCTTGATTGCTGGGCGCGCGCACTGCCTTGTCACTCCACGCCGCTTCGTCTCGCTGTCTGCCCTTGGCCACTGATCGCCAGCTGTGGATCTTTTGCGGATTTGTTACATAGATATATGCGATATCTCCTCACCCTTTGCCGATCTACCCTCACGTATAATTTAGCATCCACTTGCCTTTTTGATTGCTTCATGC
Organism: Cantharellus anzutake; assembly: GCF_015039405.1. Taxonomy (NCBI): domain Eukaryota; kingdom Fungi; phylum Basidiomycota; class Agaricomycetes; order Cantharellales; family Hydnaceae; genus Cantharellus; species Cantharellus anzutake. Next base: position 1,481,785 of record NW_024066958.1, read on the forward strand.
TCCTCTTTCTTGTACTTGGAAATATTCCAACTTTTCTACTTTTCTATTCCAATTCTGCGGTTGCCTCCTACCATTGTTTTTCACTTTTCGGATTTTTCAAATTCCACTGTATGTTCTCATGCCCACTGGCTCCATGCCCATGTCCACGTTTACGCACTGCCCTGCCATGTTTACGCTGCTCTCTCGACTTGTCTGTGTGCTCTCATCTTGTCTTCTTTTCCTTGGCGCATGCGCACATTCCTGTTGTTGTCACGTCGGATATATGATACCCACTCCAAATGTTACAAGCTTCAGGTTCTTCCTATTTGTTATCCGAACCGGTCCTTGCCTGCTTTTGCATTCTGTAATACGAATGTACATCCCACACTAGCTTGATACTCTTTCTGGATAACGAGGGCTACGTCAAACTTTGCATTCAGTGGCCTATAAAGGACACGCTGATTGTGATAGATCGAGAGTTATTGTGTCATACGAAGTACATAGTGAGAATTAATTTGAGTCGAGCAATCGAGATTTGAACTCAAAGAAACTTTGCAGCCTTGAAGAGTCTTGAGTTACCGCGGATAACGTACGTTAGTCGTTTTAACTTACAAGGTTGACGACGGACCCTTCAACCCCACCGCCCCCAATACCCAACGTACTCTTCAATTTCGCCTACAGAGACGATAATGTTAAAAGGTCTGATCGAAGGGTCGAAAAATCAAACAATGATGTACCTGAAAAAGAAACTTCGAGACTGTTAAAGCAGCACTGTTGACAGCATCTTGCTTGCTTCCTTCATTAGACCCTTGAGAATCGAACAAATTGGCAGCCTCGCTCATAGCGAATCCGACCAGTTGAGATTGCGAAGATCCGCTTCCACCACCTCCAGTAAAGACCTTCAAAGCTTGAACGGCGGCGGCAGAGCCAAGGGAGGACGCGTCGAGAGAAGCACTCTTCTGGCCATACGCTTGATTATGAGTTTCTTTTACAGCATCCTCGTCTAGAGGTTGTTTGTGTTCGTCCTGTTGGATGTTAGCCAGCACAGTGGGCACCACTCAGCTGCAATGACAAACCGTCGATTGACCCTTCACGAAGTGCAATGCGGCTGAGAATAGTCCCGTGTCTCCCGAATTTCTGGAATTGGTTTGAGCTGTAGAGACAGCACTCGTATGATCATCTGGTTCAGGAAGATAAGGGTTCAAAGTAAAGACGAGATAAGGGTGTTCTAAACCTTACATGAAGGTCGGGCCTCCTCGTCTGTGTGTTGAATGAAAATCTGAGCAAGGGATTCTTCCAACTAGAGGTCCCATCGAACACTCACCGTTTCCCAGAAAAGCACCGATACCCTGCGTTATGAAATCCTGATAATGATGCCCAACAACTCGTCAGAAAACGGAGGAAATGTCAGAGCAGGACGATACGCTACGGTGCTCTTGGTTAGTGGCAAGCCTATGGTGTTTGGAAGGGAACGTACTACGGCCATGATCGTTCTCCCGTCAATGAAGGTCCTTATCTGACCTTAACACCGATAACAATGCGGTCATGACCACCTTATATAATAAGAATGTAACAATATTATTGGCTGGACTCTGGATCCGTCTGTTGGGCGTTGGTGTCCACACATGCAAACAGGGGCACATGCGATGTGCATTGAAACATCGGTGAGATGAATCGCACATCCGGTATTACAGCATTGTCAAAGTCAGGACCTCAAGTCCGTGAGGCTCGATTGCACTTACCACATCCTAATTTCACTCCTCCCTGTGCTTCATTCGGCCACTCGCATTGGTAGCTTTCGGGATGGTGGCCTTCGCGGCCCCGCCCCTTCGGTGGGGAAGGGGAACTGCCATGCCGCCTCTTGTTCATCAAGGCACCTGTCTGGCTCGCCGGTATGCAGCCTCACACCAACGCCACCCCCAATAGCGTCGTGTTTCTGGGATCGAATATGCAGCTACCTGCGTACGGTAGGAGGTTGTGTTACACCGCGCGCAAGACATTCACCCACAGCACCTTCACTAGTTTACGGCAAATATAACTTGGTTATATTGCGGCATCAACGCGAAGTGAATTAGTGATGAGTCTTTGTTACGTGGTTATCGCATTTCCGGTCAGAAGATATCAAAACTTTTCAACGTTCTTAGGACCCTCGATCCTCCTGCCAAATCTATACTCAGATTTAAGCACCGATGAGTTCCCAGATAAAAGCGCAGAACAATTTTCATGTCTCACCCCAAAGAATCTTCGACGATCCATGAGTGGTATCCCCCTGCAAGAGGTGAGATCCAAAGTGTTCAAAAGTGGGCATGCATCAATGATTTCCTTCAAGGCATCGCCTGCGGAAAGCAGTTAGTCACACCAAGCAAAGTCGGGGGGCTGTAATCTCACTAGATATCTTCGTCTTTGATATGTTGAGGGACCTCAGCCGTCTGCAAGACGAGATGAACGGGACTGCTCCGTCATCTACAGATGTACTGGCCAAATTCAGATGTTCGAGGCATGAGGTGTTGTCATCCCATTCTTCCGGATAGGCATCATTTTCGCTAGCGATCCGTGCATGAGGGGGTGGAGTATCCGGCTGAGGCAACAGTCCTTCTAAGGTATCAGACGTAACTCCCTTAAGAGATGCAAGGTTGAGTTCCTGCAGTTACCTATTCGTCAGACTGAGATTGCAGGTCGACTGTCCACGTACTCGACAGTATCGTCCAAGCTTCCTCACGAAATACTGCAAGGCTGGCCCCTCAAGGCGGCTATTCCCCGCCAGATTCACGTTCTCTAACGGAACGCGTACAGGTGGCCACGCGTTACTGGATTCACCGGAGAGTCGTGAGGTAAGGAGCGCGAGATCACGATCCCTCAAGATAGTAGGGTTTTCCTGGCCCCCTATTCCACCAATCGATAACGTACGAAGGGAAGGAAAGTTGGCAACGAAATGCACCAAGCCTGCAGATCCGGGTTTCAACGGGATCGCTGTCAAGTTCAACTTCTCCAAATCCGGTAGCGAAAGCGGCCGAATTGGATGCTCTAAAAAGCGACTGGGAGACAATGACGTCACTTTAGTGAATGATGCGTCCAATCGACGAAGGGCTGGAAAATGCCCTAACAGTGAAATGAGTGGAAGATCCGGAGTCGCGATGTAACGGAGCTTTAAAGATGTGAGACAGGTTGAAACAATGCCCGGTTCGCTTCTAGCGAGGGAGGCAAGAAACTGAGGAGTCTGAAAAAGCCGCCAGTCATCATATATCAAGAACCGATTCGGCAAATCACTTGCAATTTTAGGAACTGCAGCAATCTTAAACACTTCCAGTTTCTTACACGAGACAAGTAATCGACCAAGAGATGCAGCGGTGGGCGTCGTGTGATTCAAATTTACAACACGGAGCTGATGACACGATTTTGTGATAGCACCAACCGTTCGCTCGCCGACTTTAGTGCACCCCCTGGCAAGCGTGCACAAAATGAGTTCGATCATGGGGTAGAGGAAAGGAGTTAGACACCGACTTCAAGACTAACGTCTCTAAGCATGGCAAACTTGGAAAAATAGACGCGAAAGTCGCGTCAGAAAACTTGTCGAAACCGCGCAAACTAAGTGAAGTAAGCTGGCTTCCGGCCCTTTGAATGCCCGTTATTGTGTGTTTGTTCACGCCCGTCAAAGTGCTATCCAGTGCGACGGAGGGCGGCCTAAGAAAATACTAAATTGCAGGCAATTTCGTATTAGCCTTGATGAGGTTGTGTGGGACAAGTTGAACCAACGGACGGCAGAAATAAATCCGTTGCTCATGAATGTGGGTCGGTACTTCTTCAAATCATCAACGAGGCGCGCGAGAATGGTGTCTGGGAGGATTCGCAGATACTGTGCGGCATGCCTCTGGTTTTCTTCACTCCCTAAGAGTGTTGAGAAATAGAAGGCAAAGCGTTTCGACGCTAGGCTAGCTAAAGAAGGCGTCGCAGCGCGCCTTCTCTGGGGTGGACGAGTTGACACTGAAGTCGCATTGATAATGGAGTCCGTGGCGGGGGCTTGGGAGTTCGCAACGTCATACTCTGGGTTGAACGCAGCAAAATCCCCTGCAAGGCGCCTCCGCTTCTTTGAAGGGACGGACAAGTAGCCTGATGAGCTTCGTTTGGGCATTTGTGCGTAATTTGAGACTGCTTGGGTATGTGTTTTATACAAGTCACGAGCGAGTTAATGCGGTTCCGAGAGAGAAAGCGTGGGAACTGACGCTGGAAACCTGCGAGTCACGGTTCCGGGATGTCACTGTGCCTAACTTACATAACTCTTCGCCCCAAACCAATTGCGAGCTCCTGCAATGAGTGCAGCGATCCCCATACACGACATTCCAACCAGCACTCCCGCCAGGTCTATTTCGCGATCCAGTTCCTTGGTACGCCGTGGCTCCCCGCTTGCACGTTCCTTCGATCCATCCGAATTAGACGACACCGCGACCGACGAGTCACACGAAAATGCATCACCCCATCGAAGGACCGCTTTTCTTCCCGGCCATCATCGTCACCACTCTGCTGGCCTTCTCGATGCCTCCTATATATCTTCTTCTCCTCCGCTGACCGGCTCCTACCTCACCTCGCTTCTCAACGGACGCATAGCCTCTTCAAGCAACCATACAACCACATTCAAACTTCATCTTTCAGCTTCTGCTTCTCTTGAAGCAACCAAGCATAAAGCAAAGCCCAAACCCCTCCAACTCATATTCCACTCGATATGGTACGACATAACTGGGCCTTACACCGCTACCATAGACGTCTCAGAACACCTTCGGGAGCAAAATGAAACAAACAGCTCCGCAGAGACCTCCAATGATCCTACTGTCGGCGATTACCTCCTCCCTTCGTCGAAGGGTCAGATTCAGCTAATCATTTCCAACGAAATGGGGACCCTAATTAAGATGTTCACCATTTCATACGACTTCACTTCCATAAAGAAATCTGGAACTCAAATGATTCGCCGGCAAGTTTGGTGCACACGGGTAAAGCGCTCGTCACCAGTCCCAACTGACAAGGACACCGAACGGAATGGGGTCTCTACACCGCCCAGCGGACAACCGTTACAGGATACAATCCGGTACGCCGCCCAACTGCATTTTGCTTGCCGGGCCTTTCCCGCTCCACGCCGCAACCCGAGAGCTTCCGATGCGATAGAAAGTCCTTCTGGTCACGTTCAGCTAGAAGGGACCTCGGCCGAGACTTCCACAAGTGTGTTCCCCGTTGACATGGAGGTAGAGGATACGAACAACATGGTGCCCGCCCAGGCATTATCAACGGGACCAGCTTTGTCATCGCTGCCAGCCAAATCGAAACCAGGCCGGAGCAGGGTCAGGAAGTTTTACCTTACGGGAACCATCCGACTTGTTTTCAATTCTCGACCACCCGAGGATGACGAGGAGTTGGTAATGACGACGGACAGCACCGACATTTTCGCTCCATAGAACGTAGTCCCAGCCTCTACTTCTACACGAACAACCCCATATTAATCGGCGTTACGCATTGCATCCCCAGCTCCATCGCAAATCACAATGCCATATGAAGACCATCCATAATGTAGAGTCTATCTTCCCATTTACTGTGCCAGTTCAAGATCTACTTCAATGCGAGGCGCATGTACCTATACGTTTCTATTAATTAGGAGTTGCCATTGTGAGCGTTGATTGGTAATTTGTCGATTCTTAAGTGAACTCGCCGCCATGTCAATTTTCTCCATTCCTGTCCTCATTTACCGAGATGGTCTCGTCGCCAACATCTTCGGCTGAAGCCACAGCTTGAATAGTCTTACCCTCGCTTTTCTTTTGTTTCTTGAGTTGTTCCTCCTTTCCGAATGGGGTGAAATCTTCTCCAAACACGCGCAGGCACAATGCGCTACGGACAAAAAAAAACACGAACAATAAGAACTGTTCAGTAAGAATCGATCGATACACAAAACAAGGATCGACGAAGCATCACACCTTTTTGTATGTTTATCAGCCATGAGCGCTGTTGACTTCGGCGAGATCCACAAAGGAAGCAGCAGTGGGTGACGAAGACTGGACGGAAATGAAGAAAGGAACAAATGTTAAGATGCGAATACACTCACGAATGACCTGACCATTCGCCTGGGAGAAATCGGACAAGATAGCTGCCTGTTGCTGAGCAGGAGATGAGTCTCATCATTGAGCCACCAGATGCCCTGTAATAACCTTTGGATTTAACACGTTCGCGAAACTCCTCGTCATAGCTATTGATCAGTGGATAATAGCTCCGAAGCATAGCCTCAAGCTCCTTTAATCCCGCATCCACACTCCCTTCCGTCTCGTCGACGAATGGCAAAACGGTCTGGATGCCGTCGCTGACGAATCGATATGGACTTTTCGTCTGTCCATCTTCACCATCCTTCTCACTTGCTCGAGAACCAACTTCCTGTCGCACAAATAGCTTGACGCCAGCGTTGATAAGCCTCAATCGTTTGTAGTCATTATTCTCGATGATATCCTTCACTAAAGCGTTGGAAAAGTACAACGACTTCGGTCGCTCAGATGCTAGCTCAGCGGTAGCGCTTCTCGCGAAGAGTTGGGAGGAAGGGAAGATTGAGGGGTTGATGTGTGTGACGGAACTAAAGAGATGGAATGGTGAGTAGTAGATAGTGTTATTCAATCTAAGTAAAGGAGACTCACAGGCATTTTTGTATGTGTTCGTTGTCTGCTTGTAAATACGTGTAAGGCACCTCGTTGAAACTTCTCCCACCATCATTGGGCTTGGTGGCCTTTTCTTCCCCGTCATCCCCTATCATTCTGACGGGTTCCCTAAGGGTGTCTACGCCGACTTCAGGCAGGATTTCATCGAACTCAACATCCACTTCCTCTCCCTGCAGAGGTGGCTCCGGTAACGCAATCGGCTGGAGTTCAACCCCCAATACTGAGGGAATCCCAGCAGTCTTGGCTTTTTTCTGGCTATCGACAGCCACTACGGTGGATAAGTTGCTAACTGTTCGTTTGAGCGGATTGGGATTTAGAAGCGAATCTCCTGCCGATGCATTCTTCCTCGCAAGGATAGCTACAAAGAACCCCCCAGAATCCTGGAGGTGAGGATATATCCTGATACTGGTAATTTACGAATCACTATCAGTGGGAGTCTCTGGAATCCTCCCAAGGACAAAAAGTACTAACCAATTTTGTAATCCCAAATCCTTCGCATTCGGGGGGGTAAACATCGTTTGCGAGTGCTTTGCGTGCCCTTTGGCCTTCTCCTCATCAGTCCAGTATGCTTGATATTCCTCCCAAGTTTTTGCGAAATTAGTCAGGCTCTTATCAATGGCGACATTCCATTGAAGCATTCCCGGTCTGCGTTCGAGTCCTGGGAGCCATAACGAGACGTCTAGAATCTCGAACTCGCCAGGATATTGATTTAGCGCTGCTGCCAAGACTGCTTCGTTCTCAATTGGATTCAGTGAACAGGTCGAGTACACAAGGCGGCCGGAAGGAGCGAGGAGCCGCATGCCCCGAAGTAAAATTCTCAGCTGAAGGCTAGGTTAGAGATCAGTGGGATCGCGACGTTCGAAACACAAAGTCTCGACATACACGTGAAGCCCCATTGCATTATTAGTCTGCCACCCATTCCAAATCTGCAAATTCTTTCTTATGGTCCCATCCCCACTACATGGTACGTCACATAGTATTCTGTCGAAGAGCAATACGTTCGCTCTACCTTTCCCTTTCCCGAGAGTTGGGATAGTGCCGAAGGCAGGGTCTTTTTGGGCTTTTAGTCGGGATGACGAAGGGGGTAGCTTTAAAGATGGGAATAGTGAGGCATCCAAGTTGGTGACCATCAAAGAAGGCGACGGCAAGCGGGAGGACTGATGCACGAGCATGTGCGACCTTTTGTTGTCACTATCGTTAGCGATGACGACTCCAGAAGGCATGTCCGTGCCGGAATGGAGTGCTTCCAGCAATTGGGCAGTCTAAATATTCAACAAATCAACAATCACACAACGCTGTTTCTAGCAAAAGGACGCACCTTGGAACCAGGTGCCGCACACATATCGAGGACCTAAAGCTTCATTAGTCGGGACTTTGAGTCAGTGATCCCTCTAAATCCTTACAGTATGATGCGGCTCGACGTCGAGAAGAAGGGTGGAATCATGCTGACAGCTTCCTGCCTTGATATGTTACCCTATGTACAATCATTCAGACAAACCCTACCCGCGGGCAAACCAACTTCCTCACATACCGACTGAGTTTCGTAAACAAGAAAGTTTTGAAACTTCCTGAATTCAGGGGACTTGCGGACTACAGCTTTCGTGACATTCAGCTGCCAGGCGAAACGATCGGGATACCTAAGAAGCACTTTGTCAGAATTTCCGAGTAACAGGTGCTTATAACTTAGTGAAGATGCACCAAGGAAGCTGAGTGGGCGCAGGGACAGGCTGATCTTCCCAGGTGATACCAGTCAACTGAGGAACGTATGTTTGTCTAATCACATCGTTAAGCTCGCGTGCTGTCCTATGTAACCATTCGATCTGAATCACTTGTTTAACACACGGCTGCCACGTACGTTCGGTTCCCAGTCAGTCTGAAAGTGGTAGGAAGTGGTTCTCTCAATGAGCTCATGAACGCGCCCCATTCCCATTCAGGTATAATCTGTTGGATCTGCAAGGGAAAAACTAAATCAGCCAATCCATCCATTGCTCATTCACACAGTGCGCCTTACTTTATAATAAATCTCAAACCTTTCGTTCGTCTTCTCGACAACAAACTTTTCTCGATCGTGATACTTTGGCTTGCCATCATTCTCCTGAGCGGGCCCTCCCCTGTCCTTGCCTCTCTGCTAACTCAACTTCATAAGCATCCCGGGAAAGATTCCCCATGGACATGATTCTACCTTGCGCCCTCTGGCCATCGCTATCCTACGGAAATGAGTGGACGCAGACTGCCGATGGGTAGAATTACGTCATGCAGCATGCGTGAACCATTTCTCGCTTTCTTATTCTGATGCGTCTTCAACCACAATGATTGCACTCGTCTGCAAACAGCGCTCAGGCAAACAGGAGCACGGCGTCGCGCGTTGCGAAGCTAAGTATCCAGACCAGCCAGCTTCCCTCGGAGATTAGAATTGTTAGTAGCTTGGAGGCGCCCGAGATCACCATGTTGTTTTCGTCCTTTAGTTTGGGTAGCGGCGTGGCCATTACATGAGAGGTGTTCATGTCTTGGGGCCATTCTTTTCGTGCACATTTCCTCGATGGCTTGCCAGATTTCCCTTCCTCTGTTGTGGGGGCACTCGAACAGGATGTGATTCATTGATTCTACGACTCCACATCCAGTGCATCTTGCTCTCAGTTCATAACCTGGTTTCTTCTCCCGGAATTGTCGGATTTGTGCGTATTATGGATCATTTCCATATGAAGACTCTGGGCTTGGGGTTTTCTATTCCACGTAGTTCTGCTCTCGCATGATACTGAAATATAACCTTGCCTCAAAGGTCATCTCATGAAGTGAGGGTGTGCCCGTGGTGGTTGGACCTTTAAGGGTCCGGTGGGTGACCAGGAATGTCTGTCTACGCCCCGCCTCCTATGCTCAAGAAGACGCCGTGGCTCATGTTTCCCCCACTTCGGGACCTGAAGCTTTATGATCATCGACGCTGCGACAGTCGAGAATGATGACATGGAAAATTGCCTGGCTACTGCACATTTTGGACACGATCGTGAATGGCAGGTAATGCTTGTGCATCTAGTTTAAATGTTGGAGCTTACAGTGTAAGGCTCTTTCTCCGATGGTCACTTTGTTCCATGTTCGTCATTTTACCACGAAAAGCTCAAATTCGAGCTTCTGGCGCAGGTTCCAACTTCGATGGGCAGGTTAAATGAATGCGAGATCCCGCCGATCATTCTCACTGGCTCATTGAGAACATCCCGTACCTGGGGGCACTACCCTCTAATTCAGCTGTAGCGGAAGATTCCTCTTAAGTGTAAATATGTGTTCGGCAGTGCTGCGGGCGAGTCTCGCGCTAAGAAGCGTGCTATCGCGAATTCCGTTGGCTCCCCGGGTGCAGACGGTCCTTCCACAGTTCCCAGAACGATGGGGTTTTTGCGCGGACTCTTCTTCGGGTTCTAATTATGACGAGCCTGCGGCTACTGATGGAAAAGAATTGGCGACTCACCTGCCTCTGCGGGGGGACAAAGATGATAGGAAACGAAAACGAAAAAAGAGCAATCGTCTGAAGGTCCAAGTGTTAGAATTCTTGGTATTATGGTGTTCGCTATGACCAACTCACGTTTGGTGATGTTGAGTCGTGTGGCGTTTAGATTTACACCTATTGCCTTTCTTGGTGGCGTCCGTGCCAAAGTCAGTGCGCATTCATAGCGCCTGACTATAAAAGAACAATTTTTCACAACCCAACCTTTCCTCAGTTCACGTACAACGGGACTGAGGTGTGTTGGTTATCTCTTGTTCATCGTCCATAAAACGTGTATCTAATATTCGTACACCAGCGACAACATCGCTAGTGATTACTCTAATATACATTTAGTTCACGCATAGCGGACTGAGCGACAACATCGCTAGTCCAACATTTCGTCTTATACCAAGAATAAGTTTTTTGCAGTCTCCTGCCCCTATATCTCTATGCCATGGATTCACAAGGCGGTGGGGGAGTTGTGTTGTACAGGATCGCATGTATTTCTGATTGTGTTGTCTGTCGTGCGTCAATCAAGTGAGCCTGGGATTAGCTACTTCAGAGGTCGCGGCGTGGCCGGGTGGCATGACTAGCCGAAGGCTCGTCGACATACGATGAATATCTGGGAGCAAATGGGCGAACTAACGAACTACTGACTTTAACTGGCAATGCTAGCACAATTCCACCGTGCCCAACCCTGCATTCTCAGTAGCTGCGTTGTTGGGTGAGGAGCGACCACCACTGCTCCGATATCACGATGATGGGAAGAAAACTGAGTGAGCCCTTGATTCTTTCAGATGTTTCAACACTCGGTTCGGAACTTATTTGTCCGAAATAACAAGATTACATCATATCTCATCAAAGGTCATCAGCTAATGACAAGCGTTGGCCCTCAAACTAATATTGTGTCATGCATGGTAAGCGATTGACCACTAGGATCAGAGAATAAGCGGTTTAGTTCGAAAATGACCAGCGTGCATGCGAGTGGGCTTCTTTCGTGCCTTTCTCGCGCGTCAGTGCAGATACGGGACTTTGTGCTCGTCCGCCATGGACCGCAGCATAAAGGGCCCCTGGAAGAATTTCTTCGGTGGCACTTTCGTCGGGAATGGACGCTGCTTAAACCAAGTCATTTACACGCTCACAAGTTTTTTCGGGATGCCCACAATGCCTGTCATCCTTTGTTACAAGCGTTTCCGTCAGGATGATGAATGGACTCGGCGTGAACCCGCAATCAACAATCAGTGCCTGGAGTCTGCCACCTAACCTTAACTTCGAACTGCCTCAAGATGTCTCAACCATGATGTTGGTCACCATCGCACTCTCCACCTCTCGCGCTATGCACTAACCAGTTGAGATGCCCTGCATTTGTATCGCCGAACAGCAACAACACTCCGTTTTGCAGCTCCAAGGAATCCTCTCAACCGCGCCCTTCTGCCATATTTCATGTCTAAAAGTGTTTAAAGAGCACACGCTACGCATGTCAGGTGTCTCTACGCAGTAGGGGCCTGTGAAGTGGGAAAGTGCGTGTCAATAAACCGAGTCGGACATTGCGGCTCTGCAATTTCCCAAACGAAGTTCGACAGGAGTACTTGCTTTACATATTGAGTCCTGTGTAACCAATTGATTTATGATTCATCCAGCTTCCTTCTAGCATTTTCATACACATCATGTGCATGCGGCGCGCAAATTCACTACCAGTGTCCCCTGTTCACCCTTCCACACGAGCATCATCTCCAGTTACCGCACTGGCGCAATGTCTGAAAAAAATACACTCAAGATTATTCGTCCTCGCAACAAAGGAAAGCGTCTCGCTCCCGGCTCATCTTCGCAAACATCACGTCCCTTGACCCCTTCGGAGTCCCCTGTTCCGCATGTCACTGGTCCCGAGATATCCTCTGATCATGACAACACCCACCGCGATCAGTTCAGAGTGCCGGCAGGGCCTTCTTGTCTCGAGCCTGCAGTAGCTGCTCAGACTGTACAGGCTTCCGGCGGTCACCGCAGCGATCCAAGGGAACCAGCGTCTTCCACGGGCCGCAGATCGAGGAAGATCGGCCGAAAATTTACTCCAAATCGTAGCAAGCCTAGCACTCCCGATCTTGTTGAACAGTCGAGACCATCCACACCCTCCCTCCGACCATCCGCTGATGATACAGTGCTTCCTTCATCTCCTCTCACCCCTACCGGAAATATTGATGACCTTCTTGAGGCATCTGGGATGCATGCCACGCCCCGCAGCCACCCGAACGTTCACGCACAGTTGGACTGTGAGGGTATCAGCGTTTCTGGCCTATCTAAACTCACGATCACACCATCGGCTAGCTTAGGGAGTGATCGAAAAAACGTAATCATTGGCGCGATAACGCTGGTTCTGCAAACTGCAGCCGAGGCTCTTAAGTTGGCCCCGGTTCCGGGTCTTGACGCAATTCCGAGTTTACTTCTAACGTGGCTTCAGGTTTACGAGGTTAGCTAGTCTTTCTGTTTCCGTGATAGAAGAGGACATATCATTCCCTCGATCTCATGTGCGCAGACTGTTGGTGGGAACGATGATGATCTTCAAGGATTGAATAACGACATTCAAAGGGCTTATGTCACCATTCTGCAGCCACTCGAGCTGTCAACGGATCAAATCCCTCGCGAGGTAGTTCAGTTAATTAAAAGATTTCACTTGTAGGTTCACATACTCCCACAACCGCTGCTCTTTTAATCCGGGAATCCTATCGGCAGGGCTCTGAAAAAGCAGATAAACGAGATCGAGTTGCTCAAAAGTCAAAATCGGGTGAAGAGAATGTTCTTAGCGCGTGAAATTGTCAAGAGGATAAACGGTGTGAAGGCATGTATAAATGACGCCCTTAACTCGTTTGCAGTTCGTCTTCATCAGAGCTCCCAAGCCGTTAATTTGACTGACTGATATGCGCTGTGCAATAGACGCAGGCAACTACTTTAACGCTACTTCGCACAATTGAAGCATCGGTGAAATGTATGTTATTTCGCTCTTTCCAATATTGGGCTCTTTCATCAATGCTACAATCTTTCAGCAAAACTTGAGCAGCTTCCACGGGTTGCGGCCGAGCACACCTACGTGAAGAGCAAGTCAAAGTGTTTTCCAAGTACACGAGTCCAAATACAAACATCCCTTCTCAATCATCTGAAGGGGGCCGGAAATCGATTTGTCTGGCTCCGTGGGTCTCCGGGAACCGGGAAGACGGCGGTATCTATGAGCATCGCATCGATGCTTGAGAAGGAAGGCACTCTTGCAGCCTCTTTCTTTTGGGACAAAAATCAAAGAGGGACGGGCCTCGATTCTCTGGAGAAGTTCCCTTCTACACTGGCACGTCAACTTGCGATCTTCAATGGAGACTTCAAGGTCTCGCTCGTCAAACGCCTTCGAGAGCCGAATTCGGAGTTGGTTCTGAGTCTTCTTCTGGAGGACCAAATGAGGACTTTGATTCTTGAGCCGATGAATGATCTCAAGGGCATATTGTCTGTAGGTGAAAAACGCTTCGCCATCGTCTTGGATGGTTTAGATGAATGTGGAGATCCAGTGGCACTTGGGACTCTAATGAACCTTGTACTTGTGCTTGACGAGCTGCCTTCAGCGTTTTCCATACTGGTCAGTTCTCGTCCTGAACCTCAAGTTGTTTCAGCTTGGGATGAATCTCAGGCTCGGGGCCATGTCATCCCATGTGAAGACATGGATAAGGTTGCAACAGATGAGACTTTTGACACGATCCGGCTTATGGTAACGGATGGACTTAACGACTGCATCAGAAAGTCGCGGTGGAAACCATCGATGGACGATCTTGATGCCTTCGCTCTGGCTTGCCGTGGTTTGCCTGTCATGGCCTCGATCCGGATACGGGAAGTTCGGTCTCGGACTCAAAGAGGTTCTGTCCTCAAATTAGAGTTTCAATACCTTCTCAACCTCCGAGACGCACCCAAGGATCTCAATGAGGAGTACTTGCGAATAATGCGACGGGCCTTTAGGCCTGACTCGTCAAGTATGCTTCCACATGTAGTGAAGAATTACCGTCAAGTAGTTGGGATGGTCATTGCTGCGCAAGATCCGCTTAGTGTTTACAGCATGTCGCATCTCTTGGGAATTTCGGACGATGAGATCTATGCAATACTGGATCCTATCAGCTCGATAATTGACATCCACGCAAATGTCAGATTCTATCATGCGACGGCGAAGGAATTTATCATGGGAAACCCCATAGGCGAGGAAGAAGACAAGGTGTTCTTTATCGATGATCCAAACGGATATTTTCCTGGATTACAACTCCTTCGATTTGTGAATGGTGTCATTCAAAGGAACGAGGTTGGGTTTCCCACTGAACGCCCTTTGGGAGATAGAAAGAAGTGGGATAATTTTTCGGTGGAAAGGCTACCTGAACACATCCAGTATTCGTTTAACAGGTTGTTTTCCCACTTGGATCCTTTGTCACTCTTTTCAGAAGAGTCTAGTGAATTGCAAAGAGAGTTTGAACGACTCCTGACACAAAACTTGTTGCCACTTTTAGCAATTTCTAAGTGGTGGATGAAAGCGGCGGTTAGGGAAAGGTGGCGTGGTTTGGATGAATTCTCCGTGAGTTTCTACGCATATTTCATGTGTTTGCATCACTCGATGCTCTATAGAATCGCAAATCAATGAAGCTGGTGAACGAAGCTGTAGCATCTCTTTTGTGGCGTAGTCCCGAATACGATCTTTGGCATGTTTATCGATCATTCCTTCCATTCACCTCGTCACTCTATGAACTGTATGGTCATCTCTCCGATCCAGTTCAAGTGTTCACCATATCCAGGGAGTTTTCTGGTCGCTTTATTCCTTTGAGCGAGGATGCACGGAATGCTCAGGAGGTTGCCGAGGCAAAACTGAGCGACCTGCCAAAGAAGTTTGATAAACATGGCTTCGAAGTAACTAATTACGAAACCGAGTTCACTGAACATGATGTTCGTAATGGGGTTGTGACCTGTGCGGCGATATCTCAAGATGGTTCTCATGTCGCCCTCGGTTTCGGAAATGGGTCCATCGAAGTTGCGGACATCAACCATCAGCATACAATCTCTCGCTTCCAATCCGATTCTTTCAACCATCCAGTTTGGATAGAGTTTATCCTAGGTGCCAATGCTCAGATCGCCACCGAGGACACTGATGGAAACATCTCCGTTCTCAGTCACGGCACACATTTGGTGCCATGTGGCGCTCTTCCTAGTGGTCATCACCCTGCTATAACCGCATTGTCGAGAAATGGATACTTTATTGTCCGAGTCCCTCGAACTCTTGATGAGAATTGGTACAGAAATGTCGCACTCCTATATTTTTCAGGAGAACCATCCATTCGGCTCCTTGTATCTCCTTTGGCTCCTTCCACTGCTCCTCAACGTTCATCTACTCCTCAACATCACACAGTTGGATTCTCTCCTGGAGGCCGATATGTAGGTGCTTACGATGCGAACTGCGCTTTCGTCTGGTCAACGGATACATCTGAGTTGGTTGCTCAATATCATGTGCAAAATTCTGCATTCTGGGTTTTTAATCCCGGTCATGTTCTTCCCCTCTCATATCCCATTCCTACGCCTATATTTGGCGCCCACGCCGTTCATTTGGCCCCGGAAGAGGGTGCAGCCCATATACAAAGTTCCGAGCCAGATTCAAGTCATGACGCGGACGAATCCTGGGTGAAACGCCCTTTTTATGACCTCTCGTCAAGCATGGAGAGAAAGACTATGGCTGGAGAGCGTGATAAAGCCAATGAGCGCGATACAGCCTCTGCCCACTCCTCAGCGATAGGGCGGATACCATTTCTTCGCAATGACATCGGTTCCGCGAATTTACTGGTCTTCTTTAATGGACAAGTCGAACTCATTGTCCAACCCAAGTTCCGCCCAGCCTTTACATACGCGTATCTTTCCTCCAGCGAGAATAAACCCTGGTACGGTGACCTGGTGTTCCAGGATCAGAGCATACCTTCCCCATATCACTTTCCTCGGGCTAGCAAGGACGGGACTCGATTTCTGCTCCAGGGCCGAATGAGAACCCCGGTGGTCGTCGATATCAGCCAAGTTGTTGTTTAGTACCTCAAAATGCACGTCCCCCTCCTTGGGTTGACTGTTTTGGAGAGTACTTGATGGTTATGGTTGTACGTACATAACGATGTCATGTAAGAAAACGCTCCAAGTTAACGTCTCGTCCCGTCAACGCCAGGATTGGTATTATATGCAAAATTCACAAAGGCTTCTGGCATCCACCACTCGACTTTTACAGCTGATCAAGCGCCTGACGTCGCCAAGAGTTGGTTGAGATTCCTCTTGGTTCGTTCCCACGTTTCGAGGGACTGGAAGATCGACCGCGGTTGTATTTGAAACGTGTGAGCGGCATTGGTTGGCTTGAAAATGTAGTTCGTCTCGATGGGACTTGTGGTTTTTAGATATTTTGATGACCATGCAAGGCGCTAGTTTGGTATGTACATATTCTCCATGAGCCCCAACTCAACGCGTTTCTCCGGGAGACTCTCATATCAAATTGCTGCAACAATAACATCCTATTACTTATAATCCTATCTTCCTTTGTGGCCCACATTTTGGAGACGTTAGCATGAGTCCTCCTGGGAATTCATGTCTGTTCGTAGTTAAAGTTAAATTCTGACATAGTAATTGATTAAGTGTGAGTCCGGAGTCGTGTCCATGCATACCGCCACTGTCTAGAGTTCTCATTAGTCGCGTTGTCATTATCAGCACTTTCATCCGTGTCGTCGTGCCTAACGATCGTCCCATTTCGATTTGATAATGACATGCCACATACTCTTCGATGAAGCTCGCGCCCACAAGTAGTGGATGCGGATAGCTACAGTTTGGCTGGCGACACAAGTGTGTATAACTTTCATCTTCATCGGCTCTCCCTATGTAAAACTGCCATGCCCGCGGCTTATTGGTGTGGCATACCCGAGGTTTAGAGTGCGATATCAGATATCGAGACAGCCAAATTCTAACGTGTGTGGTGTCGCGCCATTGGTGACGTGTACAACTTCATGCTCTGCGAGCTTTGTGCGACACAAGCCAATCTCGCATTTCTTCTCATCCATGTCGTCTGATTCCCCGCCTGTCTTGACCATCTTTCCAGTCCTCACACTTTACTGCCGTCAGATTCTGAATTTGATCTGTGCTCATTCAATCGGCCGCGAAATACTCCATGATCGAACTCTCACCCGAGCGAGGACTCAATCTGTAAATATGGCCAGCGTGCGAATGAGCTTCTTTTGTGCCTCTCTCGCGCATCAGCGCAAATACGGGACTTGTCTATACGCTCGTTCGCCATGGTCCGCATCATAAAGGGCTCTTGGGAGAACCATTTCGGTTAGGTGGCAGGACTCCAGTCTCTATGGCTTCGTGATATTAAATAGACACTTCGGGAATTCCATGTATGGATGCTACTTACACCATGCCATTTACAAGTCTTTTCAGGATACTCACAATAATGCCGGTCGTCCGTTATTATGAGTGTTCGATGATTACACGTGTCTGCACTGCCACCTAGCCTTGCCCCTAAAAGTGTTGGTCACCATCGCTCTCCCCTTATGCACTAACCACTTGATATTCCCTGCATTTGCATCGCCAAACAACAACAGCACTCCGTTTTTCAGCTCCAAGGAATTCTCTTATACTCAAATCACGTTGTTGTTGTACTTTATTTTGTTACTTCAGTGAGTGCGGCTGTCCCGTCAAACTACATCTGGGTGTACATGAGGAGATCGTCAATCCGTTGTAAGAGTATCTGGTTGGTGTTGTCGGTATCCTCTGGGCTGTGCTGTCGGGGCGTCTGGCTGTACTAGGTGAATGTATGAAACATGACGGTGTTGCTCATCTACAATTCACTGCCTCCTTCGCGTGCCTCCCGGCTGATGTGTTCTCCTACCATACTCCATTCCCGGAAGTGTTTAAGCTGCGGATATCGATACACCAAGCGAACTTCCGGACGCTGCGACTCTCTATAATTTCACAAACGAAGTTCGGCAGCACTTGCTTGATTGAGTCCTGTGCAACCAATTGATTTATGATTAAACCCTCGGCATTCAGCTTCCTTCTACAAAAGCATTTCCATACGCATCATGTGCATGCGGCGGTTGCATTAGTGTCCTCTGTTCACACCCTTCCAAGCGAGCATCGTCTCTAGTTATCGTACCGGCGCAATGTCTGAAAAAAACACATCCAAGATTATTCATCCCCGCAACAAAGGAAAGCGTCCCACTCCCGGCTCATCTTCGCAAGCATCGCATCCCTTGACCCCTTCGGAGTCCCCTGTTCCGCAGGTCCATGTCACTGGTCCCAATATATCCTCTGATCACGACAACACTCGCCGCAATCAGTTCAGAGTGCCAGCAGGACCTTCTTATCTTGAGCCTGCAGTGGCCGCTCAGCTTGTACCTTCCGGTGCTCGCCGCAGTGATCCAAAGGAATCAGCGTCTTCCACGGGCCGCAGATCAAGGAAGATCAGGGGAAATTTTTCTCCCAATCGTAGCAAGCCGAGCACTCCCGATCTTGTTGAACAGTCGAGACCATCCACACCCTTCCTCCAGCCATCCGCTGATAATACAGTGCTATCATCTCATCTCACCCCTACCGGCAATATTGATGATCTCCTCGAGGCGCCTGGGGCCCATGCCATGCCCAGCAGTTATCACGCACAGTTGGATTGTGAGGGTATCGACGTTTCTGGCCTATCGGAACTCACGATCACGCCATCGGCCGGCTTAAAGAGTGATCGAAAAAAAGTAATCGTTGGCGGCATAACACTAGTTCTACAAACTGCAGCCGAAGCTCTTAAGTTGGCCCCGGTTCCGGGTCTTGACGCAATTCCGAATTTACTTCTGACGTGGCTCCAGGTTTACGAGGTTAGCTAATTTTTCTTCCATGATAGAAGAGGACATATCATTCACTCGATCTCATGTTTGTATCATTGTGCATGATCTGTGCAGACTGTCGGTGGAAACGACGATGATCTCAAAGGATTGGATGAGGACATCCAAAGAGCTTATGTGACCATTCTGCAGCCGCTCGAGCTGTTGACGGACCAGATCCCTCGCGAGGTGGTTCAGTTGATCAAAAGATTTCACTTGTTCGTCCACATAATCCCACAACCGCTGCTCTTCTAATCCAAGAATCCTATGATAGGGCCCTGAAAAAGCAGATAAACGAGATGGAGTTGCTCAAAAGTCAAAATCGGGTGAAGAGGATGTTCTTAGCGCGTGAAATTGCCAAGAGGATAAACGGTGTGAAGGCGTGTATAAATGATGCCCTTAATTCGTTTGCGGTTCGTCTCCATCGGAGTTCCCAAGCCCTCGATTTGACTGGCTAATGTACATTTTGCAACAGACGCAAGCAACTACTTTAACGCTTCTTCGCACAATTGAAGCATCGGTGCAATGTATGTTATTTCGCTCTCTCCAATATTCGGATCTTTCATCACCGCTACATCTTTCAGCAAAGCTTGAGCAGCTTCCACGAGTTGCGGCCGAGCAAACTTACGTGAAGAACAAGTCAGAGTGTCTTCCGAGCACACGAGTTCAAATACAAACATCCCTTCTCAATCATCTGAAGGGGGCTGGAAACCGATTCGTATGGCTCCGTGGGTCTCCTGGAACCGGGAAGACCGCGGTATCTATGAGCATCGCATCGATACTTGAGAAGGAAGGTACTCTTGCAGCCTCCTTCTTTTGGGACAAAAATCAAAAGGGGACGGGCCTCGATTCTCTGGAGAAATTCCCTTCTACACTGGCACGTCAACTTGCGAACTTCAATGGGGACTTCAAGGTCTCGCTTGTCAAATGCCTTCGACAGCCGAATTCGGAGTTGATTCTGAGTCTTCCTCTGGAGAAGCAAATGAGGACTTTGATTCTCGAGCCAATGAATAGTCTCAAGGGCATATTGTCTGCAGGCAAGAAACGCTTCATCATCTTGGATGGTTTAGATGAATGTGGGGATTCAGTGGCACTTGGGACTTTGATGAGCCTCGTACTTGTGCTTGAGGAGCTGCCTTCAACGTTTTCCATACTGGTCAGTTCTCGTCCTGAATCTCAAGTTGTTTCGGCTTGGGATAAATCTCGGAATCGGGGCCGTGTCATCCCACGTGAAGACATGGATAAGGTTGCACCAGACGAGACTTTCGACACGATCCGGCTTATGGTAACAGATGGGCTTAGGGGTTGCATTGGGGAGTCACAGTGGAAACCATCGATGGACAATTTTGATGCCTTCACCCTGGCTTGCCGTGGTTTGCCTGTGATGGCTTCGATCCGGATACGGGAGGTTCAGCTTCGGACTCAAAGGGGTTCTGTCCTCAAATTAGAGTTTCAATACTTCCTCGACCTCCAAGATGCGCCCAAAGATCTCAATGAGGAGTACTTGCGAATAGTGCGACGGGCCTTTAGGCCTGACTTATCAAGTATCCCTTCACATGTAGTGGAGAATTATCGCCAAGTAGTTGGGATGATCATTGCTGCACGGGGTCTGCTCAGTGTTTACAGCATGTCGCATCTCTTGGGAATTACGGAGGATGAGATCTATGCAATACTGAACCCTATCAGCTCGATGGTTGACGTCTCTTCAAACAATGTAAACGTCGAATTCTATCATGCGACGGCGAATGAATTTATCAGGGGAGACCCTATCGGCGAGGAAGAAGACAAGATGTTCTTTATTGATGATCCAAGTGGATGTTTTCTTGGATTACGACTCCTTCGACTTGTGAATGGTGTCATTGAAAGGAACGAGGTTGGGATTCCCACAGAACTCCCTTTGGGAGATGGAACGAAGTGGGATAATTTTTCGGCGGAAAGGCTACCCGAACACATCCAGTATTCATTCGACTGGTTGTTTTTCCACTTGAATCCTTCATCACTCTTTTCAGAGGAGTCCAATGAATTGCAAAGAGAGTTTGAACAACTCTTGACACAAAACTTTTTTTCATTCTTGGCAGTTTTTAAGCGGTGGTCCGGATTGATGGTTTGGAGATGGTGGCTTGGTTTGGATGAACTCTCAGTGAGTTCCCGCGTATATTTCATGTACTTGAATGATATGACATCACTTGATAGAATCACAAAACAATGAAGCTGATGAAGGAAACTTTCGGATCTACTTTGTGGCGTAGTCCCGAATGTGATCCTTGGCATCTTTATCGATCATTCCTTCCGTTCACTCCGTCGTCGTCACTCTATGAATTGTATGGGCATCTCTCTGATCCCGTTCAAGTGTTCTCCATATCCGGCGAGTTTTCCGGTCGCTTTATTCCATTGAGCGAGGATGCACGGAATGCTCAGGAGGTTGCCGAGGCAAAACTGAGCGACCTGCCAAAGAAGTTTGATAAACATGGCTTCGAAGTAACTAATTACGAAACCGAGTTCACTGAACATGATGTTCGTAATGGGGTTGTGACCTGTGCGGCGATATCTCAAGATGGTTCTCATGTCGCCCTCGGTTTCGGAAATGGGTCCATCGAAGTTGCGGACATCAACCATCAGCGTACAATCTCTCGCTTTCAATCAGACCCTCCCAGCCATCCAGTTTGGATAGAGTTTGTCCTTGGTGCCAATGGTCAGATTGCCACCGAGGACACCGATGGAACCATCTCCATTCTCAGTCATGGCCGTTTGGTGCCATGTGGCACTCTTCCTAGTGGTCATCACCCTGCTATCACTGTATTGTCGAGCGATGGATGCTTTCTTATCCGAGTTCCTCAAACTCTTGGCGAGAACTGGTACAGAAACGTGGCACTCCTGTATTTTTCAGGAGAGCCATCCATTCAGCTCCTCGCATCTCCTGCGGCTCTTTCCGATCTTCAACGTCCATCTACTCCTCTACGTCACAGAGTCAAATTCTCTCCTGAAGGCCGATATGTAGGCGCTTTCGATGCAAACTGCGCTTTCGTCTGGTCAACGGATACATCCGAGTTGGTTGCTCAATATCGTGTGCAAAATTCCGAATTCTGGATTTTCAATCCCGGTCATGTTCTTCCCCTCTCATATCTCATTCCTACACCTGTATTTGGTGACCAGGCCATTCATTTGGCCCTGGAAGAGGGTGCAGCCCATGTACAAAGTCTCGAGCCAGATTCAAGACACAACGCGGACGAATCCTGGGTGAAACGCCCTTTTTATGACCTCTCGCAATCCTGGGTGAAACACCCTTCTTATGACCTCTCGCCAAACATGGGGAGAAATGGAAATGAAGCCTATTCCTCAGTGATAGGGCGGGTCCCATTTCTTCGCGATGACACCAGTTCCTCGCCTTTCCCGGTCTTCTTTAATGGACAAGTCGAACTCATTGTCCCACGCGAGTACGGCCGAGTCGCACATCCCTCCTCTAGCGAGAATGAAGCCTGGTACGGTGATATGGTGTTCCGGGATCAAACAGCACCTTCCCCATATCACTTTCCTCGGGCTAGCAAGGACGGAACTCGATTTCTGCTCCAGGGAAAATTGAGAACCCCGGTGGTCATCGATATCAGCCGAGTTGTTGTTTAGTGCCTCAAAATGTACGTCCCTATCATTTTCTCTCCTTAACCGCTAGGTTGACTGTTTTCCGACTATTTGCAGAGTATTGAAATTGAGAATTACCCTACGTGATGATTGCGGTTGTACATAGCAATAATATAGCATTATAACGTCCCGTCCTGTCAACGCCAAGATTGGTGGTATTATGCAAATTTTTTCATGAGCTTCTGACATCCATCCAGCACTCGAGTTTGACAAGCGCTGATCAAGCGCCTGATGTTGCCAACAATTGGGGATTTCTCTTGGTCCGTTCCCTTCTTGTATATAGTACAATTCAAGCGACTGATAATTAACTTCGGCACCCCCAGCACCACTAGGCGATATTGTCGTTGTATTTGCAAACGTGTGAGTGCCATCGGTTAGCTTTGAATGTAGCTTGCCTTGATGGGACCTGTGGTTTTTAAATCATACTTTCATGACCATGCAAAGCGGTTTGGTATGTACACATTCTGCCAGCGCACTGACATTGGGCATGAGCATCTTCGGGGAGGCATCATGCATGTGCCGCAGTCAACCGCGATGCGAGCCTTACGCATCCTGCGAGGCAGGCACGGGACCATATACCCCTTCAGCAGGGAGGATGTCAGGAGAGTCTAGCTCCAGTCATCTTTCAAGATATTGTCTGTGGAGGGTAATGCAAAGCGTCAAAACACTCTCAATTAACCGTCATCTCTACAGCCGAGAAGCGTCGCACTGCCATAGCCAACCGTGACCGCCCGCTTACAAGCTAGTATTCCAAAATAATCTCCGGCCGCGTAGATCGTGTGTGAATATCTTTCCAACATAGTAGCTTAGAGGACGACTTGATGTGGAATGAATGGCAATGTTAGCTGCGCTTATCACTCCATATCGCCGGCAATCAGTCCTATTTTTCAATAGAGAGCCCAAGAAGGTAGACCACGGCGCCGAATACAGGTCCTCGTGGAGAAATACATGCTCACAGCACAGAACGACCCAATCCAAGATAAGTAGTTCCTTTAAATTTCAAATACGCTTATTAGCTTTCAATGGTATTTGGAGCGCCGCCTGAACTCTTTTCGTAGTCTGGGCGCTCGTTGTCCAATTTGTGCCGTGCACTGGGTTCAACGTGAGGCTACTAGTGCACATGCTATGTAGCTAGGCGGCGTAATCTTTTCATATTGAGGATCCATCGAGTGGTATGAGTGGCACTCACTCATTCCTTAATCCTCCTTTGGACGATGAGCCGCGCGATGATCCTTAGCGATCGCGCATCAGACCAATTAACCTCCCACCAATCTCTCAGCTTCCAAAGCAGGAGGGCCTCGCTTTGCAATGGCGCACTATTAGGCACCCAGATCGGCGAGTTTCGGTCTTAGGTACTAGCGCTATTTGCTTGGTATACGTATAAAAACCAGTCATTCCTCTCATAATTCTTCGCGCCTCTAATCAGCGTACACCATGGCTACCAAACGCTCAAAACTTGGTTCCCCCCTCTTGAAAGACAATTTTGACTTGCGTGCCGGCCTTCTTGTGAGCCCCATTTGGTTGATTACTTTACCTGCTATCTGACCTCCTCCGGAGCTGATAGCTGAAGCTGGCCTAATGTCTTTTGTTCTTACATCTTCACTCCTCGTTTACTCTCTGGTGAGCCCTCGGCAGTTGGACCCGCCACTGAGGCACATCAGTAATGGTTTCTTCATGACACTCGATAGAGACAAGTATACAAGAAATACCGTCGTCGCAGGAACAGCGCGTCAAACCCTAGCGTTGAACCTGAGCTCCAGCCTATATCAATTTTGTTTTTGTGGAGTATTTTCGCAGACGCAATGTAAGTCCCCATATAAACAAGTCATTCACCACTCACTGCACTGTCACTCGTCCGATCATCTGCCAGCTGTGGACTAGGGCATATCCTATCCACCAGGTGGGTGCTCGCAGGCGAAATCACCGAAGGCCCGTACTGTACAGGGCAGGCGACCTTAAAGCAGATCGGGAATAACGGCGTCGGTATGCCGACCTATGCTATATTTCCATTGAACGTACGCTAATGTCTAAAAAAAAAACTGCTGATCGCCAGCATGGTTTAGCATGGCAATTGCGGTATTGACGTACCTTCAGGTGATCCATTCAACCTGGTTAGGCAAAAGAGGAGCAAGGATTTTTGCAATGGGATCCATTTGTTTTATAACCGTATTCATCTTGTTGATCGTTACGGTTCCTGCTTCGACTATTCATCCATATTATGGCAAAGCTGGGTGAGCATTACATCCGATCTCTTATATGATCTAAGCCCACATATCTCAGATTGTGGTGCTGGATTGGCGGCAGTAATGCCAGCCGCCAGAGGCTACGATTTGGTAAGTCTAGTAGGATAGTTCAGTGGCTGCTGGATCTGAAATCTGGATTGCAGCCACACAATATGCGTGGATCTGGCTTGCGATATTGGTATCGATTGTCACGTATGGCAGGGTAGCATACAGGTGGTTACATCAAGCACCTCTTCATCCCGACTGTGACCTGAAACTGGCCGCGATTACCATGGGATGGTATCCTATTAGTGGGTGGAACCATTCATATAGATCACCTTAGAGTGCTTATCTCCTGTATTTTCAGCCTATCTTCTCGTCTCCGCGCCTACATCCGTGGTTCGTTTCCGTCAATTCCATGGCTATCGACCAAACACTGCCGAGCAGATCTTTCCTTCTGCCCTTTCTGCCGCACACGGAGCCATCAACGTCATTCTGTGGCTTTCGACGGGCAGACGATTCGGATTCTCACCAAAGAAACGGGATTTTTTTCTTGTCCCGAAGCTCCCAAGTTCCCCTGAGGAGGTTGAGACTCCGACCACGGACGATGGTGCCGGAGCTTGCTACTCAACCGTGACCATCCCAGTTACCCTGACGTCTGAGCGCCCCATGAATGGCAGCGGCCCCGAGACTGCTCAAGTTCCCTCGCCTTCCAACCCCAGCGGAGGCCGTATTTTTATACCTCCGAGGTCTCTTTCCCCCGTCCCCGATTCACCAAGCAGTGACCGAACGATTACTATAGGTAATACAAATTAATTGATTCGTGCATGGCCTTTCCCATCCATTCCGTTAATCATCACAAATGAACCGCCATAATGACCTCAGTCCAGAGCTTGAGCTTGGATCGATGTATGTTTAACACTACCCAACAAATCTTAATTCTATATAGTCTACGTCCTAATTGCATCTCGCAGCAAATTCTCGCTCAATCGGAGTTGCTGGATATGTAATTACTGTTCAAGACCAGATCGAAGGGAACGATGTGCCATGTGTCCATGCCCATGAAAGGGCGGCGCGAAGTAAACTTAGCAGATATGAAGACATTTTCCCGTTACATATGTATTTTTTTACAACAATGCAAGCAATCCGACGCGAAAGGATAAATGCACACCTCGAACACTTGGTACGTACAGGACGAGGGATGCCAGAGGCTTCAGAGAAACTTTCCCGCAAGACCCGCTAACTGACCAAGTCCTCCACTATTCGAACCACCTATCGCATGGCTGAACTTGGATTTAATCAAGAGTTTCAATACTGTGGTAGCAGCACCATTGACAGCATCCTGCTTTCCACCGCTAGCAGCTCCCCCAGACTTCTCGAACAACTTGGACGCTTCAGCCATGGCCAAACCGACAAGTTTGCTTTGGGTACTACCACTACCTCCGCCTCCGCCTCCACCTGATTTATGCCCACTACTAGAAGAATGATCATCGGATGAAACGAATTGTTTGAAAGCTTGTAATGCTGCAGCAGAACCGAGGGAGGAAGCGTCAAGAGATGTATTCCCCTTGTTGTAAACTTCATCGTGGTGCTTGATGAGACGCTCTTCGTCTATATCGTGATTATTGCCTCCCTGCTGATTCTTTTTTTGGAGCGCAAAAAATTGATGAGGAAATAGGAGGGGGGAAGCGACACGGTATATATATAGTCTTACCAATTGAGTCTTGACAAAGGCCAAACCCTTCGAGAACAGATCAGATTCTCCTGATCCATGTGCAGCAGCAGTATTGACAACGTGGTCATCGTCGACTAGGAATGGTTTAGAGGGTAGGATTAATGTTTGTCGCTTCCAGCGACTTCTCGCAACACTTTAAAAAGGCAAGGAAATTACATACTGTCTGGAATCGTACCGTGTCCTTGTCCATGTGGACGTCCACCACCCGAGTGATCGGGACTGTTGAATTCCTCCCCTCCAGTCTTCGTAACCCCGCCTTCATGGTGTTTGTTCTCATCACCTGGGGAGATGGCAAAAACGGTGAACGACAAGTGCTACTCTTTTGCGAGGATGATCGCGATCCTGGCAATGCTTTACCTTTTTGTTGAGATTCCTGGTACTTTTCCAGTCCCTGCTTAGCGAGGTTTAAGATGGAGTCCTGGAAAACGGGATCGAAAAAACGTGTCAGAACAACCGACGCGACGATCGGGGCGGCGTCGATCCGAGCCAATCCAAAAATGATGTTGCAATCAACATCGATTGACAGAGAGAGGTGCCACTACCACTGCCTCTCCATCTGATCTGGATTGTACTTGCGAGCTTACCATTTGTGCCCCTAACTAACTGGTGAAACTGTTGATGTTGATCGTAGACTGAGGTGAAAGTGTTAACATTGTGAAATGTATAACTACGATATCACGTAATCAAATCAAACAAACTCTTTGCGCCACTTTGGCGAAACATGGACAGCCTTTCGGCTTAATTCTTCACTCATCTTACATATCTGGGGAAGGCACGTTACATTACTGGCGTAAAAGATATGCATTTAATCAATTTACATGATTTTGAGCGGCGGATCTGAAATTTCCTCGTTCTGGTATTGGGGCCCCAGTTACAAACAATACATTTTTTTTTTACTTAGTATATCTATCTTTCCACATTGCACATTGGAGGGGGTACAAGCCACATGTCCGCGGTCAGGAGACAGGAAGAATATGACGGAATGAAGAGGGGAATGGGGGTGGGGGGAACTTGATCAATGACTTAGTAGTTGTTATCATCGTTGTTGCCGCGACCCGACCCAGCTATCCGAAGGTGGTTTAGACAAACAATGCTCGCACTTTTGGGTAAACAGGAAAAAATCCAGAAAAGACTTACAATTGTTGTTCCCGCTACCGTACGAGTCATCGTTCGAGCTGCTGTAGCTGTTGTTCTCGTTCTTGCGGCTACCAACCAAATCATTATTATTGGAGCTACCATAGCTGTTGTCGTTCTCGTTGGCGCGGCTACCGTACGAATCATTATTGGAGCTACCGTAGCTGTTGTTGTTGTCATTGCGGCTGCCGAACGAATCATTATTATTGGAGCTGCCATAGCTGTTGTTGTTGTCGTTGCGGCTACTGTACGAATCGGTATTGGAGCTGCCATAATTGTCGTTGTTGTTGTTGTTGTTGTTGTTGCGGCTACCGTACGAATCGTTATTGGCACTGTCATTGTTGTTGTTGCGGCTGCCATACGAATCGTTGTTCAAGTTGGAGCTGCCGTAGCTATTATCGTTATCTTTGCGGCTACCATAAGAATCGTTATTGGAGCTGCCATAGTTGTCGTTGTTGCTCGACCCGTAGTTGTTGCTATTATTACCACTGGCGTCGGTGTTCTGGTTCCCCTGACCAGTGGACTGTTGATAAGCGCTGTACCCATCCTTGGCAAGTTTGGTGAAATCGCCCTTGAGGAGTTGTGAAACGTTAGAAAGGCAAGAACGATCATGGCATTATGCACAACGAAGCAGGGACTATAAGTCCAATCTTACGGTATTTCCACCTCCCTTCAAAACATTTTGAGCATCGCTGACGAGCTGGTCCTGCTATCGATGGTCAAAAAAGAAGGACACATTAGAGGAGGGGGGGGAATAAGGCGTACAGTGTTTCCCTTGCTCAGGAAGTCTTTAGCTTGGCCAAACAATCCACTCTGGAAATGATCATGAAGACACGTCAGGAATCGTGATAATCGACGAAGATAAGGAAGTCGAGATCAACGTCCCCACGGGGCCGACGATCGCCACTTACCATGACTGAATTATGATAAAACTCGGGGTTATATTCGTGGATAGTGGACTCGAAGTGTTAGGACTCGTTCGCTGAGAAGAGAGAGAGAGAGAGCGAGGGGGGATTCCGAGGAAAGATGGCGTGTTTTATAGAGTTGAGACATCGGGGAGGAGGGGTTGATATCATGCGAGAGATTGTCTCATCTGACATTATTGGGGAATGTTTACTTCGCCCTCGGAATCTGTAATTGGAACCTGAGATAACTTGATGAATTATTCAATAGATGGAACGTGCATGTTTTCCTTTTTTCTCGTTCTGATATGACCATGTATGTACAGTTATCCTGCACAGCGTTCGCTAAATGTAGACGCATGAGTAATCCCGAAGATATAGATCGTGACACTTTTCAGGCTCACTCTCCACGGAAACGGAGACGGAATGATCCCACATGTACATCCTAAAGCGGTAGGGCATGCCCAAGCCCCCCGCTGATGGATCTCGAGAAGAACCCCCGCTCGGAGACATCCCCATCATGAGAACCCCACATTTGGGAGTACTTACTGTCAAACAATTCTACGGCTGAAATCGTCATTTGGACTTGATTACGAGCAGAACGAGCTCTCGACGTGAAGCGATTATCCCGACGATCATAACAATAGTTTGCTGGAGAGAGGACGTCAAGAAGGCGATGTCAAACTAGTTAGTGACATGATTACGTGATCCTGAGACCGGTGTTCGTTGTAGGTGTGCGACATACGTAATTGCATTATCTGTTTCAACGGAGAATGAAAATACATACATGGCCGCGAGCTAATACATGCATATGCACGGCAATGCTCATTGCATGAGGAAAGTTGGACCAAAATCACAATCAACAGTAGTACTGCGAAAGCGGCTCAAGGATTCCGTCTCCTATACGTCATTTTTTCGAAGCGGAGGGAGCAAAGACAGAGGAGCGGAATGCATGTGTCCACATGATCACGCTTGCATCTATTTGTGCAATCGTCTAAACCGGGCTAAAGCTGCGCGTGATATATATGCTTCCGTCCCCGATAGGAGCCGCTGCTCCGGGGTGGAGGGTTAGACAGCCACCAAAAGCCAGCTCCACTGCCCCTTCGGATTGATGGCCCTCTCGCGGTCTCCGGAGACACGAATCACCTCGAGACAGCAGGGCAGCCTTTGCCTTAGCTGGAGGTGTCAGTATTGCAACTCGGGCAATCGAAGTAGGGGGGGGGGGACACGGATCAGATACTTTGAGCACTGATTCTTTCCTCGACTTTTCGCCATCTAATCGGTGGGGTTCCCCAAAAAAGTGTGGGCATGGTCCATCAAAACCAGTAGTAGCGTGAGGTTTGCACGGGCCAACGATGTGAGCGGTACAAGAGTAAGGACGACGATGATGGAAAAAATGACAATTAAGACGTATACCGAATTCGAGCTCAGAACCGACGCGAAACAAATTCTAGGTTCCAAAGCGTGAAGACGGTGAACGTGCAGGCGCGAGAGTGAGAACTGCGTTGCGACTCGTGTAAAGTTCACAGGCCAAGCGAATGAACTCACGCAAGCACGCGCCATGAACAAACAGTGGTAGTTTAGTTGCGAGCAACTTCGCGCAGACCAAGTAAGCCTAGGACGCCCACGCAAGTTACGGGTTCCTCCCCCTCCCCCCTTCACACTGAGTAATTTTAACGGTCCACCGAGGGCGCTGGCCAAACGAAGTGGATGAGGCAAAAGATGTGCATTTAGTCCTATCCACGGAAGCGATCAAGAAAGCGATCCAAAAAGCGGGGCGTTAACTCTGACTCACAGCCTGCAACTTCTGACTCAGGAGGTCGTGTCGCCTATGATAGCTCCCTCAGCAGAGCCAGGCGGCCTCCCATGAGCCGCGCGTGCCAACACGATCGTCAGGCAAAGTAGGATATTAACCCAGAGTAACAGCCAATACTAAGACAATTGACTCACTCCTAGCAGAGAGAGTTGAAAGACGACTCAAAAGGATTGCATGTTGACTGAGAGCCGGTATGAATGATTGGAATCCCTAATCTAGCTACAGTCGTACAAGCCCCGCAACTGAACTGCGATCCTCTCACACATCAGCTGGGGCTAAAAATCATAACTGCAAAGACAAGGCCCCATTCGGTTCACCGACTCGGCTTCTGATAGAAAGTGGGATGATGAATGGTCGGTCTTAGAGGTCTGTTAACTCGTTTGGCGGATTTAGGACGGCTGACGTTCCGAAACAAGAGAGCGATGGCAATAGGTCGGTTTGACAACACAAGGTCAAGGGGTCAACAATTGAATTGAGATGGGACTAGTCGGTGATTGTCCTTCACCCTTTCCTTTTTGAGGCACTTCGTCTGACCACACCGCTCGCCTCATTATCTCTTCGCCAGCTCTGGCCATGTTCTCTCCATATTTCTGCGTTGGGAGTTGTGAGGGAATACAAGCACACGTTGCTAGCTGCTGCCCTCAAATTTTTCTGGTATTTTCTTGTTCATTGAACACCGAGATATATGGAATTCTTGTGCAAAACTATAGCCGCGCTACCCGCCAATCGCCACGCTATTGTCACCCTTCCTGGCTGCAATGGGTGGTATCCTCACGACTATTTAGCTGAGAGCTTTCTATCCCCCTGGACTCCACTCTAGCACTTCCTCCAGTCGCATCTTGACTCGCCGCAATCAGCGCAAGTTATCACCCTCAAGTAGCAGCCAAGCAACTTTTTAAAGTCATCTCTCTTTCACTCAAACTCGCATCTACTCCAATGCCTTTCTCCAAGTCACATTCGGAAACCCAACGCCCAGCTGCCCTTGGTGGCTTTGACGCACACGTGCAGCGCGTGCGGGAACAGCGTGAGCGTGAACGCGCCGCCGCTCTCGCTGAAGTCTTCCCCGGCCTCATCATGGCCCCTGCGTCGCCTCTCCCTCCGCAAGTGAAGGTAGTTGGTCTCTCTCCTTATAACAACAACAACAACAACAAAAGTGCGAGCACTACACCCCACCCTGCTGCTTCTTCTCTGGACTCACGCTCAACCCACGATAAGTTCCGATTCGTCGCTGAAGCTTCATCTTCGGATGAGGAGGAGGACGAAGACTTTCCCCGGTTAGCGTCTCCGAGGAAAGAGAAGAAGAGCAAGGGCCAGAAGGAACCCAACACCTTGTCAAGGATGTTATTCCGATTTGGATTCCGTAGGTATATATATATATATGCATTTGTTTCTTGGCTGCGATTTGGCTGACTTGATTTTTTATTTTTATTTTTTTACAGTAATGCCCGTGTTCTGGCTTCTCGGTGCATTAATCCTCGTCCTTCCTCTTAAACACCATCCACTTCCTCGCGCCAACTCCATATCCCTCCCCATCGAAGAGGCTCCGACGTCCGAAGATATCGAAGCGCACCTGAATCGTATTCGACGAGCGGAACTAAAATGGGCTTGGCGCTCGCTCTATGCCCTTGTTGTCGTGGTTGTGACATTGCTCTTTGTCATATGCGTCTGGCTTGGTCTGAGCGGGCGCTGGAATGGGTTCTGATGTTATGCGCTTTTTTTCTTTCTTTCTTGCATCATTTGGAGTGCGTAGCCCCCCACAGCCCACCCCTCCAACTTATCTTTATTCAGCATCGTAAAGTTATTATCGTCGATCAACCATATTGTACAACTTTGAACTTGATTGTCGAAGCCTACGCTGTATACATCATGTCGTTCGCTGCTCGCTTTCATTGTTATATATACCTTGCCGTATGGCAACACACTCTCCTTAACAGTTTTCTTTTGTGTTACCTGACATAATATACGCCTGATATGCGCAGCATTGGACTTTGGGTCTCAGTGAGCTTGGAGATGAGGAATAAAATCAAAGAATGCTGGGCGAGGATTTCTCCTCAGGCGAGCGGGGATACAACAAGTGATGTAACTCTCGGGTTGAGGAATGAGCGGTGACCTTCCACGGAAGCTCAGCAGTATTATTCGGGAACATTAAGACGTATTTCACAAACACGACCCAGTGAACAAATAGAGAGGAAAGGGAAAGGAGTATTATGCGCCTCCACTGAAAAAGGAAATGGTTCAGCCGGGGCAAGAAAAAGGAGAATGTAGTTCAAAAGTGGACACGTACACCAAGATGTTATTACTGCATGCGAGAGCAAAGGAATATTTGCGTGAGCGAAAAAGGTAAGGGGGGAAGGGTAACATTTCGTAGCCGAAAACACTTACATTGGGATGTGTATTAGCTTCACGAAGTAGCCTAAGAATCCCATGACAGCGAAACCGATAGCAACGGCCTTGCAAATTTGCGCAAACTCTGCAGCCGTCAGAGGAGAGAAGGAAAAAAAAGAAGAGGTGAGAATTTTCCACGTCAATGGATACAATTATTACACCCTAATGACCTTTCCGCGATGGCTTGGCACACCGTCTGATGAACTGCAGAATTTCGATGTGTTTGTAGAGTGAGCGTTAGTGAAAGATAGATATAAAACACGCACCAAAGTACCCTCCTTATACCACTGTTTTGGTATTTCAGCAAGCTCCTTTGCTTTGTCGGACATAATAACGAGCGGTGAGATGTGGGGGGGAGCTAAATGTTGTCGAAGTCCTTAGAGGAGGATTAATGAGGTGGCGGCCACGTGACGTGACGAGTCTAATTGAATTGATTCTTTCGCTTGGAAGTTCGAACAATTGATATTGTCGCCCGCAAACGTGAGTCTTGTTCTTTCCTAATTTTTTTAAATCTCGGGACATTCATAGTCTTCCAGTAGCGCTTATAGCACTCTTTTGGGCCGATGCTCCTAAGGGTCAAGCAACATGACAAAACCCTTAATATAGCCCCAATAGTAGTCACGGGCCGCGGGACGTTCCTCACATCGAGCCCACGGCCCCATCGACCATTGCCGTCGTTAACGAATACGAGGAGACGTCCATCAAGATTCACTTCAAGCTCCACCACAGTATGGGACTCGTGGAAATGGCTCACTTTCCTTCCTGGGGCCACAATGCATACTCCAAGTTTGGACTCTCTTGTACGCGCACTCCACGATGCACTGTCAAAGCGTGACGTGCGGTATATAGAGCAAACATACAACGCCCTGGTAGAGCATTTGTCTTCAGAGAGATATAAAGGTTCCCCTCCGACGCAGCGTTCCTCCGGAATTACACCCGAACTTCTCTATCAAATGACCCGAGTCATTATTAAAAACCCATTCACCAAGGCGTCTTTTAAAGTGCACTTGTATAACTCTGGCCGTCGGTTTGCACTTGCACAAAGGATTTACAAGGATGTGAAGGATGTGTTTGGTCTCACACCGATGGAACGACATACAGAGCTCGTTTTTCGGGCTCACTCTGTCGAGGATCCCCATGGCGCTTTGGAATGGCTCTCTGGAAAGGGTGGGATTACGCCCAACATTTCTCACTTTGAAATTTCCATGCGAGGGCTCGCCCATAAGCGTGATGTGGAAGGCATGAAAGAACTTATCTCAACTGTCAAAAACATTCCTGGTATTCATCTCACATCCGATTTGTATGCGCCACTGGTGCTTTCCTCTTTCCCGCCCATTCATGAATCTGGAGATATCTTCACCCCCAAGAATCCGCCTCCACACATCAGTCTATCAACACGCACGCCGTTAGAGGAGATGGAGAGGGAGGGTGTGACACCCTCCGTGAAACTGATCGCCGAGCTTATCTTTCAATATCATGCCTTCGGCTCACATGAAGATGTCCAATCTCTAGCTGAGGATCTCAAAGGAATTCTGACAGATCAAGCACAAACACTTTTGCACAACGACGAGAAAGATGCTGTGGCTGCCCTTATTGCGGCCGCTGCTACCACAGCGCAGCCAGAGGGAGATGAGTCGCCATACTCGTGTGCCATTCGCGAGGCTGAGAACTTCCACTCACGGGGGTTCCAGCTTGGATCACGAGCGCTTGTTGTTCTTCTCGGCCTCCAGGGCGCACCCATGTTCGATGCCGAAGGTATCATCACCCTCGCCACCGGCTTGGGAATCGCACACGAGCTCCGCAATGTTGTCATATGGTCAGTCGCTATTCGTCAAGCTGTCAAGCGGGATCGAGTTGGTCTTGGCGATGGTTTTGGACTGGACAGGGCTCTGGGCATGTACAAGGAGGCGCTAAACAGGGGAATTATCCCCAATTCGGCCCTCCTTGACCCATTAATTCACGCTCTGTGCACTAGAAAGTCACCGCCGGACCCCGACGACGTGGACAAAGCGCTACAGCTGTATTACGACCTCAGAGATTCAGAAGGCATGGGTCCGTTTGCGAGGACCCGCACTGGGAGAAGATTTGGACCTGACCAGGGTATTTTCATAACACTTCTGAGTTCGATTTCGCGTATCCAACTGGATGAACATTCATCTGGCCCCTCCACATCCGATATCATTATTCAACTTCTAATTGACATGCGCGATTCGAGACTCGCCGAACCCCTTCCTCCTTCGTTTGTCCGCGACATTTTCACTCGCTTGCTGCTCCACGCACCTTCGCATGATGCCTCTTTCAAGTTATACTCATACCTACGAGAAATTGACCCGACTCTGCTGGATCGGACCGGTTATGAACAGATCTTGCTGCAGTTTACGAAGTTGAGCTTTGAGGATGATCCACTCCCCGACCAAGCTCATTATATGGATATCGTGAAGGATATGCGTGATGCTGGCATCCCCATGACATCGTTCGTATACAACGTGTTGCTCACGCGATATGCTGCACTTGCCAAATCATCCGCCGAGGGTGCGTTCAACTCGATCTCGTCAGCAGGGAACCTGGCTCCCGAACAGGAACGTGCGAAGAAACTGCGTGGGCGACTGCTTCAAGCAACTCAAAAGTTGCATCGGACCCTCAAGTTAGATGCCAGCGTTAATCCTGATATAATAACCTTCAACGCCCTTATGAATGCGTACAATCATCTCGGAGCTTTCGGTGACGCTTTTGAGATCTGGGGACAGTTAACGCTTGGCTTCCCAGTCCCATACGACAATTCGTCTATTAGCATCATCCTCGACATATGCGGATACACTCGTAGTGCCAACGCTGTTGATGCTGTGTGGAACCTAGTCACTTCCAAGACCATGAATTCTCATCGTGTGCGCCCGAATGCGAACAATTGGGCTTCAAGAATGGAATGTTACGCTCGGATGGGTGATTTCGATCGCGTTATTGGGATATTTAAGGAGATGTGTACTGGCTCAAAGCAAGGACCTGATGTGCCGGCGCCCAACCAAGCCATAACCCAGTTATTAATCAAGTTTGGACGTGTATTTAAGAGAGAGGAAGAGGTGGTTACACTGTTGAAAGCGGAGGTACCCGATCTGTATTCATCTATGACACCAATACCAACGCAGGCTGCGCGAGGGTGAACGTGAAACTGGAGGATGTGATAAACGAAGACGAAGACTTCATCGCATTGATAACAAGTGAGATAGTAAATATATCTGGTTGAGCAGATTAACGATTTGGAAGAAACTCTAGGATCGCTCTAAGCGGCGGATGGTGAATACGCTATCCAAGGGTGGGTTGAAAATTACGCTTCTCCGAGCTCCTCGACACTTGGGCACTCGCACTAAGCCGTTAAGAATCTTAGTAGTGTGCTTACTCAGAACATTGGTGTCACCTACGATGAGGTTGAGATCCCCGTACGCTACAAAAAGAGATGGGTAAATTGCAGGGCATTACGAACGTGCAGCGGAAAAAACCTACCATCATCTATCCTTGCCACTGAGGGCCAAAATTTGCGAGTTCGCAAATAAGGCAGAGGGTAAACAGCGGTTTCGCGATCATACGGTCTTACACACAAGGAATCAATCAGAGCACAAGATCATAATGAGGGGGCCAACCTATTCCAATCCTTTTCTGATTGCGTTACAACAGAGATTGGATGGGGCGCATTTTTCAACAGATTATTATCTCTTGGCTGCTTTCCAGAAGCAATATCATCCACTTCTCTCCTTATCTGGATCATTGCATCACAAAACCTAAAGACGGGTCGGATTACCCCAAAAAAAGTGATTAAGGGAAACGATATACCTATCTAATTCCTCCTTTGTTTCGGATTCGGTCGGCTCAATGAGCATTGCCGTCGTGATAGGCCATGAACAAGTTGGGGGGTGGAATCCATAATCCTAACGCGGAATAAGAGTGCATGAAAACTATATCACAGAATCCTTCTGACCTGCAAACGTTTGGCAAAATCAGGAACTTTAAGTCCCGCTGATTTTTCAAATTCCCCTAGGTCAACCAAGAGCTCGTGAGCGACACGTCCCATAGAATTCTTGTAACGAATCGTGTAATGGTCCCCGAGCCGATGTGCAATGTAGTTTGCATTGAGTAAGGCTAGGCGCGTTGCGTTGGATACACCCTTGCCGCCAAGCATCTTGATGTAAGCCCACGAAATGACAAGGATGGAGGCAGATCCGAATGGTGCGGAGGAGACAGCATCTATGGATTGAGGACCCCCTGTCTCGACAATAGGGTGGCTGGGTAAGAACGGTGCAAGGTGTTCAGCAACGCAGATTGGCCTTTCATTAACGTTAGCAATTAGCCCACATTGGATCTATCGATAACTCACCCCATCCCGGGACCACCGCCACCATGAGGACTGAGAACAGAATTAGTCATGACAGCATTTTGGAAAGAGAAAAAAGGTATACATCGCAAAGGTTTTATGGAGGTTCAAATGGCAGACATCTCCACCACACACAGCAGGATCCGTGAGGCCAATTTGGGCGTTGAGATTGGCACCTCGAGACACAGCATAAGTGTCAGATTTCAGAATGCCCCTCCATTTGAATCAGCTTACCGTCAAGGTAAACCTGCCCGCCGTTGGCATGAATGATGTCGCAAGCCTGTGCAAGGGGACAGAATCACTAAGTGTGCGTTGCAACAAGCAAATATACTGATAGCCAACCTTCTTGACGCCATCTTCAAACACTCCGAAAGTTGACGGATACGTTATCTATCATATCACACCGTTCAGTAGACCAGGAATAAATACATTCTCTTAACTGACCATAAATGCTGCCAAGTTATCCTTGTGTTTCTCCGCCTTGAACTTCAAATCCGCATGATCAAGACCTCCGTCAGGAAGACTCTTGATAGGGACGACCTTCAAACCGGCCATAACTGCGGACTAAGGGCGCATTAAAGAAACGAAGAGCGAGAGCGAGAACTATGCTTACTGCCGGATTGGTTCCATGAGCGCTGACGGGGATAAGGCAGACGTCCCGGTGTGATTCGCCACGGGATGCATGGTATGCACGAATGACCGATAATCCAGCGTATTCACCGGCGGCTCCACTGTTAGGCTGCAATGAGCAAGAATGGAATCCAGTGATCTTGCAAAGATCGCTCTCTAGTTCCTGATCTTTAATTGAGCAAAGACGGATGTGGTGAGACCTTAGCGGTACTCACTTTGATGAGAGTATGATAGCCCTTCGCTTGTTCGATGGGCGCGAAAGGATGTAGTTTGCTGAATCCTGGATAGGTGACAGGGATCATAGTGGCGGTGGCATTGAGTTTCATGGTGCAGCTGCCAAGAGGAATCATGCCATGCACAAGAGAAAGATCCTTTGACTGAAGATGATGGATGTACCGAAGCATTTCCGTCTCAGAATGATGCGTGTTGAAAAGCTGATGTTCAAGGAACTCCGAAGTACGAGCAAGTGATGAGGGGAAGGAAGGTGAAAATTCAGCGAAGGACGTGGCGTGAGTACTAAGAATGTATGGAAGAGTAACTTGGGGCTTGGAAACGTTCAGAGCGAATGCGTTGATGAGGGAAACAAGATCATCAGGAGTCACACTCTCATCAATGGTGACACCGACGTGTCTCCCGTCAATGCGACGAAGATTTATAAGGTGATCACCCGCCACTTGGTGAAGACGAGCAGCATCATCAGTTTCGATAGTCAAGGTGTCGAAGAATTCGCCATGATTTGTGATACAATAGCCCAGGGCCTCAAGTTGGCAAGCGAGTACCTGGGTGAAGAAATGAACTTGGGACGCAATCGCCTTCAAACCTTCGGCACCGTGATAAACAGCATACATGGCTGCCATGTTGGCAAGGAGGGCCTGGCTAGTGCAAATATTCGACGTCGCCTTCTCTCGGCGGATATGCTGTTCGCGAGCTATTTGAACCCCCCATCACACAATGTATAAGTATAAAAGAAGGTAGTTACGCACTCTGTAACGCGAGCCGATAAGCAGGTTTCCCAGTGGCATCTTTACTTAATCCAACGAGACGGCCGGGCATCTTTCGCTTCAACCTATCCGTGACAGAAAAAAAGGCTGCATGCGGTCCTCCATATCCAGGGGGGACGCCAAAGCGGGCAGAGTTACCCAAAGCAATATCGGCACCCCACTCTCCTGGTGGCTTGAGCAGCGTGAGAGCGAGTAAATCAGTAGCAACTGCAAGCAGGGCATTGTGCTTATGAAGCCGTTCAGCGATAGGTGCAAAATGCCGGATTCGTCCATCAACATCTGGGTACTGAACTAGAGCCCCAGAGACAGTGGATGCTACTTCGTCCTTCAATAATTCAGTTGTCGCGTCACCCTGAATAAGTTCTATGCCGAAGCCCTTCGCTCTAGTGCGAAGAACGGAGATTGTTTGCGGTAGAACATGACTGTCGATGAAAAATGTCTTCTTCTGGCCTGAGGATATATATGCCATGACCATAGCTTCAGCGGCCGCAGTTCCCTCATCAAGTAAGGAAGAATTCGATATGTCAAGACCGGTTAAGGATGTCACCATTGTTTGGAAATTAACCAAAGACTCTAATCGTCCTTGGGAAATTTCTGGTTGGTATGGGGTATATTGGGTATACCATGCTAATGAAACGTTTTTGAGAAATTGATGCTTGATGCGCGAGCGGAGTTGCTAACCTGGATTCTCCAAAATCTATTTACTCGAGGATTGAGTTCCCGAGTCCGAGCCCGAGGAAGAAAATTATACTGAAGCAACTCACATTTCGCAGAATGACTGGGGGCACGACAGCAGCATGATAGCCCATGCCGATGTAGCTCTTAAACACCTTGTTCTGTGCCGCCAGCTCTCCCGCTCGGTGGAGTAACTCTAATTCGCTCAATGGTGGGATTGACCTATCGCTCACATTGGCAGGGTTTGCACGAATATGTGAGGGCACGGCGTCATTGACAAAGCCCTCCATACACGTGTAGCCGAGCACATCAAGCATCTTATCCACTTCATACTTGTCAGGCCCTATGTGACGGCGAGCGAACGTATCAAGCGAGTCAAACAAGCTGGGCTCTTTCGCGCCAGTTGCCAGAAGCCTAGAGAGCCTTGGGGAACGCCTGAGTGCTCTATGAAGCGTCCCAAACGCACTCTGGCGGATTACGAACATTGCGCGAGAAAATCAAACGAGGCTCAAGAAATTTTCTAGCTGGCTCAGTGGAACAGGGTTTGATGGCCATTCAGGTCCGCTCGAATAACAAATTTCCCCCTCCCGCATACTTATACTGGCATCCCCGTGTCGGAGACTGTCAAATACGCTTCTTGGATGAGCTCCCAAATGCTGAGCAGAAAAATCGACGCTTCCGGGGGTCCACGTTAATTCAATTATGCTTAGCGCCAGGCGTCAATACCCAACGATAGCAACGTGATAAATGCACAGGGATTTTCGTACATGAGGATGGCAAAACAGCCTTGTATTACCGACATTTATCCAGAGACAATTGAAACACCGACCTCCACAGGAAATTCTGAGGTACAATGGCGAGGTGTGGGAACCGAAAACTCACAATCCAGCGGAGTCTGGCGGCGCCATGGTTTTGGGAACAGCTGAGTCCACAGCAAGGCAAAACCAAGATTATCGGAGCATACCGGGCAACATTGGCGGTGGTGGCGGCGGCGGCGGCGTGACCCTGATATCTGGCGGGGAGGCCATGCTTAAAGTCCCAATCAACCTAGGCGCCTAGGCGGCGTAGGTCAAGCGGCAGAGAAGATGCCAAACATAAATTTAGCAGTGGCTCCAAATTTAGTCGTATCCGTGAGGGAAGCAAGCAATTTCGCACTGGGCTCAGTCGTCCGCAGAATTCGCCTATCGATCGTGTTCCGAGGCGGTGTGTGCATGTAACGGTCTAGTCCGCTACTACCAAGCCTGGACGCGATCGAGATCCACGCGCACCAAAACCCCCACGTTCGTGGGGACCCACTGACACGCAATCTGAGGCGCATGGAGCAGATTCAATCATTTCTTTTCGATGCCTAGACCGCAGACCTCGTGGTTCGGATGGCCGGAAGCACCTACCGATCATCGAAACGTCATGCATAAACAATTGGGCAGGCATTCGCACGGTGCGATATGCGCTTTGCAAACTGGTGCACTTGAACGTTCGAGCCATCGGCTACGACCGCTCGGATTGAGTTGAGTTGCAACGGGCAAATCTGCGCGTGTTCTTCGTTTCGGAACACAGCTCCGTGACCAGAAGGGGGGAATTTCGTCCAGAAGCGAGTGGAAACGGGTCGCCCAATCACTGAGCCTCTAAGTTTGCGCTGGTTCGAGACACGATAAATAGCCTGAATGCAGCCCTTCAGCAGGAAATTGTTTTAGAATACACGCAGGGTCATCAAGGACGCAAAAACAGCCACACGTAGAATGAGCGTTAAATGCTGGGGGCCGGAGGAAGGGCGCAAGCTTGCTCACCGCCAACGTCTTGAACAACAGTCCACCAGATGCCAGATCAGCGCCCACACGAGAGAAGCAAATCCCACGTCATCGCTACGCATGCGGAACACCCATCCATCTGACGCCGATGGCATAGGAGTATAGTTAACTGGGCAGTGATCGAAGAACCGAGGCATCCGATTCGCCAGCAGGGAAATGGAAGTGCTTTACACAGAAAAGCTCTGGGCTCGAACCGGGTACTGTCATTTGTTGAAAGGGATTTCGAACAAATAATTGATGGGCTTGAATAAATGTCAGTCAAACAAACCATACACAGGCAGCCGAGTTCCACTTTGAGTATGGAGACGGACAACATCATGGAAGCTTGAGGGAACGTTTCGGATCAGATTGCGGCGGGACATGAGAACCAAATGACGAATAGCAGCCAGAGCCTTTCATGGATCCGTTCAAGGTGGCGGCAATGCAGCGCCCCTGACAAGTCAGGAGGTATGATGGGCTTGTGTTTGCGGCCAAGTGACTGAATGATGAAAGGCGAAGTTGGCAACAATGAGGACTGTGCGCCGTGGAGGAAGTCAGATCATTGTTCAGCAAGGCGGAAAGAGGCGTGTGGTTTTAAGCTGGTATTCCAGCATTTGAAGTTGTACCAATTCGCAGATGCGTACGAGGCATGCACTCGTTGATTTTTTTCATGGAGATACCTGATCCTTTGTCAGCATTGGCATCAAAATTAGCTTCAGTGTCGCGCCGCCGAAGGAGAGACAGACGGCGAACCTAAGGTGCAGTAAAACGTTACTCTGCACTGGATAGGCAAACGAGGCCGAAGGGGGGCAGAGTATTACAAACAGGGGGAATTGAATAAATGTCGAGTATCGGGGTCCAGATCGTTTACGGGCTCGCCCTTGGCTGTCCCATCAAACGGGGGAGACGCTGAAAAGGCCTTGCATCGACCGCTGCTGGAGGAAACGACACCAAATATTGCGGCTGAGGCTGGGGTGCTGATCATTGGCAAGCTCGCCAGTTGACCAAACTGGGCGAAAACTTGAAACCTTGACAAAATGGGCGCTACAGTCGCCACGCATCTTCAGGGCATGATCCTCCTGGTCATCCATCCAATCTGGACCCCAAAGGGAAAGGGGCTATGAAACGCACGAGTTGACCGTCTCGCTCTTGCACGAAAAGGACGGCCGAGGGGACCGAAGTAAAATTTGCCCTTCTGCTTTCCTGGTACCAGTCATAAATTGAAATCCATTCATTTACCCGCCTCTTCATAGTGCGAATCGTGCCCTTTATTTATTGTGAGTGGAAACGAGATGCCGTCATCAACGTATGGAGCTTTGCCGATTCTACAAATGTCGGTGCCAAAAAGTCAGAAGTTCGTTATATTCTACTTGCCAAATCAGCGCAACCCAAGGATCTTATGCCCCCAATTGTGGGTCCCAGATCGTGCAACCAATTACTCGGCAGACACCTTTGATGCTTCCTCTCATTGATGGGTTCATGAGTTGCAACCCCCTGGAAGATCAGTAAAACCAGGAGCACGCAGCCAGGAGATCATAATCGTGTAAAATATTTGAGTATGGACGTACCTACCTGGCGCCAGAGAATGACCCTCAATGCGCAATCTCCAGTCCCTGCAATAACGATGGCGGGAGGCGGTCATAGGCTCAACAAACTCCCAGGCTCGCCGCCCCTATCGGGTAAAAATAAAAAACTGATGACCAGGCCCAAGAAGACGGACAGAATTTGCGAAAAGAAAACAATATACCAATAAGCGAAAAAGAACACAGGGTGAAATAAATCTTTTGCAGAGAACTATGCAACGGAAACAGACATATGCGCGCACACACCCAAAACAAGGGACTATGATTTCCGCACGGGCTGGTCCGATTGCCCTCGCCTGGAAATAGCACAACGGCCGTTTTCAGTCAGCGTTGATGACCCTTTCTAGACTTAATCCTGATCTCTAACGTACCAAATAAAGCACGGAGCCCTCAGTACGAAGTACGCCACGAGGTTTGCCAAAAAAAAAAAAGAAGAAAACAACACAAAAAAGAGGCATCAATGTAAACCACGCAGCCTGGACTGCCCAGTGACATTGCTCTTCAAGCGATTGAACATTGAGGTCATCAAACCGAGCACGCATATGCCCCATTGCACCGACGATCATTTAGGGAAAGATGAGGGCTGAACGGGCGTTGCAATTGGCAAAGCCCGAGAAGGAAAACGGGCGCGATGGAAGGGGAAAGTAGAGCTACATTGAAAATCTTTCGATTACACACAATCAAACAAGCGAGGTCGACTTCATGCGCCTTCCGCAACGGCGGGGTCACCGATCTTTCCCCATTCCCTTTGATTTATGTGGCCTTTGTTGTCGTTTATGGCTTGGCCCTCGGCTCTATCCGGAAATGTTGCTTAGTAATCCATAGTTGACGTGAACTTGATGTCTGGATAACGCTCGGCATAGAATCCGTGCGCGTGTGCTAAAACGACGCCGACATTTATCCCCCATATTTTTCACACGTGTTGTACATATGGCGATCCATCAGTGCAGCAAGTGAGATGGTGTTGGTAAGTTGGAACAATGTTTCCATTTGACAGGCAGGTGTGGCTTCATATAGTGCTACAGACTATAGAGCTCCTCACAATAGGTTAGTAAATGTTGGGTCCACTCAACACACATTGTGGGTACAGGGAATTTCCTCCGTACAAGTTTCGACGGAACAAATTCAGAGCTGTGGATCATTGGCAACGGCTGAATCCAGATTCCACACCGTATTTTACACACGCTTACGCGTTGATTTGGACTT
Source organism: Cantharellus anzutake (assembly GCF_015039405.1). Taxonomy (NCBI): domain Eukaryota; kingdom Fungi; phylum Basidiomycota; class Agaricomycetes; order Cantharellales; family Hydnaceae; genus Cantharellus; species Cantharellus anzutake. Next base: position 1,525,888 of record NW_024066958.1, read on the forward strand.
GGGGTCCTTCCTATCCTAGCATGTAAGCGTGGAATCAGGAGCCGCTGTTCGACAGGGGCCTGAGTCGTGTGATGACCAGCTTTCTGGTGCTCGTGGAGTCACTGACATGATGCAAAATGCCACGCTGGCGAGGCTATCGATCTTTTATGCACACTTGAACGGGAAGACAAACACGTACAGATGAATGCGTGTACCCGGGTGTTGCACTCGATCTGCGTATCGCCAAGGAGGCAGATACCGAGCCGGTTCGATGAAACCAGTCTTCCCGATTTAGACAACTACTTGTTTGTGAGCGGTGCTGCTGTTTCTCTCCGGCGCTATAACTATTGCGACTGCCGTATCACTATTGCCTGTAATACGGTGTTCGCTGGCTAAGTGCGCGAGGTACCAAGGAAACGTACGTCATTTCGATCCATTCAGCCTTGCATGCAATAAAGTAACTCCGTATGGATCAATGGGCCGATTCGGATAACAGGTTTCGATGGGCGACGGCAAGGCGCGGTGACGGGATCAGGGGGGACACACTGAAATATCGCACTGTACGTACCGTGTTCGATTCTGGGATTCGACCCGAATCGATCACTCGGGCCATTGTGCGTAATGCTTCCACGGCCAACTTGATCGGGCAGAAGCTCACGCATTGGGTACTTCCGTTCTACGATTACACAAGCATCATCTCAATGAGGCATCATTTGCATGCAAACTACGCACGATGATGCGCCAGCGAACCCGAACCCCTGTAATCCATTCAGAGTTGGGGAGCCTGGACTCACAATTCGAAAGGAGCACGGAAAGGCGGTTCACCATACTGAACCAAACTTCTTCAAGAATCGATCTCTTCTCCCTTTTCTTTCGCAGCGGCCTGAACTCCCACACAGCACGAACGTTCATTCAAAACCTTGAGCGTATCAATTCATTCGCCACCTCACCCGACACTTTACGGCCGCCGTAATCATCTGTATATTTGATAATACTAACCATTGCAAAGAAAAAGCGACCAAAAAGGTGTCAACCGACTGCCACAGCCCCGCCGACGATGAATTTTCACTCTTCTGGCTCTCTCGGACCTCATACGGGTCCGAGTTCTGACCGCCCCACACATGGCATATGCATATTGAACACAACTATGCTATGTCAGACCCCTATGATGAGTGCGCAATAACCACCATTGATACGCACAAACCATGCTCCTCATTCCGGTCGCGCCTTCCCCATCTATAGGATCTATAATGGAGGTGTCATGCGCACGAATCCCAAAAACCGAACTGCCTTAATCGTTCATGCCAACTGCAACGCTGCAAAACTCCACGCATGATTGACCATTCATTCTCAAAGGAAGGCATTAATGCGCGATAGAGCTAACAAGAAAAAAAAGCAAAGCCTTGCGTTTACAGCGAACTGCTGCGGGCCCAGCTGCCGAACGACCGCATCATTCGAACAGGCGATCACCGCGTAAAAAAGAAAAAAAGCCAACATATATGTATGTAGCTCCCATCAACCACCCAAAAAGGGAACCGCTGTCATTTTTTTTTATGCTAGGCCACCACTACAACATCGACAACCAATGTTTGAGTAAATCTTTTGCAGGAAAAACGAACACACCGCTGCTTATAGAGCAAGTACTAAACAGTATGTACTTACTGTTGCTAATGATCCCCCCCCCTCCCTTCCCCCCGCCAATCAAACAACATAAAAAGTACAAAAAAGGTGACCCCCTCGGTTCTATCGGCTCGTCGGTCCTTTGACCAAACTACATGGCTCCTCGGCGTTTGAAGGTCCCCCCCTTTTTTCCGCCCCCGATCCTCCCCTCCCCCCCCAAAAAAAAACAATACACAGAACACTCAGGAAACTTATTCCAATTGAAGTTCCTTGATCGCAGCATCGACTGCAAAGAAAAGGGTTCTCGGGCGGGTGCTAGGGGAAGAGGGAGGGAGGGCGGCTACCAAACCAGCTTGACGTTGAGTAACTGGACCAAGATTCTTTTTTTCTTTCTTTCTTTCTGAAACGCTAGTTCTGTGCGCAACGACGACGCCGGGCGAAGTCGCAATGATGATCTACCAGTAGATCGAATACAATTCCAATAATAATAATAACAACAACAACAAAACCAAAAAAATAAAAATAAAAAGCGAGTTCTAGCGGTTCGAAGTGCTTGCAATGGTACGGGGATACGGTACGGTGCGCGAGAAAATTTGTTGATCACGACCGCCCCCTTCCCCCCCCGTCCCGTACCCGCAGGAAAAAATATATATGTACACATTACATTTTACATAACGCTGCATGATCCGCTGTTACCATCGTTCGTCGTTTGTTGCGAGCCATCGGATGGAAGGGCAGTTGGGTACCTGCGGAAGCTCCCGGCCTGGCTATCTAGGCGAACAAAAAAGGCCAGGGACCATTTTTGTGTGTACGTGTACATAGGAGCTGCAAGGGCAGGGTAAGATCAAAGTCCCTCATCACCACCTAAAAGCCAATCACCCATCGAATATGCTGGTAGTACTGGTAAACTCGGGATCCCACCGATGAACCTGGTCGCGCGCACGCTCGGGGGCACGGTATAACGTTACGTGTACGAGAACCATCCTGAACTGACATTGAAATAGAATAAAATATCATACTTGGAGAAAGAAAAAGAAAAAAAGAGACCATGAGATGGAAGTGACCATGACAATAGAACATGTACGATGCATATAAAAAAAAAGAAATTCAATGCTTGTTTTGTTTCGGTCTTGATGACAGATGGGATATGGGAGGAATAGATAGATATAGGAAGGGGGGGGATGGATGAAAAAACGTTGCAAGTGATAAATGATCGCAATCCAACCGATGACAGCCGATTATAACAAAGGAGAGAAAAGACAGAGAGAAAAAAAAATATGGTACTTCAAACCAATCGAACCAAGCCGGCGGCCGCGGTGGCGGCGGGAGGGGGGGGGGGCCACTAGTTGCGGCAGCAGCAGCGTCGTTTTGCATTATGATATGCAGCAGGTCATTTTCCATTTCCGTTCGCGCCGTTTCTGTTCGTTAAAAAATGCAAAGCGGAGAGAGAGAGAGAGATAAAGTTCGCAAAAAAGAAGAAAAAGAAAAAGGAAAAAGGAGTCTAGTTTGTGATCGTGTTGCGCAAACGTTAGAGGTGAATCGACCATAAAATGGGTACCAAGATTATGGTCGGTCAGAGTCGCCAATAATGTTAGACGTCCTGTGCGAGGACAAGGAGATAGACGAATGGGATGAAAGAGGAAGCGGAATAGAGACAAGAATATACAAGGGGAAGGGGAGGGGGGGATAGCAGCAATGATGGCTCGGTCGTCGGCACGAGAGTTGCTGTCGAAAAAGAAGAGAATGTTTCATTCATGCAAGCAAAAAAAGGCTTAAGCCTCCACGCCTGCAACAACATTCCTCGACGATTCAACACCCAACTTCCTCCTCGCGACCTCCCTCTCGCCGATAGCGCTAGGGCTTCTCCTCTTCCCCAACACTTTCGCCAAACTCGAAGACATACCACCAGCAGCTGGTGAAGCAGGCGATGACGATCCCATCGAATCGCTATTCCCGCCACCGACATCACCACCATTGCTAGCAGGAGTGACAGCTGTCAAAGCGCCAGTGCTACCTGTAACAGCATCTGAATCCGCGAGCGTAGAAGACCCAGAATCTACCAAACCCTCCGTTGGACTCGTGCGCGATCCCCATCGAGGTTGTGAAAGTGATTGCGAATGAGGATGTGGGTGAACAGGGTGAGGATTCGAAAGAGAATGGATAGACCTTGGCGAAGTCTTAACAGTATTATGAGATGGAACGCTACGCTCCTCCATATCAACATCCCCCTCTTCCTCGCCATCCTCGTCGCCTCCTCTACCCCCTCGTCGGCCAGACTCAGCACTGACACTTCCACTCTCGCCATCCGACTCTGCTCTCCTCGTCTCCCTCTCACTTCCAATCCCATCTTCATCCTCATCACTATCCGACTCGGTGCCTCTCCTCCCTCTGCCCCTGAGGCCAGAAGGATTCCCCGAGACAGAACTCCTAAGAGGATGGGAACTCCTCTCCGAGCTGACTTTGACGGTAGTTGATCCACCATGATGACTTGCGTTGTGTTTCGACCATGAAGCAAGGAATGTGGGTGGGTTCCCACTCGTGGTCATCGCCTCGGTGGCCGAATTAGAAGGCCCTTTTGCAATAGACCTCCTTCCTCGCGTCGTCGAAGGCGATCTCGACCTACTTTCATCAACATCAATGACGGACCCCCTCTCGTCCAACTCGTCTCCATCTTCCTCTACACCTTCGCCTTCTACAGGAGTGTTGACAGCACTCGTGGCACTCGCCGACACAGGGGAAGGAGCAGTGGGAGCAACTTGAATGGGAGTAAGCGTAGGATTGGTCAAGTGAACATGAGGCGCAGGCTCGCGTGACAGCTGAGCCTCAATCAAGTTCCTCCGCTCGACACGTTTCATCCTCTTCCGGCATCTGCAGAAACACGGAAAAGGAAAACAAAGGTGACATGATGTTAACGACCAATAACGCAACACAAGGCACAGGAGGAAAGTGTACGAACCTGTCACAGACAGTTCCCGGTCCAGAGGGTCCAGGTCCCCATTTCTCAATACACCTCCCGTCCTTATAACGTCCAGGCTGTCCACACTGTTTACAGGTCCTCTGACCATGAGCATTGATCGTGATGGCAGACGCAGGTCTTCTGCCAGGGGTAGCGGGCGTAATGGGGGGACGAATGATGGAATGAACAAGCGTCCCATCAGGATTCGTTATGGGTCCTGGATGGAACCCATGAGGAGGTGGGTAGGGATGAGAGTGATGAAGATGTGGCGGTAACGCGTGCATGGGCTGTGGGGGATGATGAGAATCATAAGTAGGTGACGGAATACGACCTTGGGAAGGCACGGTGTGTGGATATCCAGGTGCTCCGGTAGGAAGAAGGTGAGGAGGTATATCTCGATGAGTAAAACGTGGATCATCTGGATGGCAGGCACTCCTGGTGGAGGCGGTGGGGGCGGTGGGCCATCGTGGGCAGGAGCAGATCCGGTTTTAGGTATGGGTAAAGGAAGAGGCCTTCGATGAACCATTGTGTCCCGTTGTTGACCATGCTGATTGGAATTATTCCTACCACCTTTCATACCTACAAAGTCTTCCCTTTCGCCTCGAGAATGCTCCATGTGGCGAGCTTCCATATCTTGTTGGTATCGTCGATAGTCAGCCTCCGCAGCTTTCCAAGTGTCCATCGTCTCAGGGGGAGGATGTGACATTTCTACATCATCAGGCCTGTTGTAGGGAGGTCGGGGTGGATATTCACTGCGACCAGCGCCACCTCGTGGAGCCTCCTCACGATGGGAAGGGGGTCTTGAACCTACTTCATCTTCGTGTTTTGCATAACCTTCTTCACGGTCGATAGTCGTAAAACGACTCGCAGTATTGGGTCCACCAACGCCATTGACGCTGGCACCAGGACCACGGGAATCGAAAGGAGGTTGGGAAAGGGTCGATTGTCTGGGAGATGGATCACCGTTCAAAGGGTATCGTCGTTGCGGAGAAGACATGCGAGGGGGAGGAAGATAAATTGGCTTTCGCGTTCCATCTCCATTCGCCCTTGCAGGAGAGAAAGGTAACGAAGGCGACGACTGAAGACGAGAATGGGCAAGGAAGGAAGGAAGAAAGGAAAGTGATTGGAAGAGCAAGGTCAGTTTCTTGGTTTCCCAATTTGAACCGGATGACGAAATGAATTGGGGGGGAAAAAAATTTCTGGCGCGCGACGTTCGGGAAACGACGGGCGCCCGCACCTTTCCCTTTTTTCGGCTTGACGCTCGCTGCTCGCTAGCCTTCCCCGCTGGCAAGTAACGCTCAAGTGACGGGGAAGGATTGGAGGGGAGGAGGGCTCGGTCGGACAACAGCGCTCCCGACTCAAGGCGCGTCGACGATAATGAAATTCGTCGTCGAGGGAGGAGGAACAAAGGCGCGTGTAGGGGGGGGAAAGAGAAAGAAAGAAAGTGATAGTGTGTAACTTACCGAGGAATCATTGAGGGGGGAGGGATCGGTTGAAGCCATTGGGACGTGCCATCGGTTAGAGAGCGATTTTGCGATGTTGACAGCAGTGAAGAGATGATGCTGAAGAGTAGCGAAAGCGTCTAGCTCGTCGGGTGTGGGAGTGGCCGCAGGTTGAGTGGAGGTCATTTGTGGATGAGTAGGGGGAGTGATGTGCAAGTTGCGCGCGTTGGTGAATAGATGAAATGGAGAGGAGGCGGGGGCGTCGGTGAAGGGGATTTGAAGAGTAGGATTTTATAAAGGTCGTAGGGCTATGAAGGACAACGAAGTAAAGTGGTGGTGGATGTCGACGTCGATGGTAATGACACTGGGGAGGAAGGAAGGGGGAAGAGATGAATGCCGACACAACCCAGAGGTGAAAAACATTGAGATTATAAGAGTAAAGAAAAACGAGAGAGTTGGGCGGAATAATATCAATGTCTTGAATTGAATTGGAAAGAGGTGAAGCTCGCTCTACTTTTTAAGTGTAAAAAATGATTATATTATATTATATTATATAAATATATTTTTAAAATTTAAATTGAATCCCAATTTGTATCGCGACGAGGGACACAAACGCCGCGGCTCTCAATTGATTCAATTCAATTCATATGTATCACTTTATTTTATTTTATTTTATGTGTTTATTTGGCTTCTTTTTATTTTTTTTTATAAAGTATTATTTTAAGGGAAAAAAATGAATGTATAGATTTATTTGGCCCTTTCGGTGCCCACCGATACAAACAACTTTTCAAAGTGGCGATTCTTATTCCAGATGTGGGAGTATGAATTATGCGAACGCGCTTGGGGGGAAGGGCAACGTAATCTGAAATGGGTTACTCGCTAAAGTGAATCTCACTCTTGACCCAGCGCAACGGGTCCATTTCCGCCACCACCACTAACTCACTCCCTTACACTACTAGGTCCATCCTTCAATGCCCGGGTCCCGCCTTCCATCTTGATATATTATATATATCCATATCACCGTCATCACCACCGCCAGCCACAAACTCTCAACAATCCCGCGCTCTCGACTCGGGCAGATCCCGTATCTGTTGTCTCACATTCCCAGATCTAGTCGAGCCCAACCTATTTCAGATGAATATCAAAATCAAAAAAGCAACCACTTCTGCGACGACAACTCATGACTTCTTTGCATCGCTGACTTGGACCATCTCATCTCTTCTCCTCACCCAAAGAGATGACCCCCCCGCGTAAACACACTCCAACCAATAGCCTTTCCTTTACAGAGTACGTCCCTCGTCCCTGCTTACGATATCCGGAACCATCCGATCCCTCGTCGGGTGTTTGCAATCCCTACTGGATTCAATTCCGTTTTCGCAGAGACTCCGTTTGCCCTTTCTCCCCTTTCCCTTCCCTTCCCTGTCCATTTCCCCTTTCCCAAACTCATCCCATTTCCCTTTCACCCGGCGCGACCCTCATGCCCACTCCCCCATTTCTTCTCACCCTTTCCCTCCCTCAGGCTCTTCCAGCCGCCGATTCATCCGGTTCATCACCTTGATCATTATGTTTCCCTCCCCCTCCCCTCCACTTACCTGGTCCACCCTTTCCACATCAAGCATCTATTCCCCCTCCCAAACCTTGTGTATTACATACCCTTGAAATCCTTTTTGTCGCCAACTCCAGCCATATGTAGTCTTGACAAATAACATAATATTTGTATTTCACCGATCTGGCGAGTCTCCCGCCCGACACCGGCGAGATCTCTCAGATCCGCCGTGCATATTGTCCCCGTTCCACTGTTACCTTACATGTCTCTCCCCTTCCCTCACCTCGCGACACATTGTTGATAATCCCTTTTCCGGTGCCCAACTTCCCCTCTTCACGCCTAACAAATCAACATGGGATGATGATACGTCCTTTGCACGGTGTCACTCACCAACAGCTCCCTGCATGGTTCGATGTCGACTCTCCCCTTACACTTCCTTTCCTTCTCCTTGAGCTGTTCTCCAGATCCAACCAATTGATTTTTACCTGACTAGGAACGACAAGCTTGACGACAACAAAGGCTCCCCTTCAGCTGTTGGCAGATCTGGCATTCCTCCCCCCTTGGCGTCCCTACCTGCTCACCTGCCTGCCTATGTGACCACCTGCCGCCGCCGCTCTACAGCCTTTTTTTCCTTGTCCTCCCATTCGGTTCTTCCTTTCTTGGCCTAGCTCGGGCTTCCCCTCCTCCTCCTTCCCTTAGAGATCAATGGATTTTCTCCTTCTCCCGCTTTCGACATAGTACGCGTGTCTCGACGCATATGAAAAAAAAAACGACATAGCCCCCAACCAACTCCTTTCTCTCAAGTTCACAATGGCTCCACTCCACTCCATACACACTCTCTCCTGAATCCCTTCCATCACCGGACCTAACGCACAACGAATCATACGACTCTTTTTATTTTATTTTATTTTATTTTCGCCGTTCTCAATTCAAGTTCTGGCAGAAAAACTCACGATGCGCTCGGACGCGGAACGGCTGATTCATATCCATGCGTGGATCCATCCATGATCGACTTTGCTAATATTCCTTCTCTTAAAGTACTTCCCCCCCCCTCCTCTTCCACCTTCATAATTCCACCTCATAATAACGACCCAAGATCAACAACGTACGTCCGGCGGTTCAACTCAACTCCGCTTGTGAACTCCCATATCATCACGGACCGGCTGTTATGCATGTGTCCGTGCAAGAGAACACACACATAACATACAGCTCCAAAAAAAATATTAACATGAACGCGTAGATCCCATTCCGACGATCACACACACGGGCGCCGCCTCCCCAAACACTCATACACCCACCCACCTTCGGTCCCGGCGCATCAATTCCCCAACTCCAACTCCCTCCACCTTACCTTATGTGATGGACTCTGTGTTTTTTCAAAAATGCGCGATCAGCATCATCAGAATCAAGAGAACCAGTTGCCGCAAAATGCTTACTTGAAGCGGGGGGATGTGGAGGGGGAAGGGGGTAAAGGCGCTTTTCCTATATGTCATATTAATTTCCGCATGAGAGAATTTCATCTTTTTTTGACTTTCAAGCCCGAAATGATATGACAAGCTTATAGGTTAACGCAAGCCGTAGTCGTACTACACATGGTACACATATACATATGGCCTCCCATGCATGCAACAAACAATTCGCTCGGGACGCAACAAATCTTAGGCTATCTAAGGTCAATATGACGTTACGTTCATTTTGACAGGTATGATGGATGGTACTTATGTATGATATGGATGAGAGAGACGGGACGGGTTACATAACGGTTAATCGTTGGATTGCGGTTTGACCTCGGGGGGCCGGCGGACAGCGGACAGTCCACTTTCGAATCATTCCAAGGCTATCTAGGACCACTTTCACTTTGACGTTACTCCCGGCCGAGCATCTTCTGTGACATGATCATGGAAGATCCATATGGATTAAGAGATGGAGATGATGATGATGATGATGAGTAATGGGTGGACATCGAGGTCCGTCCGGCCCAGGCCACTCTGAATGAAATAAAAAAATCATTTGTAAATATTGTGACCCCAATATTACCGATCTTGATCTTGAAAATATACTATAGCGCTGCGCCCCCCCTCCTTCTCCAGTCCGAAAGACTTCCTCTCTCTGGCCGCTTACTCATTCAACTTCAACTTCAACTCACTCGCTCAAATCCGAAAGAAGAAGTACATAGTTTCTTCCTGGATCCAGGGTGCTATGTAGCGGAATATATGATCAAGAAACAACTAATATATGCAGGGGGGGGCTCTCTTGACCAGTATGGAAAGTTAAACGCCCAATGGGAAGCTACTTGCAGATCCAATTCGTGATCTTCGTCTCCCTATTACACATACGGTTTCTTCTCTTGTTCGTACGCGATTGTGATTGATCAACTAAATGTATGGCATGTACTTGCACAGGAGTTTTGTTTTGTTTTTCTTTCATTCCTTGTTTGTTGCCCCGTGATACGGGTACCAATACATACATATACTACTACAAATCATCATTGAACATAACTGTATGGGTACAAACCCCTTGCTGTACTATGTGATCCCATTGTCAGTGAGAAAGGGCCGCGGAGTTAACAAACAAACACTGTGAGAGAGGAGGAAAGGAAGGAAGGAAGGGAGGTGGGGGGAATTGGAGCCTGGGACTTGGCGCAAATGCAATGGAAATGGCGACCTTGGAGCCGCCGTCGCCAGGTACGAACAAACGTATGAATACTATTGCTGTGGTTGCACTTATCCGACGCTCAACAGCCTTGCATGCAACACGGCCGGCCTTGAACCGTTTTCGACCGTGCCGGCCGGCTACATCCTGATATGATGATGTGGTTGCTGTTGGAGGGGGCTGGGGGGCTGGGGAGACGGCCGGCTACGCGGCACGACTTGGAGACTCGAACAAGAAAGCTAGGCCAGAGGATTCTTACTTGGGGCGTGTGTGGGATCACATATCATGCCAATGATCGATAGCGAACTAGATGCTGATGCATGGCTAGCTCAGCCGGCACATCGATGCGATATCGCATGTCACTTCCCTCCTTAGAAATCAAATCGAATGGGATGTGAAATGGGGGGGGAGGGGGGTTGGGGATAGGAATATATTACGACGGATTAGATGCCCGCCAGCTGCTGACGGAGGGGTCGGAGCGACAGGGGAGGAAGGGGGCAGTTTGAATGTACATGTGTGCGCAATATGATCAATCATTGATGGTTGATTATGATGGAAGGGAAGGAAGAGGGGGTTGGTTGGATAGATAGATAGATGGTAGTGCGACGACCGCTTTTGTTCGCTGGCAATTGAGTCGGGAGCGAGGGTTTGAACTTGGTCGATCCTGGGTCCGTACTATATAGTTACACACACGCGCGCGCGCAACAACTAGTATGTACGCGTACACGGTTGCCCGAGGCCTGGTGGCGCCTGCCGACCAGCTTGAATATATATAAAAATGCGCGAAACCCTCGCCGGTCGTCGTTCTTGCCATGATATTTCAATAGTGATGATCGTACGTTACTATACTTCTGAGGTTGATGAAAGGGTTCACCGTGTGTGTGTAAGTAACAACAACTAGGTACATACACCCCCAACACCCCCTTCCCCCATTCCATCCCTGGACTTCGACGATCCTTGATTCCCTTTACATAGGATTCATCCCATCGGATCGGAATCCCGATGTGCGCGGGTTTCCACTCGATCTGGCACGATGTCACAGCCCAACTTGGGGGGGCGCGGCAGGCAATCCATGATCCATGGTCGCAATAAAAAAAATTAACAATTGCCGACTGCGCAAGGATAGATGATGGTGATGATATCTGTCCATCTAACCACGAACATCTCTGTCTGACATGACTTGACTTGGAAAAAAGTCCCTCCGATAGAACACACACACACACACACACACACCAGATATCTGCGTGGCCAGCATCCCTCTTTGCCCATCGGCGCAACCCGACTCATGTTGTCTCACCTGCTCTATTTCCTCTTTTGTTCCCTCCCGCTCCCAGTGAACGGCAACAACAGCGCAGGAAGAAGAAGCCCAAAAGAGGACGAATGAGCACGCAGTTTTCTTTTTCTTTTCTTTTTTTTTTTACACGGATGTATTGCAATACGTATATCATACACACATCGCTCGCGTATCCAAGCAATGCCCTGCGGGCAATATCGACACCCGCGCACCCGCATAACCCCCCCTATATTACCTATAGAACCCAAAAGCCAAAAAGACGCCCCTACTTTCTCCGTCCCTAACCGTCCTTCCCACATCAATTAACAACAATACCCGACGCAGCCACGAGAAAACACCCGTTACGAATTTACTCTCAACCCAACCCAGATCGATTCCACAACCGACGTACAACCGCCTTGTGTCGTATTACCTTTATTCGTTGTTCCAAACGCGTACTCGCATCCCACCCACGTCACAAACATACCCACGCACATACACCCACTCCAAATACCGCCCCCACTACACCGCCCGGCCCCTCAATTGCCATTTACACACTCTCACTCCTCCTCTCCCGGGGCGGTGTGTTTCTGTACCCAATCAACCCTCGCCTCGCCTCACACCGCCTTGATCTCCCGATTCCTCGAACTAGTAACGACCCCTCCTCAAAAAAAAAAAAGAAATAATTGAAAAAATCAAGACATACCGCTTAATCTGTGTGTATGTGTGTATGTGTGTGCTCATATGGAAGAGAAGATGAACGTACGAGATAATTCTAGAGACAAAACAATGTGATGAACAACAATGATGGTATACACGTAGCGTCGGCGCCGGCTCCGGCAACAGTATATATATATATTGCGCCCCTACGCGCGACACCCTTTGAAACCAACCAAGTCAATAATAATTATGGATCATACGGTCTAACAAAACACATATATGGATTAAGTATATTAAGTAAGTAACCAGGCGGGTGGTTGTGTTTACACCATGCCACATCTCTTTCAATCCATCTCTCTCTGTGCTTTTTCTGATAATAATAAATATTCCCACGATGTGCCGTCGATTATTTGTATTGGTCCACCTTCCATATGTAGCATTTGGGTTTTTAGGGACAATACCAAAAGGGGGTTGATGATGAATGAGTCATGACTCATTTTTACTCATGCATCTGCTCACACGTGTTACGCGCTTATGCACAACGTTCGGGACGGCGGCGGGATGGATCAATGGCTCACACGGGTCGTGCTATCTCTTGTGGAAGGAAAAAAAAAAGGATAAAAAAAAAAAAACTAGGCTTCATGCGCTAAGATCAAGTATATATCCAACAGTGTCTCATCGGTTCCGTGAATGATCTGGGACGGGAACTAGTTGGCCGCTGCTTAGCGGCAACCCTCGTACGGTATAAACAATCGGGAACCCTGCTTGGACGTGAGTTTCCAGGGCTCTTGTCTGTCTATGTCGTGCGGGATTGGCAGCAGGATGATGGGTCAACTGACCGATCATTATCTTTTGCGAGTGCGAACGGAAGTGCTCGTCTCACTACTGCGTTTGAGGGCAAGTTTGAGAGTATTACTCTTCGACTCTCCTGTCACATTTCGGTCGTTCCTCCGCACGGATGCACCTTTTTGGGGAAGTACCTACTTTTCGTGGAGCGGATCACACTGGTTCCGCGGAACATGCCTACCTGCTAATATCTAGCTCATTTCTTATTGCATTCTCTGCTGCAAAGGTCCTGTTATGACCCTGAACAGGGTGGAGAACTACTAGTTTGAGCTGAGAAAACTTGGGCAATCATAGCTGTAGCTGCTCATGATGCCATCTATCCATTCGTCTCGCTGGTTCAGCACGTTCGTCTCACTTATAGACTGGCCAGGAATCTTGTAATATAGAACAAGTTCTCAATGACTTGTCTCGTTCCGTAACCCGTTGAGCTCGTGGCCCGCCGCTGTGATAGGCTATACCCGTGAGACATCGAACGCCGCCTCGCGACCGCCCCCTCCCCCATCGTCACACTCATTAAACTCCATCCTTTCACCGTTCCGTCTTCCGACCGCACAAGTGACTTACTTTACTAGCTTCTCTTGACATATACAATAGAAAGATGGCTCGCGTATCTCCGTAGCAAAACGATTCTTCCTCCTCGGGACACAAGTAAGTAAGTAAGTAAGTAACAATGACGATCAGGACGGGTAACGAACCCGCGAACCTCATAGAAGGCGCATGGGAGCCAGAGAAAGAAAATGACCGATCTATAAATCTCATACACAAATATTATCGTAGCAGCTCAAGGTCCCAACAAAAAAAAGGAAAGAGAAAACCACTTCTGGCAATAATATTTGCACAATTAGCTCAAATCTCAGCTTGTTGTGCATTACAGTATACAGTAAGTGATATATATATATATGCGTTGTGTATATATATATAAATCCTTCCACGCCGTTCCCCCGCCTAGACATAACGCCGATCTCAGCGTCAGTCCCTCAATGATTCTCAAATCTTGATTACTTACATATCAACGGTTCCAGCCCGTGGAGAAACAAAAAACACTTTACTAATCTTACAAATCTGAACGGCAGTTTTGGTCCGTTCAATCCAGCTAATCTATATCTATCCTATAATCCATAAGCATCATGTTAACACGCGTATGACTGCAAAAATAACTCGGCAAGAATGTGAGGCGATTTCTTTCTTTCTTTTCTTTTCTTTTCTTTTCTTTTTTGTTAGCCCAAATATTGCCACGCGTTGTGCGGGCAAGAGGGCAACAACGTCAAACTGGCATTGCGGGCGGCCATCGCACGGCGTACTTACACCACGGGTTCTATAGCCCCCCCTGCGGGTGCTGATCCCGCCCGGGCCCATTTCGCCAAGAGCCGTTGAACTACTAGTACTTGTGGCCGTGCAGCAGTTCTGGCCTTTCGCTCCTCCTCCTTCCTCCTCCTCTTTCCTTCCTTTTCGTCTCCATTCCGCTCATCCTTCCTTTCTCGGCAGTTTCCCCTTCGCATCTACCCCTTAGCCGTCTTCTCCAGCTTGAGCGTTGCGCGCGCGGAGGGGGAAGGGTAAGTAAGGGTGGGGAGCGATGATCATCTATTACATATATATTTTGCCACACCCTTACCTTGTTCGGTCCTATACAGCAAACCCCTTGCAGTAACCCTCCAACCCCACCTCGTGCAGCTGGTATCATACTCTCTGGCACCCGACTGACATAAAAGCACAAAAAAAGGAAAAAGGAAAAAGGAAAATAAATTGGGGGCGAGTCATATGCACCAGCAAATTTAGCAGAAATACTAGCGCTGAGAGCACAACCAGAACTAGAGTGGGGGTGCCACAAGCGGTGGTACCGCTGAGTGACGAGGCTGTGGGTGAATTCTAACTCTTTAATTCCGGTCCATTTGTATGATGATCTACTTAGATCGAACTTCATCTCTATGATCAAGGCAGTACGGTACGGGTACGGGTTCAAGTGCCAACACTATCATATATTATTTACTTATTTATATCGTGGCTCAGCTAGCCCCTAGCTAGAGAATTTACATAGAATTCTACTTAAACCGTGGTACGGGTACCATACGGCGGCTCAAACGAAGTGAGTATAAATGTAACTCCTCGGTCCCGTGTAGAAGTATGTACTTTTGGTTTTCCTTGATGCTGTCGAATCGATCTACTGATATATTATATGACATGATGCAGCGGCGGCGCGCACGTCAGGCGGCCCCCTGTCTTTTCTTAGCTCTCCGACCTTCCTTCTTTTTTCATTAGTTTACATATTGTGTCTAAGCTGCTGCTAGCTGCAAGGGTCGACACACTCTTTTTTTTTGGGTTCTTGATGCTATAGTAATTGATCGATGATCACTCTTTGGAAGAATTCGTAAGCCAGCCGCGCGTGGGTGGGTCGATTGGAAGTGTATTCCTTGAAGAGCCTCAAAAGAAAAAGGGGAAGGGGGGAAGGGGGATGTGTGGGGTGTGGCCGGTCGGATGAGCGTGCGAAATTAAAGGCGTGTTACACTAGTGCACATATACTGACAATGGGCAGGTGGGACACTTGTACTGTTGCGCATGATTTATTTGCAAGTCAGGGTTTCGTAGGCGCACTTGCACCGTTCTGGGAGTTACGTGGCGCCAAGGGATCAGCAACGCCGAGGGCATTGCCCGGGGAAAGAAACTTTTTTTGTTTTCTTACTTACTAAAAAAAAAAAGGGAGTAATCGCTTTAGATCTATACCTGACGGTCGGGTTTACTTACTTACTAGCTATGGGTACATGTTATGTATTGGTAATATTCTTCTTTTTTTTCTTGCCATGTTACCATTTCCCAGGTAATGCGGTTTTGCAGGTCAGACACGCACATGTTGTTCACAATCCCGAATATATATATATATTAAACCTCTCCCCAATGTGTTCAGTGAAGAGGCGCGCAACGCAACTCACCTACGTATACTCGCATACAGTGCGCAATATCCGCTCACCGTCTCCGCCACCACCCCTCCTCCCCCATTAATTCATCGTACAAGGCCGACCCCCAAAGGAAAAACTCCTCACCCAACCCTGCTTGACCCTTACCCTTGAGAAAAACCCTTACCTTCTCGCGCGCGAAGCGCTATTTCCCTTTCTCTCCCCCCATCCCCCATCCCTTCCCTTAGCTTTCATGAATCTGCAGGAGAAAGATTGCGTTGGTCAATTTGAAGGCAACTCCCGGAAACCTTACCGAGTATAACCCGTGTTCAAAGGCAATTTTTTCCACCAATAACACCAGGCACAAACCGTTCATGGGCGGTTCGATTTGGCGGTTATGGCTGGTGTGATTTGAACCGTTGGTATTGTGTTTTTTTTTTTTTTTTGTTATGAGTTGGCTTTGCAACCGTGTGGAATAAAAAAAAAAAAAAAAAGGCGGCTGCGGCGCGAGATTCCCCTCATTGCATTCCCTTTCGAATTCTTTCTCTATTCAAGTGACGGGTAAGTGTATACTGAGTAGTATGTAAGACCTAGATACGATCATCATCATCATCATCGAGGGCGCAGCGCGAGAGAAGAGGAGGGGGGGGGGCTTACTTAGCAACGAAAAGAACGGATCTCCGGTCCGTTATGTAGTGGGCCCGGGCTTCTCTCTTCGCGGTTGGGGTGCGGGTGTCCATCAGCAAAGAACGTTGCTGTTTTTGCTGCGCTGGCTGCTTTTTTCTTCTTGAACAGTCGGCCCCTCCTCTCTTCTCTGCCCTGCCCTGCCCGCCCCGCCGGCCGGGGGGCTCTAGACTGCTGCCCATGATTCTCTAGGCGTTGTCCGAAAGCAATTTGATCGTTTTCATTTGCGACCCTCTCCTTTTTTTTTTTCTTCCACAGTTTCCTCACTGCGACCGCACCTGCAGAAGTGCTGTGGTTCCCCCACCCTCGTTCCCTTCGTCGCGCCTGTGTGCTTTAGCTTCGCTCCACTGGCTCAAGAAAAAAAAGAAGTGCAAACTGCTGCTCAACTGCTGGCTTAGGATCACTCTGAATGAAACCCAACCTCCAGCCTAGCTTCTTCTTCTACCATAACGAACTGATCCTGAAATCGACCTTCTACGCTGATCGATTCACGGTTTACGGTAACTGGCTGCCGGTCCGGATCTACCTGGCCCCCTTTGCAATTGGTCCTCTGGCGGTTCGACGATGAGGAAACAGTTCCCTATTAATTCCAACTCAAGTTAGATCGTTCGATGTATCAAATGAGACGTAAGGTGCGTGGGTGCATGTTGATGATGGGACCTGACCTTGCATTTCCATGCACAACCCCCCCCCCCCTCTCCCCCCTGTCATCCCTTTTTCACCTCGTCAGCCGAATTTCCACAGCCCCATTTTTGGCCAGTTGCCTAGCCCAAAAGTCCAACTCTAACCCGCCCTCTCAATCTCCAACAACAACAACCCGCTTGCGCTTGCGCCTTCATTTCAAACGATCTCACCTCATCCAGCTAGATCTCTTGTCATGTCCGCTTTTTCGCTTACGTATATACAATGCCACGACGCAGAAACAACCCCCGGACCTCCGACTCTCACTTTCATCTCCCAAAAAAGGAGTCCCCAAGATCTCGTTCTCCAAATCGGCAAATCTAAAATGTTCAATTTGAGCAAATGCCGAACGGTACGGCAACCCTAACC
The DNA here is from genome assembly GCF_015039405.1 of Cantharellus anzutake. NCBI lineage: Eukaryota > Fungi > Basidiomycota > Agaricomycetes > Cantharellales > Hydnaceae > Cantharellus > Cantharellus anzutake. The sequence goes on from NW_024066958.1 coordinate 1,543,484, forward strand.
CAGTTCGCGATCGTGATTTTTGTTATTGCACAATACAATGGTGTTCCCGTCGGCGGCGCTGGCGGGGGGCGACTGTTACGAGAACTCCACACACACCACCATTCAAGCAAATCTTGATTCAGTATTGCTTCAAAAACCAGTTGCCCCAATCTGCTGATCTGATAGCTGCATCGCCAATAATAATACCGTAATATCAGAGATGAACGATTCCGCAAAAGGCGACTGAGCGACATGCAGGTTCGATCGGGTACGAGTACCCGCACGGTTATTTGTAAAACGAGTCAGGACGTCGTCGGCTAGGTATGTGATGGCTTAGTACACACACTTGTACATGACCCTCCCTCCTCCCCCCCCCCTTTTTTTTCGGGGGCCAACGCATGGTTGCACCACAATACATTGCCGTAAGTTCATTTCTGATCCGCATGCAGGTAGATCATGATGATGGGCTGTTTGTTGGCCGGTACGCGGCCGGACGTGCCAGTGGAGGGGAGGCGGTGTTGCAAAAAGGCGGTGTTACATATGTACTGTAAGCGACGTGGGATTTCCCGAAGTGCGATGAGATGATGAGATGATGTTGGACTTTTCCGCTTTCCCTTTTTGCGTTGCTCTTTCCCCCCTTCTACATATGTACAGAGCGCCCAATTCGGATGAATGACCAAGTAGGTCATGTGATTTTCCTATTTTAGGAAAATGACGGTCGATCATGATTTAGTTACTACCATTTTTGGATGATTCTATGCACAATGTCATTCTTCCAAATCGGGCGGCACCGATTTTTGTTCAAAGTGGCTGTTCGACTGAATTGAGAACGTAATATTCGTGTTCAAGAGACGCTGGCACACGACACGCCCACATCGGCGAGTACTACCATCGTTTTGGAGAGCAGTCGGCTAGACGATAGCCTACATCCTCCAATCGTGCCCACATTTGGGCACATCCTGCCGGGCAGAGGACACCAGACCAGGCTTCCGATGCTCATGGAGGAACCAAAAGGCATCCTCAGGCTGGAGGAGCAGGAGCACACGAAGATAAAGGTGTATAAACACCCAAACACCCCGACCACATCAACCAGTCCCCCTTCCTTCACATTCAATTCGGGATAGTCGCACTGCCACGTATCGACGTAACAAAATAGAGTTCAACAACAACAACGACGACGACGACCCAGTTGTTTTGTACACATAAACAATTATAAATAGAATGGCTGGGTACGCGAGCCTAGAAGGGGAGGAGAAGGAGACGCAATAAGACACAACGTGGTTGACCGGCGGAGCACCCGCGACAAAATTTTATGACTAGAAATGGTAAGATGATTAATTTCAAATGTTGGGGCTCAAAACGCTTTCCCCGCACGAACAATCATCAACTTGTCCATATTTAGAAAGCGACAGGCGGCAAAGATGTCGGGGTGCGTCGGCAGGTGGGGAAGAACTCTTTCCCCCCAATCCTTTAGGGCGTTGTAAGTAAACATTATTATTAATGTTTGACGCATAAAAAAGAGAGGAGGCCATGTGTAAGGGGTGTTCTGGGACACGTGGTGAGACATGAAGAGGCCCCAGTACTTCCTCGAACGTGTCAGATGGGGTGAGTTGGAAACTTCTTTGCTATTACTACTCATGCTCATATGACCGAAGCACCATCATTGGGGCGTTTATGTCTATTGGTATGTACACCAGAAGGGGTTAACTTGTGACCCTCCCCCCCCCATATATGCATTATCCGAGCGCACCACTAGGCCCTTCATTCGTAAATCGATCGCGTAGTTGGAGAATCGAATTCAAGCCTTCAAAGTACGTACTACTCACTCGGCGACATGCGTGCCCAGGTTGATATATACGATTTACAAATATGTAAACTTTCTTCCTGGGACAATGCACCGAACTACAGGCGGTGTCCGGGGTGGAGGTTGAGGGAAAATGTACGAGAACTCACCCGATCGTCTCATCCTCTCTCGATCTTGAGCCTGTTCTTTCTCACTCCTTCGGGATCCCTCCCGCTGCTTCCTTGCACATCCCATCACATGGGTTCCTGGCTAACTGGGGCTCGGCATCACCCGTTTTGCCAATTGAAAGAGTAATAATTCGCATGACGCGCTCGCTACTATAGTACGGCTTCGATGGCGTGGGTGTGTGTAGTATGTGTTTGCTTTCTCATGGCATATTACTCCACTATGTAAGTCGCTCGTCCTGGGTAAAAAAACCACCATGCGCATGATGAATTCGCGGGTTCGCGAATCCCTCGGCTCGGCGCGCTCGTGCGCGCGGGCGCCATTTTCTTCCGAACTTTATGTAAACTCCAACTTCTTCGGTGGTCCCCGTACGGCCAATAGCGCAAGTGCTGCTTTGGATGAACTGGTTAGTTTTCGTCTTTCGTCCCTTTTCACCCAATTCGTGAGTACCTGCTTTGATGTGCTCTGAGTGGCTGATGTGTTCCCGGGTGGCTAAGCTAAGAGGAGGGCCCTGACCGGCCGGGGGAGGTTTTTTTTTTTTTTTTTTTCAAATTGACGCTTGACTCGCAAAGTGTACTAGTGCAATGCAGTAGTGGGGCCCCCGACCCGCGATCGGGGTCCGCCCACCGCTTGAGCTGTCTTACATTTGACTGATTGATCTATGCACGTTGCGTACGCGCGTTACGTCTGCATTCGCCCCCCCCCCCCCCCCTCGCTCTGCAGGCTCTTTTGTTTCTCTCTTCCCATTAATTTCCCAGCCGGAGTTCAAAGGTGAGGGCGCTTTGTAAACTTTAACTCTTTTTTTTTCAGCACCACCGGCAAATTAAGGTACGTTATCAATGGACCGGCCTGGGGCGCTGGTACGGGTGTTTTTTGATTGATGATCGATTGGGACGTACTAGCTCAATCATGGTTTTTTTTGAAATCCACAACCAAATCCCGCCTGTTATCGGGTACAAATGCTTTTTCGTTCATGAAACGAACTGTGCTATAGTAGTAGTAACCCCATATCAGTTCGATGGAGTTGCCACTCATGGTGTTTCTATATGAACGGTACGCGTACTATACCACAACGGTTGCAGCTTATTCATGTAATATCGCCGTTGTGGGGTGGTATCAGCAAATGACTTGGATAGGAGAGAGGAGCAGGGAAGATTCGATGTATGTAACGAACATCATCATCATCACATCATTACTTAGCTAGCAGCTTCTGCTACTACTACTACTACTAGTTGAAAGGGATTAATTCCCCGAATTCTAAGCCGCCAGCGAACGTTGCAAGCTCGGTACGGTATTATATGAATATTGTGCAACAAGATCATATCCGCAACCGCAACCGAGTCGGCTGATAACTCGCGCAAGACATTATATTATGTTATTGCAAACCGGCTCCTCCATCGGGCGCTCGCTGCATGCAACAAGTGTTCATGGTTATGATATCAAAAAGCTTCTAGCACGCTGCCGGTAGTGAAGCTGACACCGTACTGATGCATGCATCCATACTGTACGTCGCTGGGCTTGGTCCGTCCCTCATCTTTCATGTAACCTTTCGTATTTGTGATTCAGCAATTTGGAGCTTATATATATATATGGCAGACACATGAGGTGCATGCAGTAGTAATTGACATGACGCCTCCTATCAATTCCCCCAGCTGGTTCCATCAGACCGTACATGGATGTATCGTCGCTACTGGTGATTCCATAAACATCAACCTGCAGACCAACTACGCATCAACTCCATCCATCATGGGAACGAGCATTTCAATTGAGTGCATGGCTCAAATCGATGGGCATCACATTTTACATTCCGCGCGCCGTTTCCGCTCAGCCCTCCACCCAACCCCCGCCTAGGCTAACCTTATTCTACTGAATTGAGTCCCCTTTATGCTTCCTTATATACTCTTGAGTCTCCTGTGTGTGCAATTGTGCAAATATATTTATACGAGGTACGTATGTTGTGCACAAATGTGCATGTGGCGCTGAGCGCTGGTCGATCGTGGGATTAGTAGATAGAGGAGATCGACTACGTTCTCCCTTTTTCTAGTTTGGTTTAGTAATCCAAGGGTTACTCGTTATGATCTTTTGGGGTGGAAGGCGGATCCTGTTGAGATCACCGACTTTTGATGCTACTTTATGAGTGGCCAGTTGGGCTTGGCCAACTCCCCCGTGCGTGCGTGGCGCATGTACGTATGTTGGCATGTTTTTGATGTGATTATTCAGGTTCAAATGACTAGTAGTACTTGCGGTGTATTGTCTTGATCCGCTGATGAGTAAGTTACATACACAGGCATTAATTTTTTTGGGACTACAAAGTTCGCTGTTATCCAATGTGCATGTGTGCGCATGTCGCCGTCGGATCGCGCGTTAAGTATGTATGTATGGGGCGCCCGGAGCCTTGGATTGATATCTAATCAATTCTTTCTGCATCCCGACAGATGCGGATGTACAACACGAACATATTGATTGAAGCGCCACCGATACAACCTCTTCACCGTTAGCTTCGCTCCAACTCACTAACGCTTCAACGAAAGCGTTTTTCTTCCCAATTATAGTGCTGTACATAGTACATTATTTCACATCGATGTTATATATATGGCCGCTCGGAGTTTCTTTACGCTCACCGATGGCCGGCTCTATATATATAAGAATGACCTAGAACTGGACGACTTTTCCCAGTACCTTGTTTTTAATTTGACATCGGAGAGAGGGAATTCCCCGGGATAGGGGCCTGAGACAGTATGTGCCCGGAAATGGGCCAACTCCCAAAATTGAAAATCCAATACGCCAGTTTGGCACCAGAACCACTTGGTGATGCGCTAATCCAGTACGTAAAGATTATTTCATAGCGGCGGACCAACCCGGCGTTAATACTAGAAGTGAGTAGTAACATTTCATGTTGCGATATCCTGGTAGCGATCGATATCACCTCGGAAGTTCAGAGGATGATAGTGAGCCAATTGCGGTTGCGCTCATGGGTTTGCATTCGATTTATATTCTTATGTGTGAACTCTATACAGGAGTATTAGATTAGGTCTACGATTTGGAAAAGGGGGCTAGCTAAAGGGGGGGTTTGGTATAGCAACGGTAAGCGCAGCCGCCGAACGAATTGGGCCCTGTGGGTACCACCCATATTGTCAGTCCTTCTGCATACAGCCATAATACTTCGCCGCGGCTCATATTCACGTACGTACGCTAATATTGTTGGGGAAGTCATCTGCCAACTTGGTCTCAGTGTAAGTGTGTAACTGGGTGCAACTACTACTGACACAGCGCTGGCCAATCGCTTAATGTTTTGCTACTGAATGAACATCAATATGCGCCCGCCCGCCCGCCCCCGCCGCGATTATATTACATATCCATATCTGCCCACTACAACCAATGACATGCGTGGGCACGAATGTGCGTGTGTGATTGACACATTTACATATATATTTACGGATACACAGATGACCACACTCACTCCACGCCGACAAAAAAAGTAGCAATTTATATTGATTGTTCGATGGACGGCTCCCCTCGGAGTAAAAAAAAAAGGGTCTTCATTGTAAATGAATTGAGTCGTTGAAATTTGCGGGCTTAGAGCGAGTGAAAGAATAAGCGCCTTGTCGTATAGTCCCATAATTATAATTATATAAAGATTGTTAGGAGTGGGTGAGGGGAGCCGTGTTGGGCCCGATATTAATCAGCTGTTCCACTTTCCCCCCTGCGTACAACCATGCCCAGCCGGCCATGTCGGTGGGAGATAAACCAGAATGCAATATATAAAGGATGCGCCAACGAAAAAAAAAAAATGAATGTGAATCGAGTTTAGGGTTCGCATGTTTCCACAAGTTCGGCTTTCATCGGCCCTGAGTACGGGGGGCGAAGCCGAGAGTTTGTCAGTCAGTGCCTGGACTAGCTAGCCGCTAGCAAGGGGGACGTTCCGCGAGCTCGATTCCCGTGTGTGAATGTGAAGCTGATACTTAAGGCAATAGCCGGCAAGGCCACTGGCACTCACTGCGTTTAGAGCCAAACTATCCCGTGTACGATTCTGCACTGTAATAATGCACAAGCTGTGTTATCCTGTGCTATCCCCTGAAAAATCCCAAGTCTCTGAGCAGGCATCGGTTCGACTTACGAGATGTGCAAAAATCACGCCTGGGTATTTTCCAGGAATACAGCAGGGCTGAGCACGTACTACTGGCACTGGCACATGCATGAACGTTGTTAGTACGCGCGCTCCCAGGCATGAGAATGTCGTAGATCCTTCCTAATTATTGTCGTTCCTCTCATGCACGGATATGCGTGCGTACGTGTCCGTCAATATGAAAAAGCGCCCACGGATTAGAGCTTAATCAATGCGTAACAGCGTGTGTAATACATGCAGCAATGCCTTCCGATAGGCAATGGTCAATCAATTCGGCCAACTCCGGCCCAGGCCAAAAGCCGTTGAAGATGGAAAATCGGCTCGGCACGTTCAGCCGATCGTTCACGTGTTTATGTTTATGTAAGTATGTAATCAATTCAAGTCCTTTCAAGCGCCTTGTTATGGTGCAAACCCGGCTTGCTTGGCACCTTTCTCCGGCCCACGTCCAGATTATGTGCACCCGTTGGGTTTGAATGCAGCCATGACAAAGGCGCCAGATGGCTCTCGGTCTGATATGGGTGTTTTTTTCAGCACTGGGGCGGCACTCACTTATTGTCAGGGACCCCAGGCTGGACGTATCACAGCATGTTCTTCGACGACGGTATAACCCCCTCCTGCCTTTAGGGTATCTGCTACATTTCACCTGGAAGGCCGATGAACCCTTTCTAATCGGCAATAACTCATTACAAAGACTCGCCAAGTGCCAAAGAGGTTGCCAGGGCACATAATACTATAGCCATGGACTATGTGGGCGTGAGCACGGACAGGAACCTTTGGAAATTACCCACCCCACGCGGGAGAGCAGTTAGGGCATGACATTTGTAGTCGTGCTATAGATACGCCATACGGAAGTGTCCGGGCATTGTATGGCCCGTTGTTTTTTTTTCGTTCATTGAACATTACGGGAGCTTCTCCGTGCTCCTCGTTCGGAAACCGAGCTACCGAGGCTTTAGTTGCCGTTTGTTCTGTGGCGAGCGTCAGTTGCGCTTGATGCCCAGCGTAATGGCTGGCATGTCTTATTTTGTGTCGCAGTCGACCGGTTTTGCTAAGCATTAGTAGGGTCTCACGTCTGCGACGTGGACTCCAGTGGCAGGGTTCAGTGTAGCGCTCACCGGCGTAACTCAGATTAGGGGGGAACCTTCCGGAGATCGATCTTAACTTTCGATCCCCGGCGTTCCAGAATGAACCAGTATCGCACCATACTGCCCTCTATGGAGCGATCAGCTTCATTTCCGCCTTCTATATACCTGTCTATCGCTTTCCCTCAGTGACAGGCCTAGGCATGGCTAGTCGTGGTCTATATCCCGTAATGATAGGGGGGGTACAAAGTACACTCGCATCAAGGTGCAATGAAATTGCCAACCCTGGTGTTTGAATCCACGGAGGATAATCATTAGTGATGTGCATGTACATTCCTAGAGGCCGATCTCATTCCAGCTCCTCGGGATTATCTATATGCACACACACACTCTTTGCTTACACGGCATCCGCCGACACGCCTTGCGATTGGACGGCACCACCGCCGACATCATTATGGCCGCTCACCGTCAGCATTCAGTGCAGCAGCCATCTGAAATCAGGGGCGGCCCGTCCATTGCGTGATCGTAATACACTCTAATTATGTGGGTCTACTTAGGTTCTCCGAGGATCATACTGCATTTCGATCCTCGGTGCACCAGTGCGAACAGTGTTCGTTTCATTATCAGGGTCGAGCACATGCAAACGGACTGTAATCGTGCGGCACTTGGCGCATGTTCATATGCATTTTAACTGATAGTACTCGCACGTCTTTGTGTTCGATAGAGACTGGGCGCATTAATCTGATACTGTCTTCACATGCTTTCGAGTTTGACAGAAACTGGGTGATTGGCACCGCAATTCGATGCATGATCAAAGCATCTATATACCCACACACACTTTTGAAAATTAAAGACAGAGCCAGCCGTAGTTGCGCGTGTATTAATCGAAGAAGAACTCGGAGATCCCTGGCTCAAGTGCTGAGTACATCAGGGGGTACTCGTGCAACTATTGCCGTGAACAAGTGCCCCAAGACTGAACGATACCCAGCGGTCGAATATGCGTATAACATTTCAATTCGGTCATCCGATGGAAAAAATACACTGTATAGGCGGAGCATCACTCCACTGCCAGTTCGTATATATCAGGGGCACTTACGCAATTATAGCCTCGGACGATTACTGACCGATGCCCAAGTAGCGAAATATAGCAGGGGGACCGTGTCTCCTTATTTGCCTGGTATTTCAATATGGCCATCCCATAAGAAGTGCCTCCTGTGCACAATATACTAGCGTGTAGAATAAATAATGTGGACGAGCGAGTTATCTGCGCGGAGTGTCACTCCGCTGCCAGTTTGTATCGCCACAACAATCGAGGCCACACGAATCAGCAATATTCATGGAGCACATGGAGATTACTCCGTCCTATATAATAGTATCATCCTACGAGGAATTCTCCGAATGCGCAGACCCGGATGCATACTTTGACACTGTTCACCGTCCATAATGAACTGTGACAGCCAGGTGGTTGCTCAGCAGCTTCGAGTAGCGATGATAAGCGAATAATGGTGTCCCTTCGGGGGACCGCAAGAAGTATGTCAGCTGCTGGCTTGCATGATACACTATTGATTTGGATGGAGGTTGCGGCGTCGGGGAAGTGTCAGTGGTTCGCCCCTGACATGCATTTTCTCCGGATCATCGTATGTGTGAATGAGGCAATATATAGAATGGATATTCGATCGCCGGCCATGCTGTATCCAGCTGCAGGCCAGTCGTACACACCTGCGCATATGCGATTTCAACTATATGATCTATATGCCGTACTATAGTATTACAAGAAACTATCTTCCGGTCTTGCGGCCGCCTTGCGTGAAGGTTTTTGTTTCGGCTTAGACCTATTACCATGGCATGCGCAATGAATCAAAGTCATGGAATAGCGTTGGGAATTCCTTTGATTCAGTTGTTTTTTTTTTTTTTTTTTCACAAGAAGCCCTACAAAGCCGAGCTTCGAGTCCCATACGACTCGACCCTGCATTCAGCAAGCTATGTCGTCGGACCGTGGCCGCGATACCAACGCATGTACCCCTGCGTCGTACTATGCACAAGAACGTGCGAGGCGCGGCGGAGTACTACAGCTCCTAGTTATCCTTCCTGGGTCATATAGTACTGAATGGGTTTTTGAGGTGCTACCTGTCATGTTTCAGTTCAAAAATATGTTAGAGGCGAATAGCCTGAGACGTCCCTGCGTGGCACCGCCTGCACCTGGGATGTTGAATATCAATGGATTATATATCCCGCCATGAACGAAACCATGGCCAAATCATGCGTGGCTTAGGTATGCTGCGAATCATGAATCAGCCCCTAAGCTATACACAATAATCCATGTCCGCGGCGTGCATGAGGTCCGTCATCATTCCTTCTTTCGAATTCCATATTATATTCAACCCGAAAGTAGAACGAGGATGATGGCAAGATGAACGGCCTCTCTACCTTGTGTTACATGATCGTATGGTGGTGCAGTACATTTCCATTTTGATCAACTATGAGAGGGGCTCATGCATTTAAATTAGTCTAGCTAAGTATTGACCCACCTGTGTTCGCGCTTCGGTGATAAGATTCGGTTGAGGCCGCAAAATCATCTAACCACTTTACGATAGTATGTATAAGCACCACTATTGGAGCTTCACACAGAAACCCACGCACGGACAATTGCGAGATCTGAGAAGGGAATGCAATATGCAATATCACTGGCGATACGGCATGCATATACGGTGTGCCCGGTTCCATGCAGCGGTTCGATTAAGTTGTTCATATATGATTGGAAACACGTACTTTCCCAGCCAATGCGAACTCTATGGGTATGGTGGATCCCGCCGATCGCAAGCCCCATGCATATATGAAATGAACATTTTTACTATGCTTGTTCAGTTGTTGGCGCATGCACATGCACAAATGCGCATTGAATCCCCCACTTGAAATCAACAAGCCAAGAAGAGCAGCCTAAGCAACAGGAGACTCCGGCGTAATAGTAAAAAGCACACGTAAGAAATGATTTTCTTCCCACTCGTTTGAGAAAATCTCTCAGAACGGTTGGAGCTTTTAGGCGCTCGTGATGAATGCTTTCGGTTGGTATAGTAGCCGCAGTGTGTTTTTCTTTTTTGGGCACTCACGTTCGACGCGGCGGAAAAGATTTGATTCCTTTTCGCAATGCAACTTGAGAGAAGCAGCGGGGTCATGTTATGTTCGAATACTTTGCTGAAAGAATCCCCGCTCGCCTGCTGGCTAAGGAGTGCATTGCTCTGATCATTACGCGTTCAGATCGGGAAGGAATCAGATGTGGAATAGAGTCCCTACTATAAACCACTGCAGCAGGCCTGCATCCATGTGCATGCACAAATTCCCAGCACATACTATTCCCGCAGGCAGAATATTTGGTCCCTTTCCTACTTTTTCGAGGGTTAGGCCGCCCAAGTTCATACAACAAACGCAGAAGTCATGGTAGATCAGCGATGTCGTAGCTGATACCAGTTTTGTCCAAACCCCATTTCCATTCGTAAGAAAGTACTTTCAATTCGTCTTGCCTGAATCGTGGAAAGAAAGAAAGGGCTCATCTGCATGCATGACTTTTCGGTTCAACCTGTTATGAAGCTGGCGTAAGGGCGACGTAATCCGCATAGGAATCCTAATGATCCACACTAAACGAGAAAGGTAACGAGTCGAGGGTGTGCCGGGTTGCCCCGCCAGGCGTACGAAGGGAGGAAAAGTGCCATCAATTGCATGAATTGGTTGTAATTCGCTCATTGTTCTAGATCATGGAGCGGCGTCGCAGGATTACCGAATGTATAGAACGCGTTTTGGTTCAACTGGGACCGAACGAAGGTTATATTCAAAGGGTCGAGTGAGAAATGCCGCTTGGGCGATGACACGGAGGGGAGCTGAAAAGGTTGGGCCAGCAGCCGACGAAGTAGCAAGAGGCTTTCTATTGGACACGCGCCAGACATGAGCAGCCGCTGTGTGTATATGCGTTGTGGTGTACATATCATTTCGGCATTGTCCCGATCGTATTGTCTGATCATCTGCAAGAGTGTGCCCTTTGACAGAAGATGCGATGGATCCTAAGGATGAATTTTTTTTTGCTGGATATGGCCATTGCGAATCATAAAACCAATTCAACAAGAGACTTGGAGCCAACCCCAGGCCGCGCCCAAAGGGGTCTGTCAACGGCTGATACGGCGCGTTGCGAGTTCGGACGGAGATTGAAGGGGAATGGCGATCTGGGGATGTGGAACACTTCAGCATCGACGGCGCGTGTCCCTCGTGGGTGAAAAGAACCAACAGCAATTAGAGGCGCAAGCCTCGACTGCCCCGGGTCCGCTCTGGGTGAAGCTAACTACAACTGGCTCTAATCCCCCTATAGATGAAACCCCCGGTGGCGCAGGCCCCATGCTTTCGTCGTTTGAAGGTCTGAGTGGCCAAGGCATTCCTACTACCAGTCCTTTATCGTTGTTTACCAAATAGACACAAAGCGGAGATAGCCATGAGGCGTGTGATCAGCGAACTTCTCACAACTGTCGGAAGCCACATCTGAGATACGACCCGACTTCCATTTAAGAATGTCTGGATCTCACCGGCCCTTGGTATGTGCGCTTTGAGCATGTGCCTTCGCCGCACTCGTCTTAGGGCAAACACGAGGCATCCTAATCACAGCGCTCAGAGTTCGTTTATTTCCCTGCCAGACACGAAACACGAGCCGCCACCCGGCGCCGCGACATTACCATTTAGAGTCTACCAGATCTTGATCTGAAGAAAGCTGCCTCGTCAGATCGTGAAGCTGCTGATACAGCACTACATATGCATATCACCCAGGCCCAGAACGGATTTGCCGATGACGGACAGAAAATGACGTGTTGAAATGCTGATTATTCAAGGCATCGGGTAATACGGAAGTGTGGAACCAAATCGGCAGGCCAACCGCTGGGTTCGTCGTAGGAAAATGTCTTGTTTCTGTTCGGCCGACGTTCCCGATAACAACCTACCAACTGACAAGGGAAAACCGCCCCAGGAGGGAGATATGGCACATGTGTGGAGTGCTGGGGGGCGCCATCATTCAGTACGTTCAATCGTGATAAACCTCAATATGCTGGTGAGATTTCTGTCGCAAATCTGATGCTGAAAGAACCAAAGCGTAGAAGCAATCAGTGGGGCGTGTAGACATGGTCGGCAAGGACGAACGTAGCGCCTCGTGCAAAATCCGAATGAAAGAGAGAAAATGAGGATCCGACATGTGGGGGAAACACAAAAGAATTCTGATGTCCAGTGCAAGTGGTCCATAAGCAGTCGGCAGAGGGGAGAAACTCAAATTCAGATAGTCCGAACAGCATTTCGAGTATTTCCTAGTTCGCCAAATTCCTCAAGGCAGACACTAACCTCCGAAGCACAATCATGCCCTGCCGCGTCCAGGTTGGACAGAGAATTGTGTCACAATATAATATGATTCTGCATAACCCAGAGACTGGTTTTGGGGCGTTCAAATATTAAGAGGTGTGCAAGTTTCACGCTAAATTCGCTCTGCATTGGGTTGGTTCATGCTGAGATCAATCCGGGCGCATCAACATGCAGCATCAACCCAAGTGATTGCCGGAAAACGCACTGAGAAAATCCTGACAAACGTCATACCTCCTATAGGGATATTCGCGATGACGTTCAGGTCCAATCGTGGCATCAAGAGGATAGAGAGGAATGGTTGTCCCAATCACATCAAAAGCAGTCCTGTCCACTCATTCGGAACGATACAGCGTAGAAGGGCAGTGACTTCTGGGCTCCGAAGATAGTTGCCCATTATAGTAGTGACCTGGATGATTGGCCACACAACGAAGCCTAGCCTCAATTTATTCTAATCGGCCTGTCCAATGGGGATAGAAAGGGTCCAATCAAGGGACAGGGGACAGGGGAAAGCAACGCGTTTCAAGGGAAGATGATGCACCTCCATCCCATGCAGAGGCGTCACCTTCCAACAGGGCAGTGCTGCTGGAGGTTTTATGGGGATCTAGGCTTCGCACACGACTCGGAAAACCTCAAGCAATGGCCAACATTAGATCGGTGCGACCTGACGGTGGATAACTTGCCTTTCCTAGCAATATTCTTGCTGAGTCGTGGAGCTGACGGAACAAGCAGTAACGGTGAATCGGTACCGTTTTTCGGGTGGGCAGTGGGAAGACACCTGATGTCATCCACTCTATTAATAATCAGAAGAGCGGGTCTTCCCTGAGCATAACAAGGTTCCAGACTGTCTTACAGCCGAGCGAGCAAGGAACGCCTAGATCTATGGGGTGAGCATGCAGAAGCATGCAGCAGTCAGGCGCTGGAGCGTTTCCGGCTGTAGCATTAGCCGCCCTTAGCCGCCCGAGCCCTGCGTCTGGCGAAGCAGGGACGTTTCTGGAGACGAGAGTTGCGCACAAATTTGACGGTGATAACAAAAGCGCAAGCACACGTGCCCATCCCGAACTGCCATAACATTAATGCTGGCCTCGCGTTGTCGTTGAATCCAATCATATTTTGGCATAAGTACTGACTAGTCATGGTACACCACGCAGTAGTCGATGCTTTGAGAGGCCATGTCAGGCTTTAACATGTCAAGTGAGATGTGAGAGTAAACTACGGAGCCACAGAATACTTACGCATTTCATAGGCACTTGCAGGCCTGCGTTTGGCATGCAATATGGATTGGGTCACTATCAATCAATAACAACCGTATCCAGACCAGGGTAAGCATGAGATATTTGCACGTGATCCGGTGTCTGCCGCGTAACGACTTTCCTTCAAAGGTCACGGCATCAGAGACCTGAACTGTTTGGCGCTAAATCCCGCTATTTATGCGCGCCATGGACGCATCGTCGTCCGCCACCACAGTAGATGCCTTGGCTACCCAGAGTTCTCTGATGGGGGATTCAAAGATTCAGATGCTCTTGAAGGTATGGCACTTGTCTGCCTTTGTCATTCACCAGGTTTGACGCGGTCGTATTCTTTGCAGCGCGTCAAGACGCTTCGGTCTCAAGGGCACACCGAACAAACCTCTGTAGAGCTGCGTCAACTCGTACAGTTCATGACTATTCTTAGTCAAACCTCTCGACAACGTGGGTGGATCATGTGTTCCCCTTGTCATTTGTTGAAACCATGTTCCAATAGGCGCCACTCAAAACCCAGCGATAGCAAACTCTGAGACTCGACTCGATGCAGAGAGCGCGCGGACGCCAGATTCTCGCAAGGGGACTGTGGCTCGAGCGGACCAGGACCATGTCAATCTAACCCCTGCTCAAATGTCAGTTCTGAAGTCTCAGATAGCTGCGCTTGGGTACATTTCTCGTGGTCAAGCGGTTCCCTACAACATTCAACAAGCCATCCATGCTCTAGAACCTGCATCTAGCGATACGGCGAGCCTTGCAGATGTTTCACATGAGCCCTCAACTGATGGTGATGGAGCTGAAAATGGCCAGTCATCTATTGCTTATCCCGACGGCCCTCACCTCGAGAATGACACATCATCCGGAATTTACCCATATAATGCGTTTCGACCCCCCAATGATGTTCTTACTGCACATATCCGCAGTGGCAACACACATAAGTATATCATTCCAAGTCTAATGCCCGTCGGTTTGGACCCCTATCAGATTATGCTTGAGCGCCAAAGATACATGGAGGCCCGTATGGAGAACCGGATCCAAGAGTTGTCCCAACTCCCGAGCACCATCAGCGATGAGGGATTGGATGCCCACTCCCTTATTGCAGACGCATGGAGAAATCCAGAATCTTCTCTCAAGCTCCGAGGCCTCATCGAACTGAAGGCTCTTAAACTGCGCGAGAAGCAGCGCACTATGAGGATATCTCTTGTAAATCGCATGCAAGAAGCCTCTTCCCTCGCTACTGATCGAAAGGTCTTCCGCCGTACCCGTAAACCCACTCTTCGTGACGCAAGGCAAACCGAAACGATGGAGCGTCAGCAGCGCCTTGAACGCGAGCGCCGTGCGAAACAGAAACATTTGGATTACTTGGAGCATATTTGTGAGCACGGTCGGAACGTTATCAATGCTGGGCGTGCTACAGCATCCCGAGCGCTACGCCTCGGAAGGGCTGTGCAGAAATTCCACGGTGAGACAGAGAAAGAGGAGCAGAAACGCATCGAAAGGATTTCGAAAGAGCGTCTCAAGGCGCTCAAGGCCGATGATGAAGAAGCCTATATGAAACTCATTGACACCGCCAAGGACACCCGTATTACTCATTTGCTCAGACAGACAGATAGCTACCTCGAGTCCCTCGCGCAGTCTATTCGTACTCAGCAGAACGAGTATGGTGCTGTGGAAGTGTCGGATGATGCTCCCACCGACGAAAGCACCTTTGGGGCTTCGAAGCCTGAGGGAATGGAGGAAACCAAGATCGGCAAGGTTGATTACTACAGCGTGGCACATCGTATTTCGGAAAAGATTGTTCGACAACCCAAGCTTCTGGTCGGTGGCCAACTAAAAGATTATCAAATGAAAGGACTCCAGTGGATGGTTAGCTTGTACAACAATAAGCTCAACGGAATTTTGGCCGACGAAATGGTAACTTCTTTCAGCATCCATTTCCTTTAAGTCTGATCAATGCATTTCATCAAGGGTCTCGGCAAGACTATTCAGACTATCTCCTTGATTTGCTTCCTCATCGACGTGAAACGTGAACCAGGACCTTTCCTGGTGATCGTTCCACTTTCAACCTTGACAAACTGGACCCTTGAATTCAAGAAGTGGGCTCCGGGTGTCACAGCGCTCGTGTATAACGGTTCCCCTGCCTTCCGAAAATCCCTCCAACCTCAGCTTCGAATGGGTGGCTTTCAAGTCCTTCTCACAACGTACGAATATATCATCAGGGAAAAGGCAGCCCTATCTCGTCTTAGATGGGCGCACATGATCATCGATGAAGGGCATCGAATGAAGAACACTCAGAGTAAACTGTCTCAGACACTTACACAGTTTTACAGTACGCGGCATCGCCTTATCTTGACCGGAACACCGCTACAGGTACGTAGTACCGTGCATACGAAGCAGGCGACCGAGCTCACTGTTGGGTCATAGAATAATCTTCCTGAGCTTTGGTCCCTCCTCAATTTCGTCCTCCCAAAAATTTTCAACTCCGTGAAGTCGTTTGAAGAATGGTTCAACACACCGTTTGCAAACACTGGTGCACAAGACAAGTTGGAACTGAATGAAGAAGAAACGCTTCTTGTTCTTCGCCGTTTACATAAAGTGTTACGGCCATTTTTGCTCCGCCGTCTGAAGAAGGATGTCGAATCTGAGCTCCCTGATAAGGTCGAGAAGGTCATCAAGTGCAAGATGAGCGGATTGCAGCATCAGCTTTACCAGCAGATGAAAAAATATGGCATCCTTTTTGATGAAGAAGTGAAGGGGTAAGTTGGCTCCGGAAACGCGAACAAACAAGCATTTATCTTTGAGCCCAACAGAAAGCAAACAGGGATTAAGGGATTAAGCAATACTATCATGCAGTTCCGGAAGATTTGTCAACATCCATTCGTTTTCCCTCAAATAGAGGACCGCATCAATCCATCCCGTAATGTAAACTTAAGCATCATTCGTTCGGCGGGCAAGGTTGCCCTTCTAGACCAACTTCTTCCCAAACTATTTGCTACTGGCCATCGGGTATGTCGCTCCATCATTATTCTGTTTGTTCATCTCATCCTTGTTCTTCCAGGTCCTTATTTTCTTTCAAATGACACATGTCATGGATATCTTGGCGGATTACTTTAACTATCGGGGTTTTAAGCATTATCGCTTAGATGGATCAACAAAACCCGAGGACCGTGCGACTTTGCTCACCCAGTTCAACGATCCAAATACAGACACTCATTTGTTCATGCTCTCCACTCGTGCTGGTGGTCTTGGATTGAACTTGCAGACTGCAGATACCGTTATCATGTGAGGATCTCGCACGCTCTGATTGCTACGTACTGACAGTTCGTGACACGATCCAATAGCTACGATAGCGACTGGTCAGACTGTTCAGCTCCAAACGGCTGTATTATTATTAACCACCACCACCACATTTAGGAACCCCCATGCAGATCTGCAAGCCCAGGACCGAGCACATCGTATCGGCCAGAAAAAGGATGTCCGGATCTTCCGTTTCGTCACTGAAAAGAGCATCGAGGAGGTCATGCTCGCTCGTGCCAAATCAAAACTCGACATGGATGGAAAGGTTATTCAGGCCGGTCGCTTTGACAATAAGTCCACTGCCGAAGAACAAGAAGAGTATTTGGTATGTCTGAACAAGTGCGTCAGTGCCGATGCTAACATGCTCGATTAGCGTACGTTGCTAGACCAAGACCAAGAAGACGACACAGAAGAATCAGCTGGCATGGACGATGACGAAATTAATGACATTGTCGCTCGTTCGGACGGAGAACTTTCGCTTTTCCGTCAGATGGACTCGCAGCGTGTAATCCAAGACGCGAAAGAATGGCGCGAGTCTGGCAACACAGGCCCTGTGCCACCTCGTCTCATGCAAATCAGCGAGCTTCCTGAGGTCTACCAACGTGACGAGCCTGCCATTGTTGTCGAGTCAGAGGCTGAAGGATTCACCGGACGTGGTGCTCGAGTGCGCAACGTGGTGCGCTACACGGATGGTCTTACAGATGATCAGTGGGCGGAGGTATGTTGCTGCTCGCACCCTTCGACCCTGCGCTTAACTGTTTCTGGTAACCAGGCTCTTGAAGAGGGCACAATTGAGGAGGTTATCGAACGCAAGGCTGCGAGGAGCCGGGCTCGGGCCATCACTCGAATTGAGTCATCACCTGAAGTCAGCTCACCGCAGGACGATGATGAATGGGGTGCCTCAACGAAGAAGAAACGTGGCAAGGGTCGGAGTCGGCCCGCAGGTGACTCTTCACGTGCGTCTCCTGTGCCCCTGAAGCGGAAACGCGCAACTGCGAATGCCTCTGCCTCTGCCACACCGTCCATGCTCGACGAAGACGATGATTATCCTGAGAATGTGAGTCTTGGTCATAAGCGTGCTTGTGCGTACTGACGCCGCCTTTGTAAGCAAAAACGGAGGAAGACGGCAGCACCAAAAGTGGAAGCACCGATACCTGCCCGCGAGCGAATGAAGAAAGTCTTCAATACCTGCTTCCAAGCTGTCGCCAGTTGTGCGGACGAAGATGGTCGTAAACGGTGTGGACTGTTTAAGGAGCTCCCTAGCAAGAAGGTAAAATGATGTGCTTGTGATTACCGGAGTTCTGGTTACATATCTTCGGGCTATAGGAATATCCAGATTACTATGGTCAAATCACCAACCCTATTAGCATGGCGCAGATTCGCAAAAAGATAAATTACAATCAATACAAGACGGTTACAGCATTTGCCGAGGATTGGCGTCTTATGTTTGCGAATGCTCTGCAATACAACCAAGAAGGTTCTTGGGTCTATAATGATGCTGTTGAGCTGTCGAAGGAGTTCGAGTCTGTGTTATCCCGAGAGACCTCTGGAACCGACCTTCCAGGTGCTGGTGGTTCTTCGGGAACACAGTGGCAAGACTCCCAACCTCAAGCTACAACCTCCAAGCCGAAACGCAAGGGCGCTATTTGGAGTGACGATGACGATTATTTGAGCGATTGATGGTTCTACTGGAATGTATGCTCTTAGCCTTGTATTTGTAGATCGTGCATATTATACGAATACCGAGTTCGAATACCCTTGTATACCATACCGATCGTCATTGTCATCACATTGTCTTTCCGAGTGCGCACAAGCAGCTATTAAAGACAACTTCCACTTTCCTGAGGCAGTCACTAAAATCCCTGTAGTGAGCCGACAAGTATTAGGGTGCATTTGTATGGCGGATGTAGCTGTACAGTGATTCTCAAGTACATATCAACGAAGGCGATGGGGAAAGTGAGAGCAGAGAGCTTGTCATGAGTTCATTCCCTGACGAAAATAGCAGCTGCGCCCATGCCAGTTCCCATGCACATGCTTGTTACGAGAACCTGATTATTGATGCAATGAGCTCCTCGGCTGGACAGAATTGCGAATCGAGGGGCTACATACCTTCCCCTTCCGCTTCTCAAGTTCCGCCATACCAGTGGCAACTTGTCTTGCACCTGTTGCACCTAGCGGATGGCCCAAAGCAATTGCCCCACCATTAACATTGACTTTCTCGACATCCAATCCTAAGACTTTAATGCAGTACGCATACTGAGAGGCAAACGCCTCGTTAATTTCGTACAAATCCACATCTTCCTTCGTAATGCCGACCTGCCTCAACACTGCAGGAATAGCATAGACAGGGCCAACACCCATTATGCGAGGAGGTACACCGACGGTGGCCGTTCCGGCGTGTTTACCGAGGATCTTGAGCCCGAGTTCTTCCGCTTTCGAACGACGCATCAGAAGAACAGCAGCACCTCCATCCGAGTTTTGACTGGCGTTCCCGCCTGTCGTTTGACTGGGAGCCCATTGGGGGAATGCGCTACGGATCTTGAGAAGAGCTGGGAGAGTCGTACCATGCCGAATGACGTCGTCTGTCGTGACAAGGACTTTGCCCACCACCTCGCCAGTTTTGGGATCTCGCTTAGAAATTTCGATAGGGATAATTTCATCTTTGTAGATTCCCTCTTGCTGAGCTTTCGAAGCGCGAGTGTGGGAGAGGAAAGCGAATTTGTCCATTTCTTCACGAGAGATTTTGTAGTCGCCCGCAACATTTTCGGAAGTCCAACCCATGGGCTAGATACAAAACGAAACGGGAACGGGATTTAGGGGCCTTCAGACAGTGGTGCGAATCCTAGAAACCTACCATTGTTGAATCCGCAGCCTCTTGGCAACACATAGTCCCTTCGGTCATCTTACCTGGAGCTGAAGGCTTACTGTACACCCGAGTTAAGTTGACCTCCTCGTTGTCTCCCTATGAAAAAGGTGACACTCACGTTTGACTCATATGCTCGAAGCCAATTGCAAGACCGATATCTATCTCGCCCGCTCTAATCCTGTTGCTGATAGCACTGACGGCCATGAGACCACTTGAACAGAACCGGTCAACAGTTTGGATGGGTGTTTCGTGGGACATGCCAGCCGCAAGCATCGCAGCGCGACCGTAATAGTTAGGGCCATCCATCTGGACGTTGCCAATGATAACATCCTGGATTATTTTGGGATTCACTCCACTCTTGGCAATGGCGGCTTTGAATGTAGCAGTCAGAAGTTCGTCGATCCTGGTCCCACATAGACATAAAACATTCGAGACACAGAATTGCTAAGTGTCAAGGGGTAACTATCTCAGGAAATCGACTTACGGGACGTCCTTGAACTGTCCTTTGTACTGCCTTCCCAGGGGTGTTCGTGCGGCCATTGTGAAGACAACATCATCGGGGCTCTTTTGCGTGAGCGCTTCCAGGCCGCCCTTGGGAGGCGAGGATGACGATCCAGTGAGCTGAGAAGAAAGTTGCCTTAGGCGGTTCAAAGCCATAACTCTGCTGACGATAATGTTGGATGGGAGAGGGATTAAGAACGTCCAGTGCTCGATAATAGTTACAGGGAGGTGTTCACTCTATTTATGATGGGTAAGGTGTGATTTCCTCTGGTAGATGAATACTTCCTACCCGGAGCGGAGGACGGAATATGACAAACCCGCCGGCATCGGATGAACTCCACGATACGCTTCCACCTCTGAACTGATGTGACCAGGGGATCCCGGCCTAAAGCTGATCATTAGCTCGTATCCTCGTATCCCCGATGGCCAATATTGATACTGGCTACAATCAACTGCTGTTACCTACTGTTCTTGAGGGGAGAAGGAACACTCCCACTCTGCAGCCGGTACGTATGACTACTGTCACTTTGGTCTCGTTTGTCGTGGGGAATGTCGCTCGAAGCTCATCCGGGATGAGAAGAATTGATGCGAACTTACGCGACAATCCTGCTACTTCCTAACCTGACTAGGCTTACTTCACAAGCTCACTCTTCGTGGATCCTCTGCGACGAGACATCTCCAAATTGCTTCAAGCATTCCTCGATCGTGTCACAACCGAGGTCAAAAAATCGACGCCGACAGCGCACCATTCTCACCCTGGAAATAACGATGACAATTCATCTCCGCACCTTCCGCCCCACGGATCGCTTTCGCCTTTCCAATGGTTCAAAGAGATATGGAGGCACAGAAATGGGATTACCTCCATTTAAAAGTCCTAGAGCCCCGTGCAAGGCGTGTTTTCCTTGAGACGGTGATGAGGTTGTTTTTGGGTATGCATTATTGGCCGCAGTATGATAGCACGCGCGCTCACCCTATCATTCTTCAGAACGCATGGTTCCTCCCGAGCCCGTGCTAAATCAGATGACCGCATTCTTCGGACTGTACTCATTTTATAGTACCCAGCCTCCGAGTGAGATGGCATATCGTCAAACTTACATCCATATCCCCATTAGTAAGTCATAAGGCTTTCAACTTTATCCGCCCGGTTTCGCGCCACTCACCGAGATGAAATGGACAATGGAGTGCCCATCCTCTTGGATTAATATTTCGCCGAAATTCCTTATCATTATCCCTATTGTCTTTCATATTCACACCTCATCTCACACTCGTCCTTCTTCCCAATGTTCAAACGTCGAATGATCGCCGAACACTTCATCGTTCCATGACGCTTTTCCCCGACGAAACGCGATACCAATGAAAGACGTCTATGAATACCTGATGACCCTCCCTTCGATCCTTCCCAGTGGATTCGACCTCTATATCTCCTACATTTTACACACCTTTACTTCCAGCCACGCGTTTGCACTCATCCCCGCGGCACATTTGGGGCCTTATGATCCGTCTATTCTGCCACAGACACATATAGGGAGCGTAGGTGCGCTTGATGGACAGGTTGACACTGAGGGCGAGAAACAGCAATCAGGTGACGAAACCGAGTACGGGGCAAAGACAGGTGTCACAGAAGGGGCGATTCGAATGAAGTAGGACCTATGAAACCCAAACCTGGACGCCAGACTTCTGCTGACCAACAGAAAAGAGCAAGTCGTAGTGCTCTTGCTCTTGAGGACTGGGTGAACCGCATGGGCGACGGGAATATCAAGAGCGGTGAAGAGAATGGCAGGGGAAAACGGTCCGCACGAAACGGTCCTCCAAGCAACTCAGCGGTTGATGTGGAAAAAGAGGGTTCGGAAGAGCAGTCTGTAGAGGCATCGGAGTCTAAGGCAAAAGCAGAGGAAGAGTACTTTAGGTCTAAAGGAGACCTTTTGAAACTTGCTATGCTTTCCCCTCCCCATGCCACAATTCAAGACGAAGAGGACGACCATCAAATGGAAGTCGATTCCGTACTCCCTAGTACAACGAATCGCACACCCAAATCGCTTCGTGAGGCACTATCGGAAGCGGAGTCCCTTGCAGTCCAAGACATCCGGGAACTTGACGCCCTTGTTCGCTCGAGGGGTTGGAACATTCCTCTCGGCGCTTCCCTTTTGGAGAGGGCTGAAAGCCAATTGGGAACTGGGGATGGATTGGAGGGACGTGATGTAGAGATTGGTGGGCTGTTGAAGATGGTACACAGGAGTGAGGGTAATACAGGTGCTCCCGAAAACAAAGCTGGGACGAGTACATCCAGGCGAAAGAAGAATTAGATCAAGGAAGTGATTGAATTCAATTTGCTCACACTCATCTCTGGGGCTATGTAGTTTTTCATGGCACCGTTGACGTATCCAAATCGCCGGTTGGACACAAATTCGTCATCCCTACCAAATCGTTTCGGTTTCTACTTTGCTGAACCGTCATAGGCTGTCTTTGTGCCGTTTCTGCTTTTGCCTACCTGTGGTCCACTTGCTCATGTGGCTCCCGCGGTCGCATGGGGACGTTGACCTTGATGACACATGGCGCAGATCGAGGGACTTTGATCTTAATCTTCTCTAACATGTTCGCGAACGAAACTTTGACAAGCGCTTGTTTATTTGAAGCTATTCTGTAATCTGTTTAAGCGTTTAAGGGTGCCAACAAGTGGATCTTGCTCCCCGAGCTTCCTGTGTCTTCGTTTGTCTAAGATCTCCGACGTTCTACCTCCTTTCGGACATTTAAGGCCTTAAAACGGCCTACCCGCTCCTCTTCATTTTCGCTCGGAACTAGTGTCACACAATGTCCAGTGCCGCCTCAACAAGATGTCCTGACGCCACAAATACGACGAAGGCGCTCTGGGGGAGTGAACTTCGGGGTCATGTTATTGTGGCCAGGTTGTTCGAGGTTAAGGTCCCAGTAGTGCGCATCGTGCAATATCATGGTACGTACGTCGAGAAATATATCTGATGTCAACTCTGCACTTTCCCGTAGTCAGTAAGTAGCTGCTTTCAATGATTGCTACTCTACTTTTGTAATCGCTTATGTTAGCTGCGAACCCACTAGAGTTCGCCTTACTCGGCGATCGCACGCTCGTGCAGGAATTACCTCAAATTCAGATTTCCACGAAGACAGCACGCAGGGTGACGAACTACGTTCAGAGGGTGGCGCCGGGCGCCGAGTCGATTCACTCCTCAAGGTGCCTGTGATGGTTAGCGGAATCTATCTCCTCGATTGACGTGTGTGGATATTGTAGAGGTCTCGCCGGATTCGAACATTGCACCCATCCTCGACCCAAGGAGGATTAAAGGGAAGCAATTAAACAGACTGCTTACGGGTGGATATTTGGTTATTAAACCGTAACCATCCCCGATCCGGCCAGCTTACCGCAAAAGGGATCAAGATGCACTTATCGTTTGTGCAAAATTATGGGATGTGATTGTACCTATGATGTGATGCCTGACCAACTGTACCAGTCAAAGGTGTTTCTCGACGAAATCAGCCATTATGATCCGATCAGCTAACCGTGGAGCTACTACGGGTGAGCTCGAGCGACCTTTTCAACAAGGCGGGGTAGCATATCCCGCACAGGAGCTACGTTGTACGGATGCTCAAGATGATATGATTACAGCGAAATGTATTTTTTGCAATACACGAATAGCGCGATCGAGTCATTGCTTTTGTGGTCCTGTGGATATAGAGCCCCTGATTGAATGGGGAAAATGACAAGGTCCTCTGAAAATGCATTGAAGGGTAAGCTTGGGTCCTTTACCCCCGTCACATATACAGGGCCTAACCTAGCTGTTTCTCTCACCGCTCCCTCTCCCTAGCAATCATGCCTGCTACTTGGACGGTCTTGGATGTAAAGTTCATACGGAACCGAAGGAATTTTCAGCGCTGTTGAGTAGCGATTTCTGCCGCATCAGGCGTCGTCCACCAGTTATTTCTGCTAGTATGTGGCGCTAATTAAACTCGATTCGTGACACTGACAGGGGGTGTTTTTCAGATGAACCCCCAACTCCCGGCACTTCTTGGATGTGGAGGAGACCCCGGCGATATTCTCTAAACCTGAATGAGATCCAGATGGGCACTTCCGTAGGGCCATCCCTTCGCCTGCCAGTCAGAGGGATGTGGAATTTCTGATCGATGTGGGAGCGTTCGATCAGGAGGGTGTCGAAATTCCTCGTGAGATGCTGGAACTCACTTTTCAGGAAGGGTTGGCTGTGATTGGCACCGCTACATTGCATTTGTCAGTACACTGCACCGCATTGGAGTGTCGGCTTTCTTGCCCAACTGCTCACGGTTGTCAATTTAGTTCGCGTGCTCGTAATACCGATCGAGGTGAAATACGCTCGTTCAAATTCACTGGACTGGAATCCAGGTTGTGGGCCAAACGAACCTCGTTCGCTCTCTGGATTCCAGTCTAGTGAATTTGAAATGAACGTATTTCACCTCGACCGGTATTACGAGGTAACTATATATATTTCTGCTGAGCATTCATCCCCGTGCAGGAATATGTAAGCCGCGGGGTATGATTCCCTATAGCCTCTACCAGAGTAGAATTACGATCCCAGAGGCGTTGTTCCCCAGGACCCAACAACCTTTTGAATTGAGGCTGTCGACTTGTAAAGCCATGGCTAGTCCAAACCCAACAGACGGGATGCAAGAGCTTCCCCTGAAGCTTCTGGGATTCGGAGGGAACCAGGGCGGCGGAAAAACTGCCCATCGGGATGGACATCCAGTACGTATTGCAGTTCCAGAAGGTTATCTAGTATCAGGAGAATCATCTCAAAAGTATAACTGGTGGACACCGCCTGACGCGGCAGAACCCACTACTGTACTCCATCGCGTTCACAATTCATTCTGTTCCGACGTATGGACTTCACGTCCCAGCTCGTCCACTACCGTGTCTATCGATTCCCACCGAACAACCCCACGCATGGAAGCTTAAGGCAGACATGGTGAACCGTCGATCAGAAGTTAGGAATAGAATGCGAACTCCCCACCGGGGGGGCAGCATTACTACCCAACGTGGTGCGCTGTGTTCACAAATGCAATGTACCTGTGCTAATCACCGCTGATCCTTCTTGAAAACTGAATTCCAGCATATCCCGAGGAATTTCGACACCCTCCTGATCGAATGCTCCGACATCGATCAGAAATTCGACATCCCTCTGACTGGCA
The DNA here is from genome assembly GCF_015039405.1 of Cantharellus anzutake. Classification (NCBI taxonomy): domain Eukaryota; kingdom Fungi; phylum Basidiomycota; class Agaricomycetes; order Cantharellales; family Hydnaceae; genus Cantharellus; species Cantharellus anzutake. The sequence continues at coordinate 1,569,111 of NW_024066958.1, forward strand.
GGCGAATGGATGGCCCTACGGAAGTGTCCATCCGGATCCCATTCAGGCTTGGAGAATATCGTTGGAGTCACTTCCACATCCAAGGTAGAAGACCCGGGAGTTGAGAATTCATATGTGAAACCCCACCTTGTCAGTGTCACGAATCTCGATGAATTAATGCCACATACTATCGAATGCATCCACAAGGCTTATGTTTTTATTCTCCTTCGCGACAGGCATCCTGTTTTCTTTAAACATAGCATGTTGGAGATGAAAGCAAGGCACGTCGTTGTAGTCCAAGTAGTTCCAACCATATGAATTTCCACGACAGATTCTGCAAAGAACCAATGAATTGTCGCACTCCATCACAGTGAAAGTACTGATCATCTGTCCTGCCCCTCATTCACTCGAGCACAGAACCTTCGACATCCACACAAGGTTCAGCATCTGTCCACGCGGAAATTACTCCAACCATCTTTTCCCATCCACATTGGGATCCGGAGGGTCACTTCCATCGCGCCATTCCCTCGCCCGCAATGCAACAAGAATTGGAATACCTGGTCGGAGCGTGTGTGGAACGTGATCAACTGGAATTGTCGTTCGTGGAAGGGGTTGCAGTGATTGGAACGGCGTCCGTGCATTTGTGAGTTGGGTTCGCTCGAGCTTTCGAACCTCTCTTACCGTTCTTTGGTACAAAGGTGGCATTACCACGAATGGGAATTATGTAATGTGACGCAGATCTCACTGCGAGCGGTACTGACCGGTGTGGAAAGTGAGTACAGAAGGAGCAGGGTCAGTAGTAGGCATGATTACTGGGGAGAGCGGGGAGCTAGGCTACATGTGAGGGGGTTAAGGACCCTAGGTTGCCATTCAATGCATTTTCAGAGGACCCACTACAGAGTAGCGGCGCTCAGGGCTCGGAGCTACGATTCGGTCCCGACGGAGTTAATGGATTTTCTCCGGCACTAAGCGTGACAGTCGCAAAACACATCACACTCTTACCTGTCAGTTCAGGGCATAGGGCCTAGCCCTCCTGATTCCCTCAAAAAATATGTCAAAAACTCGAACCGATGATGGGTTCTCATCATCCCCCATACATCCACCCCACAGTCGCAATCCGTATACAAACGCCCGGAGTCAGCTCAGAAAGAGTCTCAAGCGATCGGTGGGGGCGGCAGCGCTTCCTTCCCCCCCGCAGAGCATGACAAAACACCGAGTGCAGAATGGTGCAAGCAAAAGGCATCGGGTCACCGTCCTCAAACCCCGCCCCCTCGGAGTTTGATGCCAGCCCAAGCCCCCGTTACGCCTCCCCTGACACGGAAACGTGCAAACAAGACATCCCATCCGGGACCTATCAGGGATAGTCCCAACAATCCGTTCCTTTCTACAAGCCCTCGATACCCTCGCGCCACTGGTCTCCCTCCTTTGGAGGAGCGAGAAACTATTGATTTTGTTTTGTGAGCCAAGTATCTTAATAGTTGAGTGTCGAAGAGTGAGGCTGATCTTATGTTTATGATCTATTTTCAGTCGAGGCGCTAAGACATCATTCCCTAATCCATTTAAGAAGCGGCCACTCGCTCCTGGTGAGGTCGATCCATCAACTCTGGATCCTGCGGACCTGAATTTCTCACCGGATACTGTGATTCAACCAAAATTGTTGTGGCCTTCGTCACCGTCATCACCGACGACTCGCTCCCAGACTACCACAGCCAGACTAAAATCATCGGGCCTTGGCTCTCCTACTCTTTCGCCACCAGGTAAGCCCTCGCGTCCTTCATCCTCAACAGATACTTTCCCTCCTGGGCCGCCTGTTTCTCGGTGGCTCTTCCCCGAGGCGCACGCCGCTGGCCCATTGCACCACGCCAAAATGGCCGAGATGAGGGAAGGCGTAAAGAAAGGGAGGATGTCGAGAACTCTGGTTATTGCGCAGGCGCATGGCCCGATACGACCTGGGAAGGAATGACTGGCTACTGTTGCACGATCTAGCTTGTCGCACGAGCCTAGTTATATTCCGAAATCTGTGAAGGTGAAGGCTCCTGAGCCTTTTGACTCGAAAACCATCCATTTCAGCCTCAGCGACTTTAGGACTCAAGAAACGCTCTGCTTCGTTGTCCAATGAGACGACGGATGTCGCTGCAGAGAGCGCATGAATGGGCTCGTTGCCGGAGTTGCCTGCGTTAGGCAGCACTCACTATTTGATGATCTATGTTTATATTTTCTACCTTTTTTCCTGCCACGACACTGTTGATTATTCTCTTTGTCATCGTTGTTATCCCATTCCACATGTTGTTTAAAACAGCATCAACGGCTCATCACTTATTGTATCATTTATCCTTCCCCAGTCAATTGTTTGGCTACTCCATGTTTTCGATATCACGTTGTCGTATCCTTCAGTTTGCATTGTGATCCCTCGCTGTATATAGTAGCATAGTATGTAGCTAGTAGTAGTACGTAGTACGTAGTATAGTTAGCTAGATAGCTTAGCATCCCGATAACAAACCCGTATACATAGTCGCCCCCGTTGCACATGTTGTTTCATCTTTCATGGTGGACGTCAGGAAATACTAGTGGATGCCCAGTGTATGGAGGGAAGAATGAAACCGTCATGATTTCAGCTCCGACGTGCGCATCGCCCCAGCCAGTCTTGAGGACATCGGTCATTACATGTGTGGGAATGGCTACCAAATTTGGTAAGAAGTTGCCGGTCCTGCTTTGAGGCAACTTTGGAATTCTACAGTTTACGCGCCCCTTCTTGCACGCTCACCCTCCTCTGAACACTACTTAGACTCAGCTGAGGGTGTGTCGTCGTGCTTTTGGGTCTGAACCGCGTTGGTCTAAGCTCCGGATTCGGTGATCATAATAAAAATACACAGTAGATCGTTCACTGCTCATGAGCGACCCTCCGTCATCATCTTTTGCACAACCGGAGTCTCCACCATTGGAAACTCCCTTTGATCCATCCAGACCCACTTTCCTCTCTCACCTGTCGAGTATCTACGCTCACAATGATTCTCCACCATTTACGGCCGTATTTACACATTCTATACCTGGGCCTGCACATGGCGTGCGATCAGACTGTTATTGGTATCCGCCAAGTATGCCTTTTCACGATGATACGCTTAGCGATGGTGGGGTCAACAGTGAGGACTCCACGGAGTGGAATAGTGTCCTTCGGGGAGATGTAGCAGGCGGAGCATTGCATTTCACTGCTGGGTTTGAACCAGCGGCAGGTACCGTTGATCCTGGAAATTCTCGTGACGCGGGTGAGCCTTATACGCACAGCCCGTCCGGAGGTGGGCAGAGCAGTATGAGGCCGAGGTTGCAGCTAGTGATTGATCCCGAGCGGAGTCCAAGCCGAATTGCCGTGCCCTCGAGCGTAAGACCGACCCCCGAGGTGACAATTTTGATCTTTGTCCCTGGTAAGCCTTGTTTCATTGCATTAAAATCGCAAAACAGCTCAATCTGGTACATTTACACCCATTCGTCTTAGGAAATCCGGGACTCGTTCAGTTTTATCTCCCCTTCCTCGATGCTATTCGGACTAGAGTCCCCGAAATTGGCATATTGGCAAAGTCACATTTAGGTCACTCACCCAGGTTAAACAACAAGGAGGAACCATGTGGCGCTGGAGACATTTCCGTCTCAGCTGCTGGTCTCGAGGTTCAAGTCGACAGCGTGATAGAAGTCGTAGATAGGGTATATGAGGAATATGAATCTATCCTTCGGTCCAGTGAGGAAGGGGCGAAGTTGAATATCGTGCTAATGGGTCATAGTGTCGGTACATGGATTATCACTGAGGTATGTTCTAGCGAAGAGTGTTCGCAAAACTCATTGGCTCACAATGGAGAGGGGCCTCAAGGTCTTGAAAGCGCGTCCGGACGTTATTGACGGGTCATTTCTCCTCTTCCCTGCATTGTGCGACCTTGCACTTACGCCGAACGGGAGACGACTCAAGGTACATTTATCCGTTTATCCATCCCCTTCATGTTGACTGACGGGATCAATTTATAGCTCCTCTTTACGCCCATATCTGCGTACATCTTCGCAGCCCTCGCCTTTGTCCTGTTCAGCGTTATTCTTCCCCCCAAGATCACGATTTCTCTCATAAAGATATTATTCTCTCAATGGCCACAACACCAGCAATTCGTTCTTCGTTCGCTCCTCCGTAGCCCTCGTGCCGTCTTCAGTTCGCTGAAGTTGGCCAGGGATGAGATGCGCATCATTCGTGCCTTAGCGGGTGCCGGGATTAGCTCCGGCGAAGGCGTGGAGGAGAGAGCCAGTAAAGCTGCGATAGGGATACAAACGACAAGGGATGTTCTAAGAGTTCACGCGAAAAGGATATGGGTTTATTATGCATTTGAAGGGGATGGATGGGTCGACGAGCGAGAGCGACTGGAAACCTTTAGGGCCCTAAGGGAGGGTGGTGGAGCGGCGAACTACGAGCGCCTAAAGGCGTCTTCCGGAGAGGGGATTGGAGAAGTTGTGTTTGGGGACGATGTCCCGCATGATTTCTGCATAAGTAAGCAGTACGACATGGTCATCATTCTTCGATCCCACTCATTGTCCTCGTTCTCAGATCATGAGCAGGTGGTTGCTGACCAGTGCGTGACTTGGTTAGTACGAGGGGGGTTCGCAAGCCACCACTAGCTGTTCTTAGGTATGGTTTGTTTGTTTATCTCGTTCTCTATACTTAGCCTGCGAATGTCAGGCTGCTCGTGAGAGCGCCAAGGGAAGAAGTCTTGGAATAAATCTCCCAGGCATGCATGGTGCAATTGGATCTCGCGCAAGATGCTGCGCTCTGTTATCTATACATCCTATAATACTCCTATCATTCACAGTAACTAGAAGGGATCGTGATGTGCCACAGTTGCCACCAGGATCAACCTGCACTTGCATAACACTCGAGCCACCCTCAAGCTAGTTCGTGAGAAAAGAAGGCATCTGTCCTATATAAATGAAGACTGCCCATCACCACTGCTCCTGAATCTATGCGGCTGTCCATCTAGCTGTCCATGAGAGTCCCCGCGCGGGGGATGGGCGTCATTGACTTCTGGTCGGTGTGCCCAGGATACGAGTACGAAGGCTGTGGCGGTTTTATCGCATATGAATGCTGGAGATTCCCACGGTAGGCTCTATACGTGGCTGACATATTGGCATTTGCGCAAAAAAATTTTTTGAGACATACAATTGCTGTTGAACCTGAGTACGAACTGATAGTCCGGATGGACTACATACCTTTATCATCCTGCTGCGTTTGGTGCCTCCCCTGAAGCCACAGACCCGTCTCCCAGCATCCCTGCTGTGTATTCTCCCCATTTCATTACCAATTCCACATCCGCCACCACATTCCCTGATTTACTGGGCCTGAAGCGTAACTCCATCATGTCACATATGGGCATGGGTGGCATGGACGGCGCGGGGATGTCGATGAAGCCCTATCTCCACTTTACACCGGGTGATATGCTCTGGTTCATGGCCTGGACCCCGTCCTCTTCAGGTGCCGTCTTCGGCGCTTGCTTTGGGCTTTTCCTTATCTCTATCAGCGAGCGGTTGCTCAATGCTATCCGGGTTATCATGGCGGTCGAATGGGAGAAACGGTGAGCTGCTCTTATACTTGTCCTCCTTCGGATTGAATGGGAAATTGAGATGGTTAATTTCGGTCTGTAGGGCTCGACTGGCGAAGTCAGTCAATGACAGTGCCGCGCCGTTACCCACTATAGCCCAAGCCCAACAAATCGAGCCGAAGCCATCTCCATCGCCTGACCCTAGTGCTCGCCCAGCACAGTCTGTTAGATCTATTAGAAACCACATACGTCAGTTGCCCTTCATTCCAGCGCACGACCTGTCTCGCGGGGTTCTGTTCGCCCTTCAAAGCACGTTTGTGTATTTGCTCATGCTGGCAGTTATGTATGCTACCTTTACACATGATTTATCCCTGCAGTCATCTCATGCTTACCCTCAGGACCTTTAATGCCCCCTTCATCCTCAGTATCGTGATAGGCTTAGGGGTAGGCGAAACATTATTTGGGAGATTCGCCGCAGTCGCACCGGGCGCGGGACATTGATTGATTCAGTGGTATGTCCGCTTTGTTGCATTGTAGCCTCCGGAATACTTAGCGAAGCTGTTCACCTTCGCAACAAATCATTATGACCTAGAGTTCACGAGCTATTCCACCGTTCGTAACATCCCCCAATCCCTCAGTCAGTCCATTGTCTTTCTGAGACTGCGCATAAGCACTGAGCGGATTGCATTGATAACTCATTTTTTGAACCTGCGCGTGGGATGGATGTCCTACGAATCCCCGATCACGAGTTCATTTTGAAGAGGGTTTGTCCAATGGTTTTCCGGACGAATGTGTTTACTCGCCCGTTGCTATGGGGTGCCTCCTTGTTGGATACCATTGTTTGACTTTTTGAGGATATAACGATACTCCGCATAATGAGGGACATGCATTTTAGGACCCGTTTAAGCCTGCTTGCGCTATTCAGCATCAAGCCTCCGCAGCCTGTGTCCACCCGAATCGAAAGTAATCACAAAGTGGATGGAACACTAGATCTGCTTTCACAAGGAGCCCGAAATATGCAGACCAAAAGGTGCAGAATAAAAACAGACGAACAAACAAGCGAAACACGCCGTGCCGTTCCAAAAGTGAATAGATTGACATGCAGCAGCTCGCGTTTGTTGTCCGTTTCCATGATCTGAATTCTCAACATCTCCTGACTATTTCAGACAAGTACGTGTTGAGCAGAGGCTGGGATCCTGCCTACGTGTTGATCAGGTTATATACAGTAATGCAAGGACCTCATGAACTCAGTCTAGAACAGGCCTAAGCTTGCCAACTCTTGTTAAGCTAGCGCTTCCATCCCGGCACCGTTTGCTCTAAGTTCGCTCTCTTCGCACTGGCTCATTTCGCCCGCGTAATCCAAAACAGAACCTTTCAAATCCATGGTAAGCCCGTTTCCCGGCGAATATCCCTTTTATGTTGCTTTCATCTGAGACAGAGGGACTGCATGTGAATCTGGTGTATGGAACACGCCAATGCAACTACTTGGGAATAAGAGACCTCTGTATTGGGGGGTGTCCAGTTGCGAAACATCAAGGTTGGAGGGCCCGGGAATCTCTTGGATCCCTCCAAGTTGTGCTTCTATCGCCATGGCTAACGAAGTAGATTCTGTTGCTATCTGTAAACTGCATTTCCTATCCTTCCGCCCTTGTGCCCAATGCATTTGCTTGGTCCTTTGTGATCAAAGATTCCTGTATCCGTAAGAGTGGACTAGTCGTTGTCTGAATATGTTCCACAGAATAGACTCTTCCAGTTGAGGTGAGACATCCTTGGCACAACGGTGGAACGATTGAACAAGTCCATGTCAAGGGGGATGTTGGGTCTACTCACTCGTCCACATCACTTTCGTTGGAGGAACGAATGGTGTTGAATGTTGGAGGACTTGGTGATTTCCGGGAAGACGCGCAACCGTGTGACTCACTTTCAGATCTCCATGTAAGACACCCTCGAAATGTAGATGTAATACCTCGCATCCATCCCTAGTTCTGTTCGTCGAGGAACGCTGGCCGGTTGGGTCGTTCTGTGCTGTGAGCATGTATTTCTCCACGAGGATCTGGATTCGGCGCCGTGGTCTGCCTTCTTTATTGGAAAATAGGACTGATTGCCGGCGATATGGAGTGATAGGCGCAGCTAACATTGCCAGTCATTCCACATCACTTGCTAGCTAGCCGTCCTCTAAGCTACTATGTTGGCAAGATATTCACACACGATCTACGCGGCCGGAGATTATTTTGGAATACTAGCCTGTAAGCGGGCGGTCACGGTTGGCTATGGCAGTGCGACGCTTCTCGGCTGCGGAGATGACGGTTAAATGAGAGTGTCTTGACGCTTTGCATTACCCTCCACAGAGACAGACTACAATATGTTGAAAGATGACTGGAGCGAGACTCTCTTGACATCCTCCCTACTGAAGGGGTATATGGTCCCGTGGTTGCAAATACAACGACAATGTCGCCTAGTGGGGCTGGGGGTGCCGAAGTTAATTATCAGTCGCTTGAATTGTACTATATACAAGGGAACAGACCAAGAGAAACCCCCAATTGTTGGCGACGTCAAACGCTCGATCCCTTGTCAAACTCGAGTGCTGGATAGATGTCAAAAGCTTGTGAAAAAAATTGCATATAATACCACCAATCTTAACGTTGACGGGACGGGAGGTTACAGTGTTATATTATTGTTGTGTACAACCACAATCATGAAGTAGCGTAATTCTCAATTCCAATACTCTGCAAATAATTGGGAACCAGTCAACCTGGCAGTTAAGGAAAGAAAATGATAGGGACATACATTTTGAGGTACTAAAGGACAACTTGGCTGATATCGACGACCACCGGAGTCCTCAATTCTCCCTGGAGCAGAAATCGAGTACCGTCCTTGCTAGCCCGAGGAAAGTGATATGGGCTCTGATCCTGATACACCAGATCACCGTACCAGGGTTCATTCTCCCTAGAGGAGGGATGTGTGTTTGTATAGACTGGGTCGTACTTGGGTTCGACAATGAGTTCGATTTGTCCATTAAAGAAGACCGGAGGTATCAAGAATCTGGACTGGGTAGAAAGAAATGGGACCCGCCCTATCGCTGAGGAATAGGCTTTGATGTGCTCTTCAGCTTGGGTGTTTCCCTTCATGCTTGGCGAGAGGTCATAAAAAGGGCGTTTCAGCCAGGATTCATCTACGTTGTGTGTTGAATCCGGCTTGGAACTCTGTACATGGGTTGCACCCTCTTCCAGGGTCAAATGAACGGCATGATCACCAAATACCGGTGTAGGAACGAGATACGAGAGAGGAAGACCATAACCGGGATTGAAAATCCAGAATTCAGGATTTTGCACACGATATTGAGCAACCAACTCGGATGTATCCGTTGACCAGACGAAAGCGCAGTTCGCATCGTAAGCGCCTACATATCGGCCTCCAGGAGAGAATCCAACTGTGTGACGTAGAGGAGTAGATGAAAGTCCAGGATCGGAAGGAATGAAAGGAGCCGAAGGAGATGTGAGGAGCCGAATGGATGGCTCTCCCGAAACACACAGGAGTGCCACGTTTCTGTACCAATTCTGGTCAAGAGTTCGAGGAACTCGGACAATCAAACATCCATTACTCGACAATACAGTTATAGCAGGGTGATGACCACTAGGAAGAGCGCCACATGGCACCAAACATGTGCCATGACTAAGGACGGAGATGTTTCCATCAGTGTCCTCGGTGGCAATCTGAGCATTGCCACCAAGGATAAACTCTATCCAAACTGGATGGTTGGGGGGATCGGACTGGAAGCGAGAGATTGTACGCTGATGGTTGATGTCCGCAACTTCGATGATCCCACTTGCAAAACCGAGGGCAACATGAGAACCATCTTGAGATATCGCCGCACAGGTCACAACCCCATTGCGAACATCATGTTCAGTGAACTCGGCTTCGTAATTAGTTGCTTGGACTCCATAGTTATCAAACTTCTTTGGCAAGTCGCTCAGCTTTGCCTCGGCAACCTCCTGAGCATTCCGTACATCCTCGCTCAAAGGAATAAAGCTACCGGAAAACTCGCCGGATATGGAGAACACTTGAACGGGATCAGAGAGATGCCCATACAATTCATAGAGTGAGGATGAAGCGAATGGAAGGAATGATCGATAAACATGCCAAGGATAGAATTCGGAACTACGCCACAAAATAGATCCGACAGCTTCCTTCACCAGCTTCATTGATCTGTGATTCTATAGAGCGTCGAGTGGTGTCATATCATTTGAGTATATGAAATATACGCGGAAACTCACGGAGAATTCATCCAAACCATGCCAGTTATCCCAAGCCGCCGCTTTCATCCACCACTTAGAAGCTGCCAAGAGCGGCAACAAGTTTTGTGTCAGGAGTCGTTCAAACTCTCTTTGCAATTCATTAGACTCTTCTGAAAAGAGTGACCAAGGATCCAAGTGCTCAAACAACCTGTTGAATGAATATTGGATGTGGTCGGGTTGCCTTTCCCTTTCTACCAAAAAATCATCCCACTTCTTTCTGTTCCCCAAAGGGAGTTCAGTGGGAATGCCAACCTCGTTCCGTTCAACGACACCATTCACAAGTCGAAGGAGTCGTAATCCAAGGAAATATCCTTTTGGATCATCAATAAAGAACACCTTGTCTTCTTCCTCGCCAATGGGGTCTCCCGTGATAAATTCCTTTGCCGTTGCATGATAGAATTCGACGGTTGCATTGTTTGAGGGGACATCAATTATCGAGCTGATAGGATTCAGTATTGCATAGATCTCATCCTCAGCAATTCCCAAGAGATGCGACATGCTGTAAACACGGAGTGGATATTGCGCAGCAACAACGATCCCAACTACTTGGCGATAATTCTCCACTACATGTGAAGGGATACTTGATGAGTCGGGCCTAAAGGCTCGTCGCATTATTCGCAAGTACTCCTCATTGAGATCCTTGGGTGCATCTCGGAGGTTGAGAAAGTATTGAAACTCTAATTTGAGAACAGAACCCCTTTGAGTCCGAGATCGAACTTCCCGTATCCGGATCGAGGCCATGACAGGCAAACCACGGCAAGCCAGAGTGAAGACGTCAAGATCGCCCGTCGACGGTTTCCACCGTGACTTTCTGATGCAATCCTTAAGCCCATCCATTACCATAAGCCGGATCGTGTCGAAAGTCTCGTCTGTTGCGACCTTATCCATATCCTCACATAGGATGCCCCGATCCCGAGATTCATCCCGAGATTCATCCCAAGCTGAAACAACTGGTGGTTCAGGACGAGAACTGACCAGTATGGAAAACACTGGAGGCAGCTTGTCAAGCAAGAGTACGAGGTTCATCAGGGACCCAAGTGTCTCTGAATCCCCACATTCATCTAAACCATCCAAGACGATGGTGAAGCGTTTCTCGCTCGCATACAATATTCCCTTGAGACCATTCATCGGCTCAAGAATCAAAGTCCTCATTTGGTCCTCCAGAGGGAGACTCAGAACCAGCTCCGAATTCGGCTGTCGAAGGCATTTGACGAGCGAAACCTTGAAGTCCCCATTAAAGATCCCAAGTTGACGTGCCAGTGTAGAAGGAAACTTCTCCAAAGAATCGAGGCCCGTTCCCTTTTGATTTTTATCCCAAAAGAAAGAGGCTGCAAGAGTACCTTCCTTCTCAAGCATCGATGCGACGCTCATAGATACCGCCGTCTTCCCGGTGCCCGGAGACCCACGGAGCCAGACAAATCGGTTTCCGGCTCGCTTCAGATGATTGACAAGGGATGTTTGTATTTGAACTCGTGTACTTGGAAGACACTCTGACTTGCTCTTCACGTAAGTGTGCTCGGCCGCAACTCGTGGAAGCTGCTCAAGTTTTGCTGAAAGAGATAGCGTTGATGAAAGAGCCCAATAGTATTGGAAAGAGGGAAATAACATACACTGCACCGATGCTTCAATTGTGCGAAGAAGCGTTAAAGTAGTTGCCTGCGTCTGTTGCAAAATGCACATCAGCCAGCCAAATCGAGGGCTTGGGAGCTTTGACGGGGACAAACCGCAAACGAGTTAAGGGCGTCATTTATACACGCCTTCACACCGTTTATCCTCTTGGCAAGTTCACGCGCTAAGAACATCCTCTTTACCCGATTTTGACTTTTGAGTAATTCAATCTCGTTTATCTGCTTTTTCAGGGCCCTGATGATAGGATTCTTGGATTGGAAGAGCAGCGACTGTGGGGTAGGTGGACGTACAAGTGAAATCTTTTAATCAACTGAACTACCTCGCGAGGGATTTGGTCCGTTAACAGCTCTAGCGGCTGCAGAATGGTCACATAAGCCCTTTGAATGTCGTCATCTAATCCTTTAAGATCATCATCGTTTCCACCGACAGTCTGCGCACATCACACAAACATAAGATCGAGTGAATGATATGTCCTCTTCTATCACGGAAACAGAAGGATTAGCTAACCTCGTAAACCTGGAGCCACGTCAGAAGTAAGTTCGGAATTGCGTCAAGACCTGGAACCGGGGCCAACCTAAGAGCCTCGGCTGCAATTTGTAGAACCAGCGTCATAGCGCCAATGATTAATTTTTTTCGATCACTCTCTAAGCTAGCCGATGGCGCATTCGCGAGCTCCGACAGGCCAGAAACGTTGATACCCTCACAATCCAACTGTGCGTGGTGACTGCTGGGCATGGCATGCATCCCAGATACCTCGAGGAGACCATCAATATTGCCGGTAGGGGCGGGGGGAGATGGAGGAAGCACTGTATCATCAGTGAATGGTCGGAGGAAGGGTGTGGATGGTCTCGACTGTTCAACAAGATCGGGAGTGCTAGGCTTGCTACGATTGAGAGCAAATTTTCCGCTGGTCTCCCTCGATCTGCGGCCGGTGGAAGAGGCTGGTTCCTTTGGGTCACTGCGGCGAGCACCGGAAGGTACAGGTTGAGCAGCCACTGCAGGCTCGGGATAAGAAGGTCGTTCCGGCACGCTGAACTGATCGCGACGGGTGTTGTTGTGATTAGAGGATATGTTGGGACCAGTGACGTGGACCTGCGGAACAGGAGTCCCAGAAGGGGTCAAGGAATGGGATGCTTGCGAAGATGAGCCTGGAGCGGGACGGTTCCCTTTGTTGCGGGGACGAATAATCTTGAATGTGTTTTTTTCAGACATTGCGCGAGTACGATAACTGAAGATGATGCTCGCGTGGTAGGGCGAACAGAGGACACTAACGCAATCACCGCATGCACACAGCTTGTGCTCTTTAAACACTTCCAGAAATGATGTATGGTAGGAGAACGTATCAGCAGGGAGGCGCGCGAAGGAGGGAGTAGATTAGACGAGCAACACAGCCATGTCTTATACATTCACCCAGTACAGCCAGACACCCTGACAACACAGCCCAGAGGATACCGTCACACAGACAACACCAATCAGATACTCTTACCATGGATTGACAATCTCAGGCACACCCACATGTAGTTTGATGGGATAGCTGCACTTCACCGAAGTAACAAAATAAACACAACAAGTGGTTAGTGCATAACGGGAGAGGCGGAGAGTGCGATGGTGACCAACATGATGCTTGAGGCAAGACTAGGTGGCAGTGCAGACACGGTTCTATGAGACACAGCCTCGACTAGCACGCGATTGCAAATGTCGGAAGAGTTCGCGTCCCATGGAAAATATCGTCGGAACCCGTTGGGAAATATACCCCGGAAATTTGTTGGACGCCCAAAATTGGAGGGCAAAAACGCGGAAAATCACGACTCCTACCGAAGCTTCCGGCTACCACCCGCTGAAGAGAGGCTGGTCACCTACGGCTACCGTTCGCTCTATATGTAGTTGACATTTTGGCATTTACTCGAAGAGTGTTTTTTGAGCAAATGCAATCGTTGCGTGTTGGGGCGGATTGCTGTTATCATTTTGGCAACTGGCGATCTCCACTGAAGCCCTATATCTATATCTATCCTCCGACATCTTCCCCCCCATTTTACCATTCAATTCCGCATACTCTGGTTTAGACCTATATAAAGCGTAACTCGATTGTTCATCTCATGTCACATATGGACATGGGTGGTATGGACGGTGTAGACGGCATGGGGGCTATGGATGGCATGAAAGGGATGTCGATGATGAAGCCCTACTTTCACTTTACAATGGGTGATATCCTTTGGTTCAAGGCATGGGCCCCGTCATCTGCAGGTACCGTCTTCGCCGCTTGCTTTGGGCTTTTCCTCCTTTCTGTCAGCGAGCGGTTCCTCAATGCTATTCGGGCTATCATGGCAATCAAATGGGAGGAACGGTGAGCTAGTCCTACAGTTTCTCTGAACCGAGACTTAACGAGGAATTGAAACTTGGGCATCCTGGCTGGTTTCGTTCTACAGCGCTCGGCGGGTGGAGCTGGTCAATCATACTCCCACACCATTGCCCACTCTCGCCCGCGCCCAACAATCCGAGCCAAAGTTTGCTCCATCGCCCGACCCTAACGCACACCCAGAGTCCACGTGGGGTCGCATGCGTCGGTTGCCCTCCACTCCTGCGCATGACCTCTCTCGTGGGCTTCTGTTCGCTCTCCAAAGTGCGCTTGGATATTTGCTTATGCTGGCAGTCATGTATGCTACTACTCCACTATAACTCATCTCTGCAGTCGTCTCATGATTCTCAGGACCTTTAACGTCTTCTTTATCATTAGTATTTTGACGGGGTTAGGGGTAGGCGAAACGATATTTGGGAGGGTGGCTGCAATCACACCGAGCATCGGCCATTGATTAATTTGATGGTATGTCCATTATAGCCTGGAATACGTAGGGAAGTTTGCCCTTAGCTTCTCTTGGCTCCTCCAATTGCTACCCTCTGGCTTTATGATCGTTATGAGCGATGGGTTGTTCTGAGGTCGTTCGTCAGCTCGGTGCATTATCTTTCATCCTGGGGCTGCGCATAATTGTACAGGAACAGAGCGGATTTCGCTGATGACCCGTTTATTGAGCCTGCCTGTAGGATGGGTGTCTCTCAGATATCCTCAATGCCCCATATCACGAATTCATGAGATGAGTGTTTGGGAAGATGGATCCAATCGTTTTCCGGACGAAATTGTTTCTTCGCACGCTCTCCAGGAGCCCATTCCCGGGATTCCTTGACCTTGGAAACCTTCTGGGAATAGATCCATACTCTGCATAATGATGGGCGATGTCCTGATGGTCGGAACCTTTTTTTTGCGCTGTTCCACACTGAGCTTCTGAGTTGCGCGGGTGCTGCGTCGACAGAACAACTACTAAAGGATTGAACGCTTCAATCTGCTCTCACAGGGTCCAGCCCGAATATTCAAGGCGAAACAGACACACCAGTAAACAAATGAGATACTATCCGATGTATTTCGTTTAATTATGGAGCACTGTCACGTCAAGTCGCTCCTTCGGTTGGCTAAGCATGAGCCTCTTATGAGCGAATCTGTTGATTCTTCCGGTGTTCTACGAATCTCCAATACCCGTACCCCCTTGTTGAACGCCAATAATGCCAAGTATACGACAAACCCTGCACATGCACTGCTCCCAGCTCTCCATGATCTGAATTCTCAGATCTCCTGACTATTTAGACAAGTGTTGATCAACACAAGGGCCAGTTCTGACTGGAACATGACTGTCGACGGCCCTCATCTTGCCGGTACCTAAATGGCACGTTTCGTCGTAGCCCCATTCGGGCATGACGCTTTCGAGGCCCGCGCTCCGGTTGCTTGAATGATGAATCGGACCTAGTATCCCATCCGACCGGGCTTCAACTGCCCCAGGATTTTATCTCTCTCCCTAATACTCAAACACAGAATGGTCACTAACTGCCATATCTCATTTTGCTTCCCGCACTGGCTCATTTTACCCGCGAGGCAGGTCAAGTGAAACTTCCGAATCCTTAACAAGCACCTTTCCCCGCCTTTCAATTTTGCCGCATAAAATAGATACACTAGTACTCAAGCCACATACGAGTTCTCCAATATGTGACTCCTCTATGGTAATGGCGCAGTGGTATGTGAGTGGAAAGTTTTGATTAGCACCTAAATGTTCAATGGTTCACGAGTAAAGAGCAAATAAATAGGATCCTGGTGTAGGGTTTAGTTTTGGCAGTTTGCAAGATGTAAAAAACCTATGTCATGACGAGGCCATAACATCGCACCTGGAACATGTTCACCAATCTCTTGGATCCCTCCAAGTCGTGCTTCTAGTGGCATGGTCAACGAAGTAGATTCTTGAATTGTCACTCGTGATCCGCATTTCCCATCCTGCCGGTATTGGGCCCAATGCTCTTACTTGGTCGATTGTGAACCGAGATTCGATACCGCTTCTGTTCTGTACCCGTAAGGAGCCGGAGCCAAGGCGTGGGTCTCTCCAAGATGTTGTCCGAGCATTATGATCTACAAAATAGGGTCTTCCGGTTTCAGTGAAGCGCTGCTCCCATCCACTTGGTAGAGACATCCTTGGCACAACAATGCAACATTGAATAAGTTCATATCAGGTGGGACAGTTGTGTCTAACTTACTCCCCAAAATAAGGTTCGTTAACAGATGGTGATGTTTGGGATGTGAATGTCGGCGGACTTGAAGGGGATGGAGAGGGACCTCGACTAGCTGTATTGGCAAGGTCGAGCCTAGATAGGGAAAGAGCCATCTCGTGGTCTCGAGCCTCCATTTCCTTCCGCTTACGCTCCAGTTCCTCGGCTCCATCGGCCTGGCCAATGAATTGATTCCCGGCAGCAACATCCCAGACTTCAATGGGCGTCGGCTCGGTTGCAACGGCAGGAGAGGGTGTGAGTATTGAGAAAGAAGCCGTGGGAGTGACTGGCGACTGCGCAGGAAGGGACCAGCGGGTGTTACTGGATGGATTGGTTTTTGCACTGTCTACTTGCGTCGAAGGCGGATTGTGGGAAGGGACGCTGGCAGTGGTGGATGCTCGGTTTCTTCTGCATATTTCATCACAGTCTTCAAGGATGGAAGCGAAGTCAGGTCGGCTTTCGGGATTCTGGGCCCAGCAGCGCTCCATCAGTTCCCACACTTCATTAGTGAGGTCGGGGAGACTGTTTTTGGGTCGTTTTGGCCGCATCCCTTCGCGAACCGTGCGGACGATCTGATTCTCATTTATAAAACCAAACGGCACTTCATCCGTCATGATCTAGAAAAATAGCTTAGCCATCGTACAACGCCCTTGGCCGTCAGAATGTACCTCCTGAAATGAAAGTCGTCAGCATCCACGTATGGCAAGAGAGCGCATTACACTCACAAAGCATGTCATTGCGTAGGCATACACATCCACCTGTGAAGACTTCAGAAATACACTACGAGCCTGGGATGGTATCACCCTACCTCACGGGTAAGTCCACCGTTGTCCAATCTCTCAGGCGCCTGCAGGTCACCACGATCAGCGATCTGACTGCGGGAGGTATCCTGCCCACATACCATCCATCGAAGCGTCCCCTCGGCTTTCTCATTCTGGCGGACCGCTGTGGTGCGACTGGATTCCATTTTGATGAACGCCATGCCAAAATCGCTGGAATAAACGCAAAATCTGTTCGGAACGCGACACCAACAAGCAAAACAAAGGGAAATACCTTATACATGCCCCTCCCCGATCGTCTATTAGTACATTAAGCGCCTAGATCGGTAGCCATGCAAGCATATGTTTAGAGTCCATATTGTGTAATTGCGTAACTCACTTTCAGATCTCCATGTAAGACGCTCTCGGAATGCAGATATTTCATTCCAGAAGCAATTCCCCGCATCTATCCCTAATTAATTGGAAATGCCGGTCGTCGATGAATACGAAACGTACCACCTCTGCCCGATTTGCGTCGGGATGTTTGGATAAGTAGTTCAGTGCATCCCCGTTGGGATAGTACGCTGACACTAATATTGGCCTGTTAGGGTTGGCGCAAGCCCGGTAAAAACGGTGGATGCGAGGATGGTCAAGTCGACTCCAAGTTTCTGCCTCTTTCATCAGGGCCTGGTATGACTACGTCAATGGCTGAAAACAAGACCATTCATATCAAATACTCGCCTTCTCGGAGGTACCTTCGGTAAGCACTTTTACTGCGATCTCTTCGCCATTCCATTTTCCTTTGTGAACTCGGCTAAAACCCCCAGACCCGATTTCTGCGGGAAAATTTGAGCAAACTCTACGCCTAAGTCCAAAAATGTTCACACCTTCCTCAATGTCAACTTCAAGGTAACTGATCATCCAAAGTCGTGTTTCTTCATCGCCTCTCCCTGACAGAGAAACCATCTTCCGATGTGCTGCTTTGTAAAACTTGGCTTCTACAGAGCCGGGAGGAGCAGCACGACCAAGTCTCGATGTCAAGTGCATGACTTCCTTCACTTCGCCCAAATCAGGTGCGCCACGAGCATCTTTTTGAATGAGGTCCGCCAGTGCTTGTTGGTTAGAAGCTATTTTCATGAGCAGTTCATTCATATTTTGGGCATCAGCTTGCCGTGCTTTGCGATCTCGATCGGCCCATGTAGTGGCATCGATTTCCGCTTCAAGCTGTGTGCTGTCATTAGTCGATGCCAAACATCAACGTAGACTATTGACAGACCTGGAATATCTGGAGATAAACCACCACAGAATGTTGGTGTCGAGTGAGAACGGAGGCCATCCGGTCCTTTTTGAGCAACCGCCTCCAGAAGTTCTTCTGAGTAAGATTATTGAACTCTTCCTGAACCTCCATCAGAGTTCTGAAAGCGGCATAAGATGGGCGAATTGTTAAGCGCGCAGGCGACGCACTGTTCCAGCCTATTGATGTTCTCTAGCATCACTTCTGGGACCTCCAACCCAAACTCCTTTAGGCTGGACAACTTCTTGTTCACGGAAAGTAGCACCATCGCTATTAGATCAACTATCGCAAGCGCTTGCTCTTTTTGACCTTGTATAAACTGCACCTGATCAATGGTTGTCTTGAAGATGGAAGCAGCGAAGGACAGAATGGGTATATGAGTTAGACCGCACGCCTGAACAGCCACAGCGCTAACGCCTTGCACAAAGCTTAGGACACTATCCGCCTGAGGCATGGCTGAGAGATCGAGCTGTTGTCACTTGTGCTGAGGAAATTTAATTGAGCCGTTGAACGTCGGGCAGTTGTGCCGGTCCCGAGGCGAAGTTCCCACACAAAAGGACAAATTGGCAGGCGCTCTCAAAATTGAAGGACAATTCGGCAAGTGCTGTAGGTGAATGCTCGAATCCATGAAGCGAACTGCGTGCTTGGATAGCTTTCAATTAGAGGGTAATTCAAGCTTATGGCGAAGCGACGCACTGAACGAAGCGATGGCAGCAGTCAGACGGTTCGGGAGCTCGAAACTGCACGTTCAACATTGGCAAAGGTAGACTAGATATAGCTCGATCTAGCGCACGATTGGAATGTGCTACCTAATTGGGCGGGGTTGTCTAACACCCCCAGACCCATTTCGAACGATACTGGCAATTATATAAACGGAAGACCCAATGAATTATCCATAGAATGATATCAACAGAGGGGGGGAAAAGCGGTCAACATTAGGTATCCGCGCCGCGCTCATTCTCTAAAGAAGTCGCTTCACCAGCTGGAGGGGCCGTCAACGAGCTTGTCCCATTGGCGGCGTGGCCCCTGTTTTTGGTGCTGTTGTGGCTGCTGATGCGGAAGCCAGACGCTGGTCCAGAGCCTTGAGGCCATTGCCCTTGCGATTATATGCCAACATAAGATGTATCGTCATGCACTACGAGAGAATTGATACTGACCTTCGTCGCTCAGCTTCTGCGCGGGCTCCACCTGGCAGGGAGGACAAATTGCCACCAGCCGGTAAAGGCTCATAGTCATCACTTCCATACGCTTTAACAATACCTATTCGGGTACAAATCTTGTAGACCAGGTCCGAAATCAAGGAGATTGGTTTGCTGCGAATAATTAATTAAGCACACGGCTCGCAAAGTGAGCAGTCATTGCACTCACTGGAGTATTGGAGGGAACCAATGGACGAACGCGAACGTTTCTGAACGATCCCCCCACGTCTCCGCTCCGCCCAGGATGTCCCCCCAGTGCGTTTGTAGAAACGCAGGTAAATCCAAGACGTAAGCCAGCCGAACTGAATCAAAATGTATGGTGATTGGAAGCCAAGGATGCACATTATGGTAGAGAAGGTGACATATAACATAGGTAAACGCTGGACATCCGGTCAGCGAGGATAATCCAAAGAATCAAAGGAATTACCTTGACGCGGATACCCAGAGCACCAAAAAGAAGAATCTGATGCTCAGGAATGGCCTGAGTAAGAGCAACAAGAATGCCCGCTTGGAGCGCCATCAATCCTCGATATGACATCCATCTGCCACAATTAGGTGATCAGGACGAAGAGAGACGGACGGATTGAACGCTAACTGACAAAAAATGCCCTTCAGACCAATTAAAAAATGCTGGAGGACGTTGACAAACACAGCAATGATGTTGGAGATGACGACAGTAATGAGAACGAATTTCGTTGTCTCCAGTGGACCCCATAGCCTCTCGAAATAGCGCAAGGAGATAGGTAGAAAGAGAAGCGATATTACTAGCTATATTTCTGCTTTAGCGCCTTGAACAAGGATCAGAAGGAATACACACTTCAATCAACCCAAGCTCAACAAATGGCGAAGTCACGAGGGTCCAAGGGTGCCATAACACGAGGGCTGGGATTAGTGTGAGGTCAGATGTGCGAGTGCCTATATGAATGAGAGAGCAAGGAGGTGGCGGTAAAGGCTCGAGCGGTACGGGGGATGGACCCGATAAATTGCAAAGTGTATTAAATGGCATAATCCTAATAGTTTGCGCTATTGGGATTCGAGGGTCAGGGCTTCCCGGAAAGCTTGAGGCTGCTTAGGGCGTCTACGAGAAGTATGAAAGGGCTTGCCAAGTGGTATCTGATGAAGTAGGTAGTCTAGCTCGCCGCAATGAGCGCAGTGGTTCTGAATCTCTTGATCTCCGAATACAGGCCGGTGATCTCTCCCTATATTGATCTGCACGCACTAGAAATAGTCGACGTCAATGTCGAGCACCAGCAAAATGAGGCGGACGCAACCGGAAGGCGATCACGTGTATCAAACTCGACATTGGAACAGCCCCATCCGATGTCGGCCTACGACTTCACTCCTGGTGGTTCGCTGAAGCTGAAGGGGGGTGATGTTTCCAAGAAGTAGGTCGGCACGAGTGTCTCGCGCCATCATTATCTGAATGGTTCCTACTGCATAGGAAGAAAAAATCGAAATCAAAGTCTGAACGTGATAATGTCAAGGATAGTGTGAAGGCTGAAATGCTGCGCAAGAACAGCCAGCTTCGCGGATCATTCAGTCCTAGTGGCTCTCCGGGGCCCTCTACGTCGATCGGTCATCAGATTGACAATAAGACGCAAGCCAGCGGAGATTTGAAGAGGCGCAACGCAACAGAGTAGGTTGAGCTTAGTACTCCTGGTACCGCATTCTTAGTGGGGAACGTTTAGCGTGCCGAACGAGTAGCAAAACTAGCGACGAAGACCCACAAAGATCGCGTGCAAGAGTTTAACGAGAAGCTCGACGCGCTGAGCGAGCATCATGATATTCCGAAGGTGTGTGCTCTCAATAGACCTGTTCAACATGCATCAAATTCTTGTGTATGTCTAGGTCGGTCCAGGGTAAAAATTTCGACCTCTCTGCCATGCACCCATGTGTCGCCTCGCATATCCATGTACCTGTTGCACCAATTCAAGAATGTTTGTTTTGCTCACGGTCGAATCGCTTCCCCTCAGCATCCACACTCTAACCTATTATATGACTTAAGAATACCCCATCACCAACCAGGGCGCCCTGGCGCTGGGACGATGACTGCCCAATACTAAGATACATCAGCCAATAGTGGAATGCACTGTGTTACTCAGGTGTATTGCCTTCTTTCATCGAAAACCTCTCAGCGGCACGCAATCGGGCGGCTTCCGCACCGCTGAAAGATTGCTCCTTCGCAAATTCCGTGGCGCTCGCCCTGGCGATCAGCCAAGGAAATTAATTCCCTCATGATATGAATTGTTTAGTATGTAGTACACTCGGTGTGTACAAGCAGGAATACCGAATGACACATTCTGGGAACATCAGAGGATGTGCCAGATCAAATCAGGACAAGAACGCCCAGATAATGAAAAAATTCGATGTAAATTCTCAAGTAATCGGCGTCGGTATCGACCGATGGAAAAGGATAATTGAATCGAAACAATCACAAGTCGCACGTTGCTAGGCAGGACCCCAGCCTGCATAGTAGCGCGTTGCTCGTAGTGCCGCGCAGAAGTTTGGATCCCTGCGGGGCCTCAGCGAGCCCTCCTTTGCGATTGCAATGTAGTCCTGCATTCTGGCGCTGTGAAGATGCAACTCGTTGGCGCATTAGGCATATTGTTAGAATAAATACTGTGAGGGGGAAACACCGCGGGTGCGAGGGCATTGCTATTCAATTGCGCGGGGTACGATGGGCTGGCCAGAGCGGCCGCCAAGTAGACGCTGGTGTGAAGACCCGAGGTTCCATCGTGTAAGGCGGTGGCGCGCCCGCCAAGCTGGGGGTGAAAATGCTGCTGTATGCAGAAGCAGGAGGAATGCCTGCTATTGTTGGCGATACGCTCGTGCCAAGCTCAGACGTGCCACGGATATCATATCTAAAAATGTAAGAATTTTCAGCGAGCCCAAGAACGAAAATGAAGTCAACGTGCTGACGATTGACGGGGGCTTGCTCAGTGGGTGCACCACCGATTGGTTCAGCTGTGGGGAGGCTCGTTGGGAATCCATTGTTCACTATTTGCTGGACAAACGCGAGAAGCTGTGGCAAAATTAAGGGGCAGCGAAATAAATTTGAGAATTTATAGATGGCCGAGTGTCTAGCTTTGAGTGCTTCCCCAGGCACTGGGAGGAGTTGGTTAGCCTCAAGAGTCCCCCCCCCCCCCCCCCCACCTCTGTGCGCATTGGTAGGATTACGCTCAGTCCCGTAGTAGGTGAACTAAATGATGTTACTACGCTAGGATACGTGTAGTACGTACGTGAACTGGTGAGCGTGAAATTTTTTGCTTTATAAGCAGGCGCTCTTGAATGGCGCACTGATTTGGCCACAACCTAAGTCGATCTCCTAGAAATCATACATGCATCGTTCATGCTGCAACCCGGAAAGCCACTTAGGGGAAAGGGGCAAGGATTTTAACGCCGGATATCCAGAAATTAAGTAGAGACTTGCAGCGCTTGGGATTACGAGAAACGCTAGGGGTGGCGACCGGATCTTTTGATAATCGCGTTTTCACGCTGGAATGGGGCCTCATAAACGTGGCTGCGGAAATTGCTTCATTATTGTGAAACCAGGTGGAGAGTGACACTGTTCTGCAGGTAACTAAGGTACCAATCCAGAGCCTAGCTAGAGGGTGAGCAAATTACCATATCAGCGGCACGCTGCTTCTGCTAGATCCATGCATGGCGCTTGACGAGGCGGCTAAGAGTGACTCGACGCTGAGGATATATCCTAGCCTAAAGATGTATGCTCAGAGCCGGTAGACATCCGTCTGCCAGTCTCCGATTGTTGAACGTTTACAATCATAAGCGCCAAGCGTGTACATGTCTCGTGAGGCGAATCTTGCTTGTTCAGTATTAATCCTGTTGTGATCGCGATCGCAACAGTCGAAGTTGCTACAGACTACAAGTTAGGAACTGCACAAAACCACATTCATGATTGAACTCGTGGCATTTGAATACTTACATAACTGGCTGCATTTTTTCATGGCGCATTCCGCACACCTTCTCTGATTTCCGCGCGGTATCCTTACTGCACCCACCTTATTCCTCTGGCGCGCGGCTCAGCGCGCGGATCCTCGCGACCTACGATATAAAAGTCCAAGTTTCCTCCTAGCTACCAGTTTGAAGCTCGGAATAGGAGATGGCTTCGCGGTAAGTCAGCCGTCCGGCTTCACCAATCCCCATCTTAGTATGTCTGTGCAGTGCAAAAAACTCCACCTCGCCGGTTGGACCAAAGGCTCGACGAAGGACTGATCCATATTCCCCGGTCACTCGGCGTTCAAATTCCCAGAATCAGTCGAACGTTGAAAATCCGGTATGTCCGCTTACAAAGACCCAGTGTGCCCGGAACTCACCCTAGTGGAGGACACACCTTCTGCGATCTTTGTTCCATATGTGCCGCGCTGGAATCGTCACCTACCCGATACAGATCTCAACCCAAGTGAACACACCATCATCCTTGGCGCCTATTTTTCTCAATCCTGCAGCTGGAACATGATGGTGAATCCCACCTGTTTCGTTCGCGATTACAGTAAAGCATTGTCGCAGGACGTCTGCGGGGAAGTAGCCCACTACTCCCCAATGCTTCATAACGCGATTCTGGCTTTCGCATTGGCGTTCTCGTCAAATCCAGTGCACCAATCTGTGGAGTTCCGCCGGCGGTTCGCCACTCAAGCGAAAATTTACATTGATACTGAGTGTCAAGCCCCGACCCTGAGCACTGTTCAAGCGCTTGCGATCCTCTCTTGTTACTATAGCGGAGTTGCCGAATTGGGTATGTACCCTTCCTGAGAACATACTTACTATTTCGCGCAACCTTACGCTCTGATTCAACAAACAGTCCTCAGCTTTACATACCTAGGTTCGTGTTCCATCGGGCACCGAGTGATTCCAAAGAATTTAAGTCCTCACTTCCATAGGCACGGCTATGCGAGTTTCCCAAGCTCGTAAGTCATTTCAGCAACCCATTAAGTTGTAACTAAAATATCCCGTGCAGTCAATCTGGAAAATGTGAAAGTGGGAATTACGCCGAGTGATATTGATTATCAGCGCGCTTGCGTCTTCTGGAGCCTATATTCGATGGTATGTGCCTCCACCACGGCCACTAATGCCACTTCATCAGTTCTGCTTTGCAGGATAAATGCTGCAGTTTGTATGTTGGTCGACCCCAAACCCTCATTCCTTCCTTCGAAGGCACATATCAACCTTCAGGCATCCCCCCGATTGACTATGGTGTGGACTTTGGCATGGAGTGCTTGCAACCCCCAGCATCTCATGTTTCAGGACCACCCAATATTGCATTTATTTGGCACATCAAAATGATGCGTATCATTCAAGTTGCCATGAAGCTGCTGTATGGCAAAAACGGTGTTTGCAACTCTGTGATTGATATTCGCCACATTGAGTACATAAGGTATGATGGCATTCGCGTGGTTCCGAATCACCCTGATGTTGGCGGGCGGAATAGTGGGCAGTTAGAGCGATGGAAACGAGATCTCCCCGGCTCTCTTCGCGTCGATGACAAAGACCCCAATCTTCTAGTCACTCCCGAAGTGACAATGGTTAATCTCATGTGTGAATGGATCCACATCCTTCTGTATCAGCCATTTTACCAAGATCGCTCCAGCATCCGTTACATCACCAATCCCACGCACCAGATCGGTTTCTCTGATCAGGATTGCACCCGTGTCTCGCAACATCGCGATCGCGCATATAAGACCGCCACACCTGCCGCTGAGCGGATTCTTTTTTTGTTGGAAAGATTCGACTCTCAACATGGTCTCGACAAGATGGACAATACCTCTGTCCAGATAGCTTATGTTGCAGGAAAAGTTCATTATTTGGGGATTCTGGATGGTACTTGCACTATCTATGGAACCATCTCGCCCAAGGACGGCATGATGAAAGCCATTCAACTCCTGAGGAGGATGGGGACCATTTGGAAATCTGCTGTGGCGTCGGCGAACAGACTTGAGGAATTGTTCACAGCTGCTTGTGGAAATGCGTTGGGGGAAAACTCGGCATCGTAGAGTGTCTGGCATCCTTCGTGCTGCGAACTTGGCTTATCTGGTCTTTATTATTCCACAGCTCGTCATCCGTGGGACTCGCTCTAACAATAAAGAGTGAATCCCCCACACCCAAGGAGGAGCACATAAGCGGCTAAGTGCACGAGGATCCCAGACCATGGACGATTCGAGTCATCTCCCGCAATGTCCTCCCAGTGATTGCCTCCTGGAATTCTGTCCACATTCACCTCGCCAATTCAAGGTTTCCCGATTGAGAAGTATCGCCGATAGTTCAACAATTTTTCACGGTTTCACGATCCTTCACGATAATGATTACGACAGCACCTCATCTCGCTGAGCTTTGATGTATCCACCCTCCTGTGAGTCGATCGGAAATGGTCTTCTGATTTGTATATACTGGCATGCCAACACTGAACGTTCAGAGCTTCAGGAACTGATACTGATCTTGATGCCTGTGAATAAATACCGTAAATTAGTCTGCAGGAGTCTAGGCTCCGGTGCGTTTGAACTCGACCAGCATGTTTAACACGACCTTATTCGCAGTGGCGTTAACATGCCCCTCCAAGGTGACATCATGAAAAGGATTATATCTAGCAAGCAATTTCAGAGAAATGAAGGCATCGAGTGGCTATCAAGGGTCAACAGTGAAGGGAAGAGGCGCAAACGTCGTATCCTCGCTGACTCTTCAGGGATGTGGCTGCACCGTCGATATATAGCTCCTGAGAACTCTCTCAGTTCAATGGGGGGTCCGGATCTGTGGCGTGCAGAGTCGGCAGCGATACCTTGTTGGGGCCGCCCTGTCGAAGTGATTCCTAGAGCACTTCTTAGGGCAATGGAATCGTATGTGCCTCTGCACTCGCGTATTCTCTTAATTGAGATGATTGTACCCTTTCAGTGTCATGTTCGTGGAGAGTCAGAGCTTGAGCCAGAGGTACGCAGGTACTGAATTGTAATTTGAGGCGACATGCTGACCACCCATATCACATGCCGTTAACTCCAGTCCGTTCCAACCATTTTGATTTTTCTTTGGATCTCTGAAAAATCCCCTCAGCCGGCTTCTTATTTCTCGCTCCGCAGCTATCCACTGTCGAATTGAAGCTTTCGAGAACGGAAAGCCGATTCTCATGTTATCAGAAAGTCCACTTAATAAATCATGGACATTCGTGTCCTGCTTGGCTTGGTTGGTCCGTCGTCGAGGTGACAAAGCTCAACTGTAGCAACCGGATTTAGGGTGGTGCGAAAGCAAGTGGTTCTCGCGGATAGCGCGCCACCTTTAACTGATTGAATCGCAGGAAGATGCATTTGCTCGAATGTTCCAATGATGCAAGCATAGCTGCGGACGGCGACACCTTAAACGGATGGAGCACACGTCCATGACATCCTGATAAACTCGTTTCAGAAAGTCACTACGTGAGTGTCCGAGAAACCAGAACAATCAACCTAGCTGGCCCAAGCTGAAAGCTGATTGATGTAGGGGAGCCCCCCTTAATGGAAACACCACACACAAGAGATAAGGCAGATATCTTATGCAAACGCATGCCAAAAACACCGCCACTCCTCTCAGCGTCAACTTAGATGATGGAATTTAAAATCGAATTCACAAATGCCCATAACATTTGAAGGTGCCCAATCCGTCTGTCTCCCATATTCTCGATCTAGATGGGTTTGCTGAGGACTAATTTTGAAATGAAGACTCCTGCGCCCCCACTTAACTCCGGTCTAGTTCCTCTTCAAATCAGGCGCGATGCTTGGGCTCTTCGCACTGAGGATTGTGGCGACCAATAAAAATGCTTGTTTTTCTCTTGAAGATGGCTCCTCCCCTCCGCCACTTCAACAGTATGCGCAGATATCCTTCGGAATTTGGATCCGAGAATCGCGGCCCAAATGCATATGTTTGGTAGTGAAAGTATGTAACTCGCCACCCACGGCGATGAAGGGAGGTCAGAATCTAACATCCTCGTTTAATCCAGTAAGTGCGAATGTGATAGGAAATGGGACTCCAGCAGGAAATGTTCGTTATGTTGAATCCGGCTTCAACAGCCATACTCACCCATCGAAAGTGCACTCCATAAATCCCGAAGATCGATGAGCCAGGGGGTTACCCCACCGTTCTTGCAGTCCTACAGGTTGACCTGCATTCAGGTGTGGCGGCCGATCACTCAACTTTTCGAAAACCTGCGGATCCATGGTCAGCAGGAAATGTACTCATGATCAGAATTTGATTTGGACAATCCCCTGCGCACAATGTGCCGCAGAAGGCCCCGACCATTGACTAGGCAAGCCTCTTTCCAGGCGTTTTTGCTCCAAGCAGTGTTCCTGGCTTCCTGGAGACGTGGGCAATGACCGCAACATTTCGGTGGTTTGCTCCTTGGCCTCCTTGAGCTCTGGCAAGGACATTGAGGGGAGGCCAAGAATGGAAATCAAGCCTTAGAAATTACAAGTGGCGCCGTCAAGGTAAATTGTACGTATTGACAAGCACACGTTTACTGGCATCGTACAATGGGATATTTGTATACACCACGTTATCGATGAACAAAGATAATTGGAAGCATTACATGAAATACATCCGCTAAAGTCAAGTCCATCAATTCGAGTCCACATACAAGGTGCCTCTGGGCTGTTATGGCTCACCTTAAGGAGCGGTTTGGCGACACGGCTGAAATGTTGCTTCCATTCCTCAAGGTTTATTGGCGCATCGTCAGAGACCACGCTTTGAGTGTCAAGGAAGTTTGGATCAAAGTGATACCTTGATCGAGAGCAAACAATCTGGGTGGACACCATTTAAATCATCATTAGAAACGGATGAACAACCTGACGGAAGCACATACATCGGCATCTGCAATGCAACTGTTGAGCAAAATTGGAATGTTGAAGCTCCAAAGGAACACTTACAATAAACGGGTGCCGGAATGGAGACGGACAACGTAGATCGTGCGTAGACGTGACACAGATCGAATGAGAGCCGTTGCAACCTGACGAAAAGCATCAACCCAGTGAAAAGGATATTGGATGAAATAATTATACTCGTCTTTCGTCATATCGTTGTCATCGTGAAGGACAACATAGCGGCTGGACCGAGAGGTGCCAGCCAAGCCTTTGTGGCTTTGGATATAGAAATCCTCGTAAACCGGATGAACGATCCCATTATCCACAACAAGGCCCGCTTTGCAATTTCCGGTTTTATCACCGTAGTCGCTCCTCGCGGGGAAGAAGCGCACATGATGCCTCTTGCTGACGACAATAAAGGTGACTTTGGTGTTCGAGCCAAGCTCAGCCAATACCGCTGCAAGATGTTAATCAGCCAATTCCATCAACTATTCCCAGTGGAACCACCTGCTTTTCACAGCCCCTAACTCGTGATTTAACACTGCCTGGTATTCTCCTTCAGAAACTCCGTCTCTGTAGATAATCACTCGCCGAGGGAGGTAATTAATTTCCGGATGCGGTTTATCAATAGTTGACCTTGTGGACTGGTGGAAACGCTGAAGGGCGTACTGTACATATGTTACCCAGTTAGTAAGGCACAATGATAAGACGGAATTGTACCTGAAAGTGACGGCCAAAACCTTCAATTATTTCCCGACGAGGTTCTTGAAGCTCGTTGAGAGCGAAGTAGTCGGAACAAGATTTAAAATTGTGGCTGAAAACCATCGAACAAACAGACGGCCACCTGGATCCAGGCGCGGCGTGTGAGACATCCGCACCTATCGAGAGACGAAGACTCAGGACTCCAATTCTGTAGCAAACAACGAATACTCACCGATAATCATCGTCGGATACTGATGAAACCATTCATTATTGACGTGGCAGTTTATTCCACCCATTTTTGCATTAATCTTCAAGGCAAGATTATTGCAGTACTGAGATAATACGGTTAAGAAATGAAGACACGAGAAGTAATACACGCACCTGGTTGAGACCCTGAACATTTCCGGGACCCAATCTGAGAACCTTGCTGATAACAACGATCTTGGAGGAAATGAGAAGGAGGGACCTAGCCAATAGGAGTGATTCACCTGAGTTGGAACACCGCGGGTTATGTCGCCCCATCGCTTAAACTGATCTCGTACTTCGTTACAAGGCATCCTCAGCAGGGCAATCACGAGCGTTTCCTCTCTCTCGATAGTGTTTTGGTATTGTTTTGCGGCCTCATTCACCACATGGGCATGGAATGCATCCAGATGCTGCGTGGCGCATTGAGGAACAATGTCAGAGATAGAATGAATAGAATTACTTCGGCGATGTTTCCCTGGATGCTTATCTGGTCCGTGTAGGTGGGAAAGGTATCTATCCCTAAACCCACGCTGAGTTCAATGCAGCCAATGGGGAGTAATGGCACGGCCTACGCATTCCTATTAGAAGTCAGTTGGTCAGTGACGTACTGACATGCCAGGGAACCCGCGAACATACCCAACCTCTGAAGCACATCACGAAGAGGCCCTAGAAATGATCTCTGGAGATGATGGAAACGATTCGCATCCCACGGGATGTTTTCGAAATCGACGATTCCCCATGCTTTAATTCTGCTAGGTCGGTAGAGCCGCTTGTTCAACATGTTCCACGAGCCTCCTGAAGGCACCTGTTCACATTCAACGTCCGCGGATTATTGGATGTATGCAAAAGCGAACAAACCCACCACATTATCCCCTCCCAAACAAATTATTGGTGGTTCAAGCAGTCTCCCCCGAATTTCCTGCAATTGGGATTCCACTGTCATCCCAGTCCTCGCTACGTAATCCTGATCGTATCCCATGAACTAATAGGTCGAAAGGTTAGCGACATGCACAGAATATGCCATCCCATACAACCTTGTGTCCTTCGAGGATAGACTGCTCCCGGTGGGATGGTAATAGCTTAGTGAGCTTAATCATATTGGCGGCTGCCTCGGCAGACAACTTCGACCTGTATATCTGGCCAGGTAGAATATCAAACAACTCGAGAGGCACAATGACATCTCCGTGCTGAGATTTTAATCTCGCACAAACGATGCTTGGATAATGAAGTGCTTTTCCTAACGCTTGGAAATATTGCTGGTTCCATTAATTAGTATGAGGTGACACTTATCGACCGAGATAGATGTCAAATACCCTAACGGAGAGTTCTTCTCCAAGCTCGTTCCGGAAGAAATAATTATCTGCGCTAGTTGGCTCGATTCTCTCGATAACGCTTTCCTTCCTCATCCCGCCCGCAGTGAGCTGGCCGTGCTTGGGATGGTTTCGGTTCATAACTAGACGTTTGCCCTTGAGTAACCTGTTTAACTTCTTTAGTTTGACGTCAGAAATCTGCCTCGGTTCGAGGATTGATCGGATGTTGAGGTTCGGTCCGCGGCCGTCGATTAAAGCATCGACACAAACGTCGACCAAAGAGCCTGATTTAATCCTACATAAAATTACGTCTGCAAGCCCAACTGGGAAATATAGTTGACAGTACATACGCAACAGCGTTGGCGGTGTCGATATTGATGACCATCTTCCCGATTGCCGGGCGAACACTCCTGTTCATCACAGCATGATAGTCAAGGATTTTCTGCATAATCTGAATTGGAGTTCGGCGTACTGGTACCATCCTTGCAAGAGTTCCAATCCCCCTCCAAGGGGTCGATTCTTTTCGTTGATTCTGAAAAAAGATCTTCGAGTTGCTAAAACATCCTTTTGGCTTGGGATCATTCGGACAAGTGTGTTGATCGCAGTCACCGCAATTTCAGACTGGGGTCCAACAACCCCCAGAATTAGATCTTTGAGAACGCTACCAAAACGCTAAGACAGCCCGCGGTAAAGGGTAGTGCAATAAACGGGGAACCCACGAAGTATCGATGAGTCCTGCTCTCTTTAGGGTCACTTTGTACATCCGATTGGTTTCACTGGTCATAGCGAATTCGAACTGATGACGCGTGCTCCTCAGCGAGGACATGACTGGTAAGGGTGCGATCGTACGTACTGTTCGCCCAGTCCCAATTTTGGGATCATACAAAAACAAGTTTCGACGACCATCGTAAGCACCGCGAGGGTTGAAAAGGTCTGGCGCCACCCTCAGCTGAAGGTAGTCGATGATTTTGTGCGCAGTCTTCACAGGTGGATAATCATCCTGTTGTTCCTCCTGAGGGTTTGATGTCGTATTCTTCTTTTTGGCATCACGGCGAAGGGGGCGTCCAAACGCTATTGTTGGGACCCATGAAGGGATATTGGTAGTCAACGCCAGGTGTTGGGTCAAGGCCGAAGTGATCAGAGGGACCCACTTACTGACTATGGGTCAGGGAGAGTAAGTCCGCTAAAGTGGGGGAAGAAAGGCCGCGTCTTCATTGGACAACGTACCGTCGTAGTGCGTGAAAGCCACTGCAGGGACATCAGCTCGAAACATGTTACTCCTAACAATAACACGATTTCCTCGTGATCCTTCATTCGCTGGTGCTCCAGGGGGTCGTTGTTTCAACCGCAGTACCGCAGCGCCTGCTTGACGCGGCATGGTTTGATTGGGATGCGCCATTCGGTTCTAGCTTGAAGAGGAGACTGAAGAATTATCGGTAGCCCCTAACACGTTGAGATATTAGTGCACTCAGAGAACAGATATCGACCAGGAAAGAGAGCAAGAAGGGTATGGTAGATAAAAGCTGAGGTTTGCATGGAAACAAGGCAGTCGCAAAAACGAACGCCTCATCACTTATGTAAATGAGACACTAAATGATATGTTCGGTTCCGAGATCGATAGGCGAAGGATATACCCAGTAATTTTGGTTTCCCGCAAAATGAAGCCAGCTGGGATTTTTGTCCCCCATCAGGGAATAGAAGGGCCGGGAAAGGGAGACCCGGCATGGCCAAACTCGGAGTCCGACCCGTTGTTGGGCGAGTCGCCCTGCCGGCTTTCGCCCTGGTGCATGGTCCGCTAAAGACCAAGCCAGGGAAACGATGCTTCCAAATAGGCCAGCTATCTGCAGGGTCCCAGGCTATAATTACCTCAATAGTCCTATGCGCACAGCCGGAACGCCTCGAAATTTGCGTCTAGATGCGATAATGTCAGGGACACGACAAAGGCCAAAGCGCTGCTCAAGGGCGGTCAAGATCGCGGCTTCTACGGTCTCAGTGGCCTTCGCTTTCTGCGTCGGCCAGTCATTAGACTGATAACTCCGTGTTCAATTTGAATGAGCAGCACACAACAGAGCTAGTTAAGCCTAACGCCCCTTGCGTCGTAGCCCCAGTTCATAACGCCTCCCGCTCAGAGACATCAACTAAGACTCACAACGATCCCATCCATGGAAAGCTAAACGAGCGTTATAACATCCCAAAGGTACGCTGTCGATCTTTCACACCCATGCCAAGCCACCAGCCTCCAATGCCGTGGCTTGTCAAAATAATCTTATCACAACCCGTTTCGTTCATGAACCGTTAATGATCATCGTGGGATCCTTCAACTTAAAGTACTGGCAGGTCCGAATCGCTGAAACTTGGGCCACGCCCGCAGTGCCCGTACTGAAAAAGTTGTCCTTGGTGCAACCGACCGATCGCCTGTACGCGACACTTTCGGCGGATGGACACATCGTAAAGTGTTAGGCAGGATACCAGCCTGTAAAGTGTCCAGTTGAGCTGGTTGGAGCCGGTTCCGACGCGGCACTTTCCGCCAAATCGAAGGTTCTTTCTACCGTCGCGAGACGTGCTTTGCCCCCGGCTGGCTAGTCTGTCCCGTACGAAAACGTGTTTTTATAACCAATCTTTTATTTTGAATCGATGGCCACATCAAAACTGTGTACCGTGACCTTGGAAATTTACATTCGGCGCCACGAAGGCGAATTGGACGTATTGACAAGGATATTTTACAGAGAGGTATTTGTATCACAAGAGATACACCACATTAAGTGGTGAACACTACTGAACGAGCAAGCAGAGACATAGCACAACGAGAATTTGAAACGCACTTGATGAAGAAAGATATTCAAAAGCATTACATGAAGTACATCCGCTAAAAGTCAAGTCCATTAATAATGTGAACCTGCACACAAGATGCCTCAGAGGGGTTGTATGACTCACCTTTTGGAGCGGCTTGGCGACAGGGTTGAAGTGTTGCCTCCATTCTTGGAGGTTTATGGCCACATCGTCGGAGACCACGCTTTGACTATCGAGGAAGTTTGGATCATAGTGATACGTCGATCGAGAGCAAACAATCTGTGGCAGGGAAAGCGTTTTACACTATTGAAGATGGATGACACAGCTCAAAGGAAGCACATACATCGGCATCTGCAATGCAACCGTTGAGCAAAAATTGGAACGTTCAAGTCTTATAAAAGGAAGACTTACAATAAACGGGCGCCGGAATGGAGACGGACAACGTAGATCGCGCGTAGACGTGACACAAATCGAATGAGAGCCGTTGCAACCTGACGAGAAGTCAATATCTAAGCTAGTGAAAGGGATGATTAGATGAAACAATCATACTCGTCTTTCGTCATGTTGTTATCATCGTGAAGAACAACATAGCGGCTGGACCGGGAAGTACCAGCCAAACCTTTTTGACTTTGAATGAAGAAATCCTCGTAAACAGGATGGACAATTCCATTATCCACAACAAGGCCAGCTTTGCAATTTCCCGTTTTATCGCCGTAGTCGCTCCTCGAGGGGAAGAAGCGGACATGGTGCCTCTTGGTGACGATAATGAACGTAACTTTCGCATCCGAACGAAGCTTGGCCAACACCGCTGCAAGAGATGTGGGTCAGCCTCTTCAACT
The DNA here is from genome assembly GCF_015039405.1 of Cantharellus anzutake. Classification (NCBI taxonomy): domain Eukaryota; kingdom Fungi; phylum Basidiomycota; class Agaricomycetes; order Cantharellales; family Hydnaceae; genus Cantharellus; species Cantharellus anzutake. Next base: position 1,603,128 of record NW_024066958.1, read on the forward strand.
TCCCTTGATGGAACCACTTACTCTTCACTGCCTTTAACTCGTGATTTATCACCGCCTCGTATTCCCCTTCAGAAACTCCGTCTCTGTAGATAATCACTCGCCAAGGGAGATACTTCATCTTCGGATCGGGATTCGAAATGGTCGACATTGCAGACTGGTGGAAACGCTGAAGGGCATACTGCGCGTGTTGCCCGGTTAGCAGGCATTGTGGTGCACAATAATGATGCAAGACTCGTACTTCGAATTGACCACCGAAACCCTCGATCACTTCCTGACGAGTTGCTTGGATATCGCTGACGGCGAAGTAGTCGGAGCAGGACCCAAAATTGTGGCTGAAAACCATCGAGCAGACGGACGGCGACTTGGATCCAGGGGCGGCGTGCGAAACATCCGCACCAATAATCATCGTTGGACGCTCTTGAAACCACCTGTTGTTAACATTACAGTTCAATCCGCCCATTTTTGCATTGATCTTCAGGCTAAGATTGTTGCAGTACTGAGATAATACGTTTTGAGTTTAAAAATAATAAGAATACAAAAAAGGCAACTCCACATACCTGATTGACGGCATTATCATTCCTGAATTTGAAAACCTTGCTGCTAACGATGATCTTGGAAACGGTCAGAAAAGAGCGCCAGCTTGGACAACTGATTTACCTGAGTCGGAACACCACGAAGTATGTCGCCCCATCGTTTGAACTGGTCTCGAATTTCGTTATGTGGCATCCTCAGCAAGGCAACAACGAGAGTTTCCTCTGGTGCAATATTCACGTCTTCGCCTCGTCCCTGCCTCTGGTACTGCGTCATGGCGTGGTTTACTACTTGAGTGTGGAAACTATCTAGTTCCTGTATGACATATTGAGTGACTATTCATGAAATAGAAGTCAGAGGATTACCGAGGAAATATTGCCCTGGATGGATATTTGGTCCGAGTAGTAGGGATCGGTGTCCACTCCTAAATTTTATACTCAGTGTAGTGCAATGCCAGGAAGTAATAACGAGACCTACTCATTCCTGTTGGAAGTTAGTGAGTCGGAGGTTAACCACTACGAATACGCGAAACATACCTAATCTCCGAAGGACGTCCATAAGGGGTACAACTAACGACCTCCGGACAGCTTGAGACCGTCCCGCGTCCTTCCGGGGATTTTGATTTTCGAAATCAACGAAACCCCATGCCTTGATCCTCCCTGGTCGGAAGAGCTTCTTGTTCAACATGTTCCACGAGCCTCCCGAAGGCGTCTGTCCAAATCCAATACTTACTGATGATGGGATGTACGCGAGGCACGAACGAAAACTCACGATATTGTCCTCTCCTAAATAAATCATCGGCGGGTCAAGTACTCGCCCGCGAATCTCCTGCAACTGAGAGTCCACTGTCATCCCAGTCCTCGCTACGTAATCCTGATCGTATCCCATGAACTAATAGGAAACAGGTTAGCAGTGCTTATGGGATGCGCCATTCCATATTACCTTGTGGCCTTCATGAATAAATCTTTCCCGGTCGATTGGTGACAGCTTGGTGAACTTAATCATGTTGGCCGTTGCGTCGGAAGACAGTTTGGACTTGTAGAGCTGGCCAGGCAGGACATCATACAACTCGAGAGGTACAATGACATCTCCATGTTGAGACTTTAATCTCACACAAGCAATGGTTGGATAATCAAGTGCTTTTCCCAACCCTTGAAAATATTGCTGGTTCCACCAATCAGTATGAAAAGACGATTTATGACGGGGATAGATATCAATACCTTAACAGAGAGCTCATCTCCACGCTCGTTCCGGAACAGATATCGATCTGCGCTCGTTTGTTCAATTTTCTCGATAACACTTTCTTTCCTCATCCCACCCGCAGTGAGCTGGCGGTACCCGGGATGGTTTCCGTTTCTAACCAGACGTTTTCCTTTGAGCAGTCTGTTTAATTGCTTTAGTTTTATGTCAGAAAGATGCATTGGATCGAGGATCGATCGGACGTTGACATGGTTTTTTGAGTGTTCGTCGACTAAGAAGTCGACGCATACGTTAAGCAAGGAGCCTGCTTTAATCCTGGACGAAAAACTTCCATGAGCTCAACTTGGAGAAAGTTGCAATGACAAGTACGTACATAACAGCATTCGCGGTATCGATGTTAATGACCATTTTTCCGATTGCCGGACGAACACTCCTATGGGTCACGGTAAGATGATTAGAAAGTATCCACTTGGTCTAAACTGGAGTGGGACGCACTGGTACCATCCCCGCAAGAGTTCCAGGCCGCCCCCAAGGGGTTTGGTGTCTTTATGTATTTGGAAAAAAGATCTTCGAGTTGCCAGAACATCTTTTTGGCTGGGAACCACACGGACAAGCGTGTTGACCGCGGTCACGGCGATGTCAGATTGAGGCCCTTGGGATCCCCGAACCAAGTCTTTAAGAACTCTATCGGGGGGGTCAACGGGATGGGGGTACGGAAGGAACGCGGAACCCACGAGGTATCGATCATCCCTACTCGCTTAAGGCTCACCTTGTACTTTCGATCGCTTCCGGAATTCATACTAAACTCAAACTGTGCCCCTCAATGAGTATCTGGATGGCAAGGACGCGACTGTACGCACTGTTCTTTCACTCCCGACCCGCGAGTCATACATGAATAAATTTCGGCGCCCGTCATAAGCGCCGCGAGGGTTAAACAAGTCTGGAGCATGCCTAAGCTGCAGGTGATCTATGAATTTATGAGCGGCTTTCACAGGGGGGTAGGGATCTTCTTGTTCCTCGGGATTTGACGCCATATTCTTTTTCGAAGCATTGCGACGGAGGGGCAGATCGAACGCTATTGACGGGACCCATGAGTGGGCGAGTATCAATGATCGATGTCAAGTGTTGTATCAATATAGAAGGGATCAGCGATGATCGGAGGAATCCACTTACTGACTATGGGTTTGGGAAGTGTAAGCACACCAGGGAGTGTAGAGAAAATCCACAACTTCATCGACAACGTACCGTCATAATGCGTGAACTGCACTCCAGGAACCTGAGCTTGGAACATGTTACTCTTAACAGAGACGCGATGTCCCTGCGATCCTTCATTTACGGCTCCTCCAGGAGTTCGTCGATGCAGCTGTAGTGCCGCACCCCCCGCTGGATGTGGGATCGGTGCGCCAGAATGTGACATCAAGTTCCAACTCGAGAGGGAAAATGAGGAAAGAAGGGTGGCCCTTGTTAGCGAATTGAGACTCTTATGTACAAGTACCAGAAATGGACAGGTAAAAGAGGAAGATTGGCCTGGTGGGAAAAAGCGGCGATTTTATGTAAGGCGATCGTAGAAACGAAAATGATTATCCCTCAACAAGATAATATCCTCGGGCAGGCAAAGACCAGAAAAAAACAGCCAACGTGACCAGAAACGACTGCAAGGCTAGGGTTTGAGCCGTAGGCACATAGCTAGGCCTCACAATCCGTGCGCGTGCGCCATGCCAGCAATACGGCCATAACGATGTCTAACATTCGGTCGCGGGATTTTCATTGCAGAGCTGAGACCTGAAATAACCTTGGATTCGGCAATGTGCATGTGTTCCCTTCATGAGGAACAGGACGAGTAGATGAATGAAGGTATATTGCGCGACGGGTCTAGCAAAACAGGTACAAAGAAATATCAAGTACGGTAAGAGGATCCTAAGATAAGATATATATATATATACAACAAGTCAGAGTCAAACTTTAGCAGTTCGTGCAAACACTAGTTCAACCTATCAGTGAGCTTATGAGCACGCTTTTCGGATTCACATATGTTCAGTACAATAACTGACCCCAATATTAGGAATAATCATACACCCACTTCAACGCACATCATCGCGTTTGAACAGAAGTCTGAGCCTGCGCTTGCGCCAGCGCAAGTTGGGCCTCAAGTGCCTGCACTTTAGCCTCATAAACTCGACGTTGAGTTTCAATCGCCTCTTGTAAAGCCTCTTGAGGGATCGGAACAGCCGGTTGAGAGAGGGAGAAGAGGTTCGGATCAATGAAGGTCGACTCAGGTAGGGGGGCTATGAAAGGAGTCACAGAAGGGGTGATGTTTTCTGAGGGTGATGTCCAGGAGGCAGAGGACGACCGAGATAGAGATTCGTACACAGAGGCAGGAAGATGATCCTGGTTTATCGGCAACCGGGAAGGACCTGTAGTAGTAGGAGCATCGAACGCAGACTGTTTGGAGACTGCCATTTGCGGCGTCGGCTGGGAGTATCCGTACTCTTCTGGGGGCGGAACAACAGGGATCCCCATACTTGCTAGGTAGGCATGGACTTGTGAGGTTGATATCAGATTGTCTGCACAGGAATCGGCGAGCTGTGGAAATGGAGGATATTGAGCAGGAGAAGACACTGCGCGATTCCATTCATTCTCGAGATGAAACAGAGCAGATGCATTAGGGGCAGAGACAGAGCGTTGTTCGGGGGGAAAGGAAGTTAACGTTGATGGAGAGGATGAGGATGAAATGGATGATGACTCGCGAACGAGGGGATTTGGGCGACGACGCTTGTGCGCTGTTGGGAGACGTCGCTCGCACGTTAAAGCCTCGCCATCTTCATCTGGTGCCTTACGTTTTCTCTTGTCGATCCTCAGAGTCGCGCTGTCAAGCGGGACGGCTTTGGAGGGCTGGGCGGTCTTGAATGTATTCTGAATTGCAAGCTTCCCAGATAAGGGAACATTCTGTCCGATGATGTCTGAACAGAAATTAGTTAGCCAACAATTTGCCTGCGGAGGTAATGGTACTTACGAAGGGCCCCCTTGCGGCGGAGGCGTCTGACAGTACCATCCTCTTTCACGACGAATCGAACATTTGGACCGCCCGATATCGGTGCTTTGATCTGAGCCAATGAACCACGCTTCTTCCTCGGGCGTTCATCATCACCGGGAGGAGTATCTTCTGAGTTGCGCTTGCGCTTGCCGATGGATGGAGCCACCTGAGTGGCCAGCTCCGTGGCGTTGACGATTCCCTCGTGCTTGGTGCCAAGCTTGGCCATTAGTGCTCGCTTCGCTTCCATACGAACACGCCTTATTTGCTTCCGTCGAGCTCGGTAGGCAGCTAATTCCTCGTCATTCATTGGGGGTGCACGGGCCATGTTGAGAAACTCTAGCGAGACAGTGGGGGCCGTAATCTTTTCAAAATAACGTTGAACAGATAGTACAGCTGGTCTTGCAGCATCGGGGACAACAATGTCTTTAGTAGAGGGTCCCAGAAAGACAACAGCATGTACCAATTTTTGCATGGCGGCTTTGTCATTTTGTGCGAAGTCTTTCATGACTCCCATCCAGCCAGAGCGGCGACGATGATTGGTGAACCACTGACTGACAGATGAAACCTCGCACCCTATCTGCTCTGCCATGCGTCTCTTTTCTGCGGCAGAAGGATAAGGGGCGTCCAGATGCGAAAGAAAAAAGTCACGGCAAGGACGGAATTTCGTCATCTCGGCGGTGAGATCATCAAGGTGCTGTTGCTTGGCTGATTTATGAGATTTGGGTGCTGTGCGCGAAGGCGTGCGAGGCGGTATGTGGACCCTTAAGATATGAGCCCACTGATGTCTCGCCTCAAGTCGGAATCGCGAAGAAGCATCGCATCCTTCCACGAATCGTCTGGAAACATCGCGGATGCGCACAAGCACGGACACAACAAGCTTGACGGTTTCCTGCGATAACATTCCTTTGGTGATTGCTTTCTCCGCTCGCGACGCCAAATCATGGAATTCCAGCTGGAAAGTGTTGGCCACTTGATCTTGTTCCCTAACTGCGTTCAGGAAATCGAATTCAAGTTTGGAAAAGGCTGCGCGAAGTTCGTTATCCACGACTGGGTCAACGACAGCCATGACGTGTATGAGATCGTGAGAGGTGAAGGAGGACAAGTGGAACAAAAGGAGAGAATTATATAATCACAATTGGACTCCGACCTTTTGTCCTAAACTCCGACAACAAAACACAATTCAAGTGCCTCAGTAAAGACATTGTCTTCACCACAAAAGTAGTGGGGACCAAGGAAGGGCGAAAGGCTCCCAACTATGTCTGGTTCAACCTTGGAAGACTGTCAACGGTTCTTGGCAGCTGTAAAGAACCTCATTGATGATCCTCATCACAGTGTCCTTCTGAACCCCTCCGGTTGTGCTGGAGAGCAAATCATGCCCTCCCCCACGAACCTCAGCATAACCCCAATGGTAGTTGACATCTCATCCAACCTTCAGTCCTTGGCTTTGGAGCCATTCGAAATCGAAGTTCTCAAGACAGAATTCGACCACTCTCTGGCGATTCTTACCGATAACTGGACGGATGTTCCTGTTCAGCCCTACAATCATCCGCAGGCGCCAGAACGACTGCGCAGTTATTCCTCCGCTATTCAGAGTCTTTATGAGTCAGAAGTGCTCAGCTTGAAGCGCAAATTCTTGGCCCAAATTGAGGCTCTTCAGCACGAAGGTTCTCCTGACTCAGTGATAGCGGCCACGGGCGGACTAGACTGCGATGATTCATCCTCCGTTGTTTCCAGTGACGATCTCACATCCAGTGATCCCGATGACAATTCTGAGCATGAAGAGCAATGTTCAGAACTTGAGGTGGGTGAATCCTTTGGCGTTTGACGACCGGAATTGATGAGATGTTTAATTTTATAGCGATATTATCTTATTCTTGAGAGGATTTTTCTTTCCGGTATCAGACACCCTACTCGAGAGCAGAAGGCCGTGATGGCCGCGAAGTGGAGTGTTTCACCGCGGTCGATCGCAGTTTGGGTAAGCAGATGCTTCATGATGGCTAGCACTAGTGCCCACTATGGTGTGTAGTTCCAGAACCGACGCGACAGGGAGGACGATGACATTATGGCGGAAATCGACTTTGCTGCAAGGCTACATATCGGCGTAGAAGATGAGGGCGATTGGAGTGATGAGGGAGAGGTACCTTGGGATTCCCTTGAAGATTTCAATAACGATGATGATGAAATCCCGGACCTTCCGGTCATCGAATCTGGCGCCGCCCCCTACCGCATTCCATCTCTCTCACACTCAGTGGCAACAGAGTCAGATTCCAGTGCGTCTCGTTTCCCTTCTCCTGTTAACACGCTTGGGGTCCCGTCTCCGCCCTTTAAATCGAATGACTTCCCTGGTGCCTGTCCGACTACTCCTGAGGTCCCACCGCAAACTCCGTCATTACCTTCCATCTCAGCATTCATTCCCTCTACCACTCCGCAATCCCAAAATTCTTCATTGGTTGAAGGACCCGGACATCAATCCCTGGTCCATATCTCCGCCTCATTTGCCTCAAAAGATATGCCATCATCAATAATGGATACTCGACAAGACTGGCTTCCGAAGGCATCACGTTGCTCTCTAACCCACACTCCGCCATCAAACACATGCGAGGCTCCGGGGCAGACTTTATCTTCGGACTTGTGCAGCCCGTTTACTTTTCAACCCTCAAACGCATCGTCCTCCATCTTCCCCCCGTTTCCGTTCAAATTCACTTCTCCTTCCTCATCATCTCCGGTCTTGCGCCCCTCTTTTTCTGCATCCACCCGCGCCTCAACGCCAACGCGCTCAAGTCCTTGCTCCCTTGACGAGATATCTGAGCCACCAGTCGCTCCGACAACTCCAAACGTATTTTCGGACTCACTTCGTGCACCGATCATGCACAGTGCCTCTTCATCTGACCTACCTGTCGGGCCGCCGATCCATGAAGAGATTGATCGTCCAGCGGCCGATACGCTGAGGATTACTACATTCAAATTTGACTTTAGTCCCCCTTGTCTCATTCAGCCGTGCGACACGTATCCTAATGTGTTTGGAACCTCTCACATCGAGCCAACAGAGGCTACGCTCAAGTCCAGAGAGGCAAAGTCCCCTGCCGTCGGTGGAGAGCAACTCTGCGAGGGCGTTGAAGATACTGGAGCAGGACTTTCGAAAGAGCTTGGGTTACCAGCCCCCAAAGACATCACGCGTTCTGTGTCATGCACGGAGATCCATGAATCAGAGATAGGTCGCATCATATTTTTCCCGTCCGCCCAGGACTTGTCAGAAAACGAGATGAACGTTTCAACCACATTCGAACAACCTAGTTTGAACAGACCTCTTGCATCCTTTGAAGACGCTGTCCAGTTGCACTTCTTGGCTACAGCAGCAGCTCTCGTTGACGATCGCCAGCATGCCGGAGCACGACGATGCGGACGTGAACTCATTGATACTGTCGCAGAAGCTTCGCCCAAGACAAACCCGGGTCGCGTTTCGGACGATGATGAGCCATTGATGGGTGTTCTTCCACCCATGGAATCACACACCAGAGTGGAAGGTGCTGCAGCACTGGCAATGGCAATTCCAGAGCACGTGCCGCTTCCTCCGAGTCCGTGCTTACAGCCTTCACATCCGGTCAGTGTCACAGAGCCTGCGGATGGCCACTTTCCAACCTCTCCCCACACTCCCGGGAAGGTCTCCGCACTCCTTCTAGAAAGCTCAACCATCCCGTGCCATAGTCCCAGTGCACGCCACCCCAGCGGCACATTCGGGAACCCCACAGAAATTCCATTACCTCCATCACCACGCCCATCCACTCCATCCCTATCCGAAGATTGTTTCGATGGCCTCAGATTCTCACCGTCTTCCTCCTCAGATGCCAGCAGTCCTCCATGCCCACTTACCCCCCGCGAGATTGACAATACATTGGCCGAAGATGCCAGGCCAATCGTCATCTTTCCCCCCATCAATACCTTCCAATGCTCTGACCCGGCCATTCCGCAGCCACTTTCACTCCAGGAACCATCTCTCCTTGATCTCTCTTGGGGATCTGATCTTCACTCGGCTCTCAGTAATACTCGTGAGCTCTCTCCATTCGAGGAATTTATGTCCTCGTCTCTCATCTTTCAAACCCCACCCCCCAAACCTAACCCGGAAGTACAGAGTTTATTAGATTCTATCCTCCGAAATTGGAGCAGCCCTGGTTTGGGACACCTGTCTTGATTTTCACAATCTCATTCTAGCGCTCGTGGTTTTGCAGGCTTAGATCTCCCATCGGCATCCATTGGACTCACATAGCATTCTCATCCCAGATCTTGCTCGCTTCTACATTCCGCTTGATTTTAGTCATGTAGTACCAACATATTTCGCTTTTACCTCCTGCTTTCAGGATTCGTCATATCGTTATTTCAACTTGTGCTTGCTGTCCACACTGCTATCAATTCGTAAATTCATCGCATTTTCTTAATTCAACTAAAGGGCACAGACGGAGTGAACTGCGTTTTAGCCTGATCAAACAACGTTGACTTGGCGATCAAGTCCTCAGCTAAGGGATGCGATGGGAGGGCAGAAAGTAAATGACTTGGAGATATTAGACAAGTCTGGTGCCAAAGAGTGGAGTATCCAAACACTTACTCAAAGCCCTCATCTGCGTCTTTCTGTTTTGCGTTCAACTGTTTGGTCACTGCTAGCCCAACAAGCGCGTCACCATTCATTTTATCTATTGACAACGACTCGTTGAACATGCTCTCTGCTTCGGCGTAGTGCCCGCGCAGCAAATAGGCCACGCCCTTGGCAGCCAGAATATTTGCATTGGATGAGGACCCAGGTGAAGCAGCCTGCTCGTCATAGACATGGTATGCTGTACTCAGAGTGAGTGGTGGTGTGCCGCCGGAAACGAGCCCAACGGAAGCCTCGATGATTTGGAGTAGCAAGGAGTCGGCGTCATGAGACTTGGCATAAAGGTACTCCTTTCGTGCCAGATCGACGCGGTTCATTGAAAGATATATCTGGATCGTGAGATATGAACTAGAGAGAAGTGAGTTTCGACATAGTAAAACCAAGGCAGCTACGTGCCATTCCATATCCTGTCCACCAGCTCCGGCACCAAGGGTGGTTAAAGCCTCTTCCACTTCGCCTTCCTGTAAAAAGGCGGTGGCAGCGGAAACACGTACTACGCCCGCCCCCGCCCCCTGGACACCTTCATCTTCGCTTTCGACTTCAATTGTTAGGTCCCGTAACTCGTCCAGTATCGGCTCTACTTCCCCTCCGGATGCTTTGGTCTTGACGTATGTCGCCAGTGCTCTCACAGCCCGAACGGCGGGCAGAGTATCGGCAGAGACAAGCAGTAATGCTTCGTCAGGCTGGTTAAGTGCAATTAAGGAGCGGGCAGAATACAGCAACGAAGGAAGATATTCAGGGGTGTCTTTTTGTGGAGGAGGGTTCCTCGCGACACTCTGATATGCACCTTTTGATACAAGTCAACTGTTAAAAAGGATCGTTCCTCCTTGGACACCCAAAAACCGCTCACGCAAATAGAATTGATTTTTAAGGTAAAATAAGGAGTCAGAGTCTGCCATAATCCGAGAGTGTAGCCGCCGTTAGGACTTGAGTAGCAGGGGGATATTAGTGTCTCCGTCAGTGAAACGAGATAGTTATTTGTTGTCGCTTATTGTTGTCGAAGCCGACTTTTGATCGCCAGAACCCTGACTCACAGGGGTTCCATGTGCAATGCGAGGTAGTTCGTGCTGGTGTTAGCGGTGCGTTGGGAATTACGTGTCAGGATCACACGTCACAGATCTCTTGGGTTTGCCGTGCCTTTAGCCTCCAAATCTCATTCAAGAGTCGCCATAATCCTGGCCCGCAGATGTTTATGCCAGCACCTTCTATAGGCGTACCTTTGTTGCGAGAGATTATTGAGTGTCCCCCCCTCTCTCGACACGCGGTAAACTTATTCCGTATGTTCTCCGCAACGGCCCAGAAAAATCCAAACTGTGTTTCTCTCGCGCTCTTCATGCTATCTTTGCCTACGCTTGCACTCAAATAGCGAGGAGAGGTTCTAAACCTATTTTCTTTCCTGACGCCCCTTATGTTGTGTGTGGACACCGCAAGGCGGCAACCTACTCCCTGTCATTAGTCGATCACTCTCTCACCTTCTCCCCTCTTCTCAGGGATTGATCGATCTCGTTCGGCCAGTGGTGCAATGTATTTTAGCCTTTGGCATTTCCGTCTCAGGGGCTAGTGTGATCACCTAGTGTTCTGTTCATTGCGAGCTCCACAATGTCTCGCCTCATGGTAAAGTTGTTGCCATATGCGACCGCGCCACAGCTGAGCTACCGACAACCAATTCGGTGCAGTGGTGGTGAGTTCAGCTTGCGTATCTCTAATGGGCTATGCATCTGAGTACATCAATTGATCGACCGAACTTGATTGTCTTCTCCCTCTTGGGAGTCGAAAAAGGCGGTTCCCGTCGTGTCCAGCGAGTTTTTTCTTCGCAGGCCTTCCATGAATTTCCGGCGTCCGAAGCTCTCTATTCCTCGATCCTTGTGGGAATGTAAGCAATTCGTTGCATCCAGACATCGCCGAAACCGGCAGTTGCGATGTAACCAATGCCTCACGATATCTCTCTGGCGGTACAGGAGCTAAAGACGCTCACTGTTGTCGTTTTCACAGGTTTATCCGCGACTTTGCTCACTCCGAGCTATGCAGCACACTCTCTTACAATCAGAAATGACCATACCGCCACTTTTCTTGTCTCCTTCCGCAAGGTGCTACCTCCTTTGTCACCAGTGCGATTCGTACAACGGTAGAATGGTTTGTTCTGTCGTGCATGGCTCCCTTTGGTCCTGGACAAGTCATTCTCGATGCCTTGCATTGAATCTCTTGCAAACCACGGGGATGGCAAATATTGACGAGATCTGTATCACGTTCCGCTTCACTGGAATGCTTATAACGTTTTTCTCCTGCTTCAAGACCTTTACGCCCATGAAAAACACCCACTTATTGCGATGGATGATGAGCAGTCAGATTGCTCAACAGAATCTCCCTCGACGCGATAGACGCGTGATTTCTTTCATTGTTCCCTTCCCTTTCGTTCGCGGTATTTCCCTTCAACTCCGATTTAACCTCCGCCCGCTGATTTACGAGATACTGGAACTTTCCGCTGCATGTCCCATGTCCCATTTCCTTTTACGAGCGATGTGAACAAGCAGGTTCTTCATCCAATGACCTGTAGCTACGATGCCAGCGCAAGCTGAGACTGTCATATTTTGTGTATATAGTCCTATTGTTAAATTTTCGTCTGTTCGTCAATTTAGGCGCAGAAGTTCACGAACCGGAAGCAACCGAGTCGAGCTGTCGTTCCTCCAGTTGCTCACATTCCGTCCGCCAGCAGGCGTCGCAGTTACACAGGCTCAACTTCCCACAAACTCACATGGACCAGACTACGAATGGACAAGCATCTTCATCATCAGCACCTATTGCTCAGGCTGCAAGTCCTCCGCGTCCATCGGAACGTTGGGAGACAGCATTCGTCTACGCGTTTATTTGCAGATTCACTTCCGTCAAGAAGAAAGTAGAAGGATTTGAGACTATCATGGAGTACGTAGCACTATAGGGTGACTCTACTGCTGATTTGTTGATTTGTGCCGATTGTGGATCGGGTTGGACGTCCTCTATAGTTTTGAACAAGCGCTAATGTTCAGCGGCCGTGACCCTATTATCGAAGCCATACTGGTAGACTTCATAACCAATCTCAAGCCGAATTTAAGGTCGCCAAAGTGTGTTGATACCTTGCTGAGACGAACCTAATACTCAAATCGTTGTAATCGTTACGACACCCAGAGCGAAGTTGGATAAATTAGTGGCGTCCGTGGTGGAGGAATTTTGCCGTAGCCCTACAGAGCGAAGCATCTGGTGGGACTATTCTAGGGGTCGGAATGTAGATCCTTTGGCGGGAACCGAAGGGTTCTTCTCTCTAACTTGGGACACTAGAGTGCGTTTATTCCTCACTCAGTGCGATGTCAAGATCTTTCATCTCCGTGTGAACCACTTTTTTTTTCGCAGCTTACTATTCTTCGACAACTCGTGGAATGGCAATTGACTCACTGTGTCGCCATTCGAGGAATAATTGATACCGCATGGGGTGTCAAGGCAGCTAAGCATACCAAAAAGACCGATAAGCAAGCCGTTGCGCCCCCTCCACCAGATAATCCCAATAGTTACGAAAATCTACGCATGATTCCAATCGGACAAGACTCGGCACGGAAACGATACTGGATTGTTGATGGTGCGTGGTCAACTCAAAAATATTATGTCTCCCGTGCTTCCGCCTGACTGCCGGGATGTGGATTGAACAGATTCACCTCGTATATACATGTCAAAGAATCCTTGGAAATCCCTCTGCCCGTTCAAAGCTATTTCGAGCACCCGAGAGGAGTACATCGCTACCATCGAAACCCTCAAAGCCACTTCCCCGAAGGTTCCGGAGTCCGAAAATGGAGCCAAAGTCAAATTACGAAATAAATTTGAACAAGGTCATTTAGATCTTATCGCGTTCCTTGAGGCAAACCTGCCAAAGGTCGATGCTGAGCTCGCTGTGAGTGCATTCTCTTGGTCCCCTTGCATTTATCCTACCACCTGGCCCATGGAAACGCGCAAAATGCCTCGTTTCCCTGTTGGTGCCGCTCAATGATGAAAAATTTGGGGCTGTTGCTGTCATCACGTGTCTTCAGTGGCGGACTTAACGCCAGAAACTGGTTTCCATTGTTCCGACTTGGCTATTACTAATTTGGACTTTATTGACATAGCGGGTCGAGAAAGCCCGAAAACGCCTTGAGCAGAAGGCAATAGTGGCAGCACAATCTGAAATACGGGCGACTAGAACACGACGGCAAACTCGACGCCCCGACTACGTCTACGATTATGAGGAAGAAGAGGTTAGGGTATATGGATTCCGAGTCCTCTTCCACATTGATACCAACCCTCTTGACAGGAGGATGAGGAGTATGCGCACCCAGATGATAAAGATGACTTCATCGATGATGGGGACTCCGAGGATGACAACGATAACCCGTCGAGGACCCGCACATACCGTTCCTCCCGCCATTCGTTCTCCGTTGAGCCTCGCAGAAGCACGCGGGCAGCGACAGTAAATAGCCGCAAGCGCTCGACCGCGGATAATCCACTTTTGGACCCTGAGACAGGCGTTGAATGGCGTGGCGAACGGAGAAGTACACGGCTAGGCAATGCGCCAAAAATCGCATTCGATGAAGAGGATCAGGCGCTTTTGCCCCCACCTGCAAAGCGCGCCCGATCGTCAGCGCCGTCAGAAACTCCGCAGCCACCCGCTCCCAAGCCTGCCCCTATCGTTATCGCGGCCCCAGCAGGAAAAAAGAAGAGCAAGTTCTGGTATTATACTGTGGAAACAGCCAACGGCGGAGTCCCGCGTGATGCTGTGGAAACGGAGTCGAAAGCCTCCGAACTTACCGCAACCAACGAGACGGCAAGCACGAGGGGGGATTCATCATCTTCACTATCCTCTCTTTCATCTTCCTTGGGCTCATCAACGGAACACGAGGCGACGAACCCTGTTATTGGGATCAATGGCCGCGAGGCACGATTAAATGGGAAAGCTGGCAACATCGATGACATCCAACCGGCAGCTCCGGCTGACAAACCTCCCACAAATGCATGTGCTCTAAAAGAGAACATCAACGGTCATGCGGACGCTGATCTCCACGAGACAGTTTGTATCCCCGCACCGAACCCGGAAAAAGGGATCCTGAACAACCCTGATGCTGGGAGTGACATGAGCTTCAGTGATGACGAGTGAAGGAATTTTTGCTTTTGTGTTACGACAAAACTGCCCATGCGCAACCCCCCCCCCTCCAATGCGGGCGCTTTACGACCTGATCAGTTGCATTGTAGTTACAATTTAGGATTTTTACCTTATTCTCCCCAGGCAAGCTTTTGGGGATTTTGGCGACACCTGTACTGTACATGATTTGTCGATTCGTTTAAGTTAGCATGATGTTCACGGAGGCTGTTTGGGGTGATCGAGCCGAAATGGGCTGTTGCCTAAAGTGGTAATTACTTTCAAACCAGGTGACTCAAGTGGCCTCCCACTCGTCAACGCGCTCTCTGTTGCGCTCCCTTCCGATATATTGAGGAAGGAAAGTTTCCACCCTTTTCATGCAGCCCCATGCGAGAGCTAAGGTGGAAGTGAAGCGTCGGAACTCCGATGAGGGGTCTTGACCTTGTCGAAATAGCGACCTCGAATACCTCATCTATGTCATACTTCACGTCACCAAGGAGGAAAATTGATGCTGAATGCTCCGCTTGATGACTGGTTTAGCTCGGATGTCCGCCAATTGCTACGTGTCATGAGAGGCTTTCTACAGATGTCGAGGGGGAGCGGAAGACTCAGAGTGGAGGAGATCCATTGCCATGCATGGCTTCGTCCCTTGTTTGTGACGATGGGGTTCTCGAGCCACCATCGTTCTCAACAGCAAGGTCAAAGTCATTCAAGACACCATAGATCTTCCCATTTATTTCTCGGTACATAATGTTATCGAGACTTATGTCACGATGGAGAACCTTTCCGATGTCACACACCCAATGATGACCTGAGAGAGAGAGAAAAAAATAGTTTAGTTTGATGAGAAAGAACGAGCCCGTGACAACTTACATCTTAGGATATCCCGGTATAATGCGCTTGCCACCATGATGGATGGTGTCGTTAATTGATGGATAGGATGGAGCTCTGCTTGTACAAGCGCTCTAAGGACACGCCTCTCATGTTTTCGTGAGAGACCAGATGGGAGAACCTCTTGAACAGGTCCTTGAATATCCCGTGCATGGTTCCTAACCCACTCATGTTCACCGACTGCATTCTCCAGGATAGAGTCGACAATGAGCTTCTCGATGCAGGGGGGTGGCTTAATTTGACGATGAGGGGTTGTAGCCATTCCTTGTGAACATTCTGGGAAACACACCGGGCAAGCACGACGATTGTCCCGACCATGATGCCAACACAGAATCTTACTGAGCTCAAGAATCACACCGTTTGAGAGCTTCATCTGCAAGCCACTAGATGGGGCAATGGAAGACGGGTCTTGAGCGGAAAAATGGGGAGGCAGCAGTTCCTGGATGCCATATTCTTGATATGAGAGTCGAGCCAAACAACGCACCATCATTCTTTCACGTACC
This sequence comes from Cantharellus anzutake, assembly GCF_015039405.1. Classification (NCBI taxonomy): domain Eukaryota; kingdom Fungi; phylum Basidiomycota; class Agaricomycetes; order Cantharellales; family Hydnaceae; genus Cantharellus; species Cantharellus anzutake. The sequence goes on from NW_024066958.1 coordinate 1,619,066, forward strand.
AAAGTACAAGTCCACAAGTAAATATAGCGCCTCACTGGTTTACTCTCTTCGTGACTCTTGTCTCTCTCGCTGCCAAGGTATGACCAGGGTATGGCACTTGGCAGGGGGTGAAGTGGAAGGCCGCAGCAAGCCGAGTTTTCGTCAAGTTCTCGTCACAACTGGAAGCCGCACGCAGTCTGCACCGCATCGTGACTATACTGTGTCATCTCTGGACCTTTCTGCCCAGTATCTCGCAAACTATCTTTTTTTTGGATATATTGCAACTCGGTCATCGGCCTGTCATTCCTTCACACGTTCTCAAATGAGACTGTAATGTCGAGTGTATCAAAGGATATGCTGCTATGGACAAATTCAATCCAAAAGTGCCGCTGATCATGAACGGTTTTCTAAACGAAATGACTTCGCTTGCTTGCCCGTTTCGGAATATGCCGCCTTCGTCTTATCCAGCCGCAAGGAGCCGAATTTTCAGGTTTTTATTGTTCTTCCCTGATGGTGTTAGTCTCCCCTTCATTTGTCACGGCCATTACTGCGCCTATGCTGCTCATCTGAGTGAAATCCCTGTAGAGCGCTCGCAGTACTGTCCTCGCTTGAGAAAGTATGATTTGGATACGGGTAACATTCGGACTGCATACGCCTTTATATTATGTGATGCGTGGATGGCGGTTCTGCCCATTCTGCATGCAGCCCTCTCATTCAATGACGCGTTCGCCCAGCTAGCCATCCGTTGCCATCCTCAATTCCAACTCAATTCCCACTTCTGCATCGTTGGTGCTGAAGTGGTGCACGACTGGATCATCCCGTCCAGTGGGAACGCAGCAACCCCTGCACTTTTTGGGTTAAGAGTATCGGCATTACCACTAGCTGCAATTTGGTAAGAATCGTCCCCTCGACAATGAGCCTGCGTGAATTAGGAATATGTCGCGAGTTAGCCTCGTTCGGGCCCCGCTAGAGCTCTCATTCGTAGTAACGAGCGGCCATCCTATTGTGTAACTAGTTGCAGCTGTCTAATTCATATTCGGCAGGCTTGCATCTCACCGGCTCCGCAATTGGATCCCTTGCCCTTGACTGGGAGGGCTCGCTCTGGAGCACCCCCGTGGGGAGATGATAGCTGAGCCATATGTGGGTTATTTCTCGGCCAACTCTGCTAGAGTCAAGGTGGTTCGTTCAAGTTGAAAAAAAAAGAATATAACACAAAAGGAGATGAAGCTCCAAAGAACTACAAGATGGGGTCAATGTGCAGCGGATGTTTCCGCATACACCTTGCCTTCAGCAATTTACAGAGTCCTCCCAACCCTTCTTGAACTCTACCTCGCCCCAAGTCCTAGCTCCTACATTCTCGAAGCAGAACCAACGCCAATGGGAGGGTGGGCTTATTCCCAGTAAAGAGGTCAGTCCCGTCCAAAAACTGGTTAAAAACGGAAACGCCCTGGCAAATTCAGTGACTTCACGAGTTCAACAAGTCCGGAGGCTGTAAACGTACCGATTTCCACTTGAATCACAGATGGCAGTCATGCCACTCAAGCAGCCACGGAGCAGAATGTTTGAAAGCGAAAGAAAGGGACTGAGTTGAGTGACACTGAATCTCGGAAAGTGCCCGCGATGTAATTTTCGGAAAAAATGAATTTACTCGAACACCTTCTGCTTCATGCACCGAGGTTGGGCATTCTGCATACTGCTCGGTGATCCTCGATGTTAAGGATTTCGAAGTCTACCATGATCACATTGTCGAACGCTTCAACAGCCACCCAAACGCCATCCTCAACATTAAATATGACCGAACAGCCCGTGGAAAAATCTGCATGCTGCTCGGTCATATTCGATGTTAACAATTTGGATGACTGTTGAAGCGTTCGACAATGCGATCATGGTAGACTTCAAACAAACACTTGTGGGGGAAAGCCCAGAGAACCACCGTACGATAGTTCTTCCACGCATAGGTCCATTGGTAAGTTTTGATGGACGGAACTCCGGTCGAAACTTCAATCCCGTCGCCGAGGAGGATGCTGTCAAAATACTGCATCATTCTTGTGTGTTTCCCCTCAATGAGAGATCCGAAGTCGAGCAGTCGATTAGCGAGGACCTCTTAGAGGGAAGTATGATTGTCCACCTCGCGCCTGATGACTTCGGATAGCACGCTTGATGTTTGCATCGTAGGCGTTTCGGAGTCGATGCGTGTTCTGAGCCATGGAGAGGTAACGTTCTTCTGAACCGACTCAGAGCGGAGCCCCCAGGGAACCCCCAATTCCAAGCGTATTCCCCCCCGATGGTCGTCTTCTTCGTCTGAGACACGGTTGAGAGGGTCTCGTGATTCGAGTCGGCACACTTTGGTATCGCCTCGTCCCGAATCGGGAGACCCAGGCGAATCATCAGGGCTTGATTCTCTGCTGGAGCAGAGACCTCGGCTCGCCTACCTGATTGTTCATCCCGCGATTCTCTGATTGCCACTTCAGTTTGGGTACGAGCCGCAACCTCGGGTCGGTTTCCATACCTCTTTGAAGTTTCCAGGCGCTGCGAGGCTTAGTTCGGCCGCCAACCTCGCGTTGATTGCATTGTGCGCTTCAAATAAGGCCACGTTCTGGAGGTTATAGTCAGCGAGGGTTTGGTTGAGTTCCTGCAAAAGACGCTGCCTCCTGGTGGCTCTGGTAGAGGTTGTTTAGTGTTGTCGGTGAAGGCCCCGGAGTGACTGTTTGGAGGGTTGGTTTGGGCCAGCAGCTTGACTCATCGCAGGGCTCGAAACGCAACCTAACTTTAAGATGGCCTTCGATCCACCGATGGACGAAATGAAAAGCAGGCAAAGCTGAACTGGCAGCAAGCAGTGCGACAGTGGGCACAAAGGTGAGATGAACTCACATGGCAAGCACAACGCGACGCAAAAATAGGAGAAAACTTAAGTGCAGACGAGCATCTGAAGCGCACACGTAAGTTTCCAGCTCTGTTGCAGCCAGGTGAGGACTTACCAGTCCAGCACGAAGGCAAGGAACTTTCACATTGCACATGAACTTGATGAAGACACAAAACGCAATGACTCAGAATATTACATAAACAATGATGAACTTTGGTCCGTTCAAGTTGAAGAAACTGTAAACACAAAAAGGAGATGAAGCTCCAATCCGACTACAAGATGGGGTCAATGTGCCAGGCTCAGTCACGGGCACATGCCAAAAATTGCATCTGGTGGTGTCAATTACACCAGCAGTGTTATCAGGACAATGACGTGTTCCAGCAACCATACAATATTACGGCTGGCCGTTTACATGATTTTGGCGTTTTGGGGAACCCAATAATTCGTCTCTAACTATCCGGTCAGCATGGTGAGGTGAAATGCTGGATCACTTTTAAGGGAACAAAATGTGGATGATCATTCCGGTACTCAAAGCGGGCTATCAAATCAAATCTATGTAAACCCCTCAAATTCATTTTATCGATGCTGCTCCCTTTATGGCAATCGCCATTACGGCGACTTCCGTTGCATTTCTCAACATCCTTCGACCGAAGCTTTTGCTGAGGGCAAGTCTCTGCACCATCAGAGCTAGGCAGACTTTCGTGGGAGTAGTCCACTACTGCATGGCGAACTCGAGATTCGCATTCGCGACTCTTGTAACGTCGGACTCGTATGCAAATGGAGCTCTGGTCGTGGCTTCGGCTTTAAAAGAGCTGCATCTTGCACCCCCAACACCCCCAGAAGTGGCGTTTCAAACCGTCTGTATCGTCACCCCCGAAACGGTGGATGTTGCTATCATCAAAAAGCTCCGTCAAGCTTTCGATATCGTTTTCGGGGTGGAGATCATCGAGGAGAATCAGACCAAAGGACTACAGTTGTTAGGTGTGTGTCCTGCGCCCCAGAAATCATTCGTAAGGATAGCATTGCTCAATTTCTTCTGCTCAGGTCGACCAGATCTGCATCTCGTTCTTACGAAGCTGCATGTCTTCCGATTGACGCAATTTGATAAAATTATATTCCTGGATGCGGATGTGCTTCCGGTCAGGCCGTTGTCCCATCTTTTTACTCTCCCTCATGAATTTAGCGCCGTCCCAGACGTGGGATGGCCTGATATCTTCAATTCCGGCGTCATGGTCTTGACGCCAGGAGAGGATAAGTTCAACGAGATCATGGATGTCATTAAAACACGTGGAAGCTGGGATGGAGGCGATCAAGGGGTTCTCAACGAATGGAGAGGGAACAATTGGAATAGGTTGAGTTTCACATACAATACGACGCCTACGGCTGCGTACACGTGCGTCAGATCTTACGACCGAACCCTATTTCGTCCCCACTGAGCTTTCCGATCCAGATATGCCCCAGCGTACGAGCGATTTGGTTCCCAAATTTCTGCCATACATTTCATTGGACCGAATAAGCCATGGTCATCCGCAGCCTCGCGGACCCCTTTCGCTCATTCGGCGCCACCGCCTTCCAGCCCCCCAACTACCCAACAATCCTATGGGTATAACCAATTGGTAGACCGGTGGTTTGATGTATACGATCGAAATTTCCGGGCCCCTCGGCCGGAAGTTCAGCAATCGGTATTCCACTTTGAGAAATACGAGCCTGCATGGAGTGACAAGGCGCCAGCTGTTACCAGTGGTGGTCTAGGCTTAGAGGAGTTGAAACGTTTGGCTATTGAAGGGATGAGCAAAGTACACACCCAAGTGGGCGAAGGGCAGTATCAGAGTTTACCATTGGAGGGCCGCATCGATTTGATGCGGCCCAGTCCTCCTGTCCCACCCCCGGTTCTACCAACGACTGTCCCTGTGTCTGATTTACCCCCTCATCTGACAACTTCGTTACGGATATCCACGCATCAGCCAGAAGTTCGTCCAGTGGACGTTGTTGAAACGGCACCACTGCACGTACATGCGCCTGCCCCTGAACCTACGCACGTAGAGTCAGTCGAAAACAGTCCTCAGCCGTCATCGCCTCCCTCTCTGCTTCCCCCTCACCACCATGAACCTCCGGAAGTGCAACCACTGACTGTTTCCCTTGAAACAACATCCCTAGTTCTACCTGCATTACCGGGACCAGAATCGCTGCCGGAGCCCGAATCGCTACCTCCCAGGCCTCATTCACCCACTATGTTGGTCTGGAACCCTGCCTTTGACCCTCCACCGACCAACAAGCCAATTACACCGAGTATAGAAACACTTGGTCAAGCGTACGTCAACGCCTGGGATCTTCTGCACACACGTCGTCATCGTCAGGATTCCGTGACACATTCTTCATTCGACAGTGCTTGGGAAACTTCCCCTCCAAGGCCGGCTCACCCTGAAGATTTCTTCGCTATACCACCAACCCATGAGATCCCAGAGCGTCTGGTTAAAGAGGGGACCTACTCGAACGTCACTCATCATGAAGCTGATTACAGCAAAGTCACAAACGTTTTCCCGTGGGAGCAAAGGCAACGTCAAGTCCCGGCTCGTGCTTTCCCGGCCTCCGAAGCTCCGCCTCCAAATATCCAGAGAGCTGAGTCCCCTGAGCCCCCTGCCCCGCTTTTAACTGTAGAAGAGCCTACGCCGGAAAAAACACCTGTATCAATTCGGAACCCCCGAACACACCGCGAACTGTATTATCCAGCCACTCCAACTACCCATGGGATGCCTGGGTCCATTGTATACACGAATGCATGGGATAACATCCCAAGTATTCAAAGATATGCGAACACGCTTGTTAAACCTATCCCCGAGATTGTCTCAACCTCCCCACCTTCATCTAAACGGCGAAAGCAGCCCCAAGAGCCTGCTCCGCTCCAACCAATAGAAGATGATCATGACGGAGATGATGAGGACACTAGCGAAGGCTCATCTTCAGGAGACGAAAAGCCGAAGAGCGCGTCTTCCTCCCGTCGTAGCAGTGTGCCATCCCGGGGATCGCATAGAGGGTCGGCCGCAAGTCCTGAGCACAAGAGGCCCCGCACAAGAACTGGTTCCATACTTTCGGCCAGTTCCAAGGAATATAAATCGGAAGGCATGCAGACTGTTCCTAAGAGTAGGAAACACCAGTCTACCCAGACTGAGGAAGTTGGGATATTCTATGCTGACTCGCCGCGAGCAGATGCATTGCCTGCTGCTGCACCTCCAGAGACCACGCCCCCTCCGCGCTTGAACATCAATCGACTGTTAAAGGCTGGTGGATACTCCCCAGCTGGACCGCTGTCTCCGCGAATGGCAGATTCTACGTCGGCATCACCACCTGGTGCTGGCGAACGACCCATCCCATCGATTGACGGACAAATCAAAAAGCCATCTACACCCACTCGTGACCCCCAATCACCTGTCGCACTCGGATCTCCCTTCCAACAGACACGTTTCAAGTTATCGCCAACCCAATCACCGAGAGAGATAGTGCCGTCGTCTCCCAGCATGGCTTCCACTGCCACGCTGCGCGACCAATCCACTCTAACTGGAGAAAGTAACCGCCTGAGCTGGATGAGCACCACGAGCGGAACGTCTGATGCTACCATTGCTTCTCCCATCTCTACCACGGTGTCTCCCGACCTTGCTCATCTGGCAAAGAAGGTTTCTGCTGGTCGGAAATGGGATCCTGCCAGAGGAGTGGATGTGTTCAAACGGGATAGTCAAGAGGTACTTGCAAAATTCTTAAAAATGGGTCAATGGAGCTCTAGCAGCGAGACCACTCAGGTGTAAACGCTCCGCCCAAATATCTTCACGACTGTGCAATAAATTAACTGGAAAATGTTGTTTTTGCGTAGTTGCTTGTGTTTTATCTTCACGGTCAAGTCTGGTGTTGTATATATTTCCAACTGTTTTCACATTTTCACATTTCTCCTTCCTGCTGATGACTCCCCACTCGATTCCTCCGTAACCCCTTGCCTTCCTCTTGTCTGTCTGATTCCTAACGTCCCCGCATATTTATCTTTGTTGAACATCAAACATTTGTCTTCTCCCCGCGTCACCTACCTCGCCACTTGTGATCTGTTACCACCCCAACCTATATCATTCACGGTCCGCTTCGCTTCGCTGCATTGTTTAGATACCCTTTTTGCAGTTACACAACAGTCAACCGATCCGACCATTCACCTGTTTACGTACATTTTTCTCCGCATGTCCATATGACTCCCGAATAGACGTTGAGTTCTTCTGTGTTACATGCAACCTGTTAGGAGTTGCAGCCCAATGCCACAGGTGGTCAAGGACCCTACTGCCGACGTGGCGTGTCCGAACCACACAACTGTGCAGCTTGGTGAGCTTTGCTAGCTTTGTTTTACAACCTTTCATCGTTCACTTTTGTTAGTACAGAGCGCCAGTAGCGCGCGCCACTTAGATATCGTGCACGAGACAAGGTTGATGCAATGTGGGGAAGGACTTATGCAGCGCGCGAGGAAGACAAAAAAACAACATTACAGCTGGCGAGGTTCGAACTCGCGTCAACTCGTGATACCCAATGGGAACGAGCTATACTGAACCACTATACTACAGCTGTCTGCAACTGCGGCCCGTCAACTACAAATAATTAGGAGTCCTACTATAATCAATTTAACAACCTCCGACTTCGTTACCCCCAACCATCATCTCGATATTATTCCACGCCGCAATTTATTACATAACAGTGCCCCGAACGTCCAGGTAAACATTTTCCTTTTATGGCACAGGCAGCTATTTTGAATATACTTATATAGCAATAATCAAACAGGCGTGCCACTCAATAGATCTAAACTTGGGAGGTAGTTTATGAGTGACTTACTGTCGAATTCAATTGGTCAATCAACCTTGAAAAGCAAGCTTTCACAGGTAAGTTAATACGCCGGCTTGTCGTCCACATCATAATGCGGTCCGCGATCAGGGATGTCATAGCCCTGTTTATTACCACAACCAGAAAGGAATGAGCTTGACAGGAGACGCTTCGCTTGGAAATAATGTCACGGGCATTGCGGATACCACACGCACGGGTCGGACACAACGACACTGCCAATGTCTGGTATGCCCAGGCCCACAAGTAACCCCTTTTCTCTATCTTATAAGCATCACAAGCACAATTTGGCAATGGGAAGAGTGAATGCACTCTACCCTGCTCTGTTCCTTTGCTTTTTGTTAATATAAACATCTTTCGTTTTGGGTAGTAGATCGATATTCATGGTGAGCCAGCTTTATCATGGGTAGATCTGCGGTCACAACTCCAGCCATAAATGGGCACAACACAGACAGATACTTTACAGAACTGGAGAATTTCAATGCCTAATTATTGAAGCAAAGGAAGCAAAATGAAAAGGGTAGAACTGGGGATCAATATCCCATTTCCAGAGCGAGTCTAGGCTCAATTCATTAAGTGGGGTGATTCAGGGGAATTAGGATAAACCTCACTGACTTAGCTGCCTTATCCCTGGCGTATGCTTTACGTGCCCCATCCCCAGTGGCCACAGGGACACCGTTTACTGTAAAGAGGTCATATACCAAGGGAGAGGCAGCATTCTGTCGGGATAACCCACTTATAACGGTTGACTGCCATGTCGTCGAGTTGTTGAACCCAAAAATTTCATTGTCGTCCTACGAAGCAAGTCTTTACAAGGTGGTCTCGGTCAGTGAAACGCACATACCCATTCCAACACGAATTTTTCGCGTTCGGATTTGTTCTGCAGCAGTTTAATGTGATCAGCTGGAAGAAAGGCGTTAGGCTCGACTGCTGGTCGGTGGCGGGAACGCACGCATGATGATGCACAAGGGGACAAGTGGTATCAGAAAAGTGAGGAAGGGCACCCTTCCTAGCGCAACTTTTATAGTGCGAAAAGCATTCTTGTTCGCCACAATAGGCGCGCCCGCGAGACCGGTGCCGCAGTAGGTCAGAAAAAGGAGGCCAAACAGCGGCGTTGCTTCTCGTAGCGCGGGCGGAAGACCAGACACCGCAATGAAAGGACTTCCACGACGGAATTCAAAACCAGAGTTGCACTGTTATAGAAGGGAAATGGCACCGAAAGCCCGGTCCGTAACGAAAACAAGCGCCCAAGCGTGCTCACGATGAGACGAATAACTAGACAACCCAAACAATAGCAACACGCGGGAAATTAATTCATTGTGAGATCTCAGATGAGCGCCCATCAGTCTGAAAGCGTCCCCCCTACCCCCTATCTCACGCCGGCCAAGAATGTATGCCCTTCGATAAGGCGATCGCCACCCACGTGAAGATCGTTTGGGACCCAGCGTAGTGATGGCGGAGCATTCCCGGAAGCCGAGCGACGCCAGTTGACGGTATGTTTCCTCATGGGAGGAGGGAGGTAGAGTTACTATATATTCACCCAAATGAGAATGAGAAACGGGGGCGAATGTGGGACGAAAGACAAGGTTAATTGTGACAATTTAGTCAATTCGAGTCACAAGTCGCGGTCAGCAATCATTGATATTTATGCCAATGAACTGGTAGGGGCGATCTTACCGTAGCGTGTGAATGATGAAAGGACTCAGAGGGCTTTCAGAATGCTCAAAATGTCAACCGCAGAAGGTGGCTGCGCCGCCAAGTTAGGAAATAGACGAAACGAGATTTAGACACGCATGACAAGTGCCATTCGGGAACCGCACCGCCACACCAGATTCTACTTATTGAAAAAATCCTCCAAGGTCCAAGACGATAATTAATCTCAGTTCACTCGTTGCATACCAGTAATAGGGAGGATGTCCGAAAATCTGTTTCAATTACGTTACGGTTACACTGACACGGTGATGTCCGAACTAAGGAAACAAAAAAATGCAGGACAAAGCGGGACGTGATGGTTGAAAGGTCGAAGAGATGCAAAATTTGGCCTGGATAGTGGTCCCCCCAGCCCCAAAACCAGAACTCCCGCACCGGCTACTCCCCAGATATGCTACCGTTGTTCTGCGCGAAGGATCTCGAGTGTCAAGAATGCGGCATCGTCGGAGGCATGCTGCCGGCTTGTATTGGTGGAGCATGCATACAATGTGTCATTCACTAGAAGAGTTAAGATGAATAATTTAAAAAGACACAATGAACAGGAGTTCACCATAACATTCCACTTCCCATCTACCATTCACTCGCCTCTCTACCTATGCGCATATCTTGCATCAGGCATTGTCTGAGAATGTACTGGTAAAGGACATGTCTTACCTGGCGTAACTGAATGTTATGCTCCCTAGCGTACTGCATTAATTTCGTTATGCTGTCTCCTACGACAGGAAGAGGAATCAGACAGGTAAGCTACAACTCGGCCAAAGGAAATGCTTACGTTGTTGGTTCATGGTGAGCTTTGGGATGAAAGCCATTGCTGAAGGATCATGATCATTTTATACACCATCGGCCTCCGAGCGGTAGCCGATGATTCTAGGGGGTTAGATACCGCTCAAACCGAGCGGTACGTCGCCAGACGTAAGTCATTGGTGTAAACCCCTAAAAAAATCCTTAGAGTGCGGAAAAGTAGTAAAGAAAAGTCGAATGAGATAACACATTCCATTTGGTAAGAGATATTATAATCCTTTGAATGCAGGCGTTCCCGGGAGATCAGCTATGCATAATGCAGCAGGAGCATGTCGCAACGCGAGAATTCGAAAGCGAGTCCTCACTGTGTGCGGACTTCTAATGGCTGTAATACACCACAGTACAGAAGTAGCGACAACACCAAATGGCAGTAATGATTGCAAGAGTATTCATTATAGCTTCTACCAACTCATCGGAACATGTCATACAGCAAGCAATTCGAGCTCAGCGGGCACGGCACCCGCGCCTATCCACCGCACGGAGACGTACTTAGCCAAAGGCACTGTCTCCTGAGAAACCCCTGGGAGGGGGCGAGCACAGCAGAGTTGGCGTTGAACTCTGTATTGAGTGGGTGGCCCAATGAGTCATTGACTCCATCAGTTGCAAACAGGCGCGCGCAAAATGCGAGTTAGGTCATAAAAGTATACTAAGACTGCGCTCTTCATAAGTGAATCTGTCGGAAAAAGAAACAACCATCCACTGGCGCCCGAAACCTTATAAGCGAGCGCCAGAAATTCATGTTGAGCGTTGCTGGGGAGGAGGAAAGGAATCGAGCGTGATTATTTGCCGTACAGCCCGAAGGGAAATGATCTTTCCAACGAAGCGCGCGCCCACTATGTGGCTCAGAGCTGTACGCACAGAAAGCGGCGAACGGCCGTCGGAATAAGTCGCAACAAATATGAGTCAGATTCATTGATTCCGCCGACTCCGCGGCTTCATCGAGGGATTATTCTCACTCAACAGATGATTACGCATTGTTTCGAGCGATTATAAGTACACTGAGAATTTGACTGTATTATAATGAAAATGTCCGACGAAGCTATACTACGGAAGTACTGCGATGAAAAGGGGAGCACATGTATCTAGTTAAAATGTTCCTCGTGCTTGTGGGGGAAGTACGATATTGTGGGTGATCAGAGCCAAAGAATAAGACGGAGTGGTGCTGGTTTAGGATTGCTGGGATTAACCACCGATGGCGTAGTTTGGGCCTGTCAGGCGCAACAAGGCCTGGTACGCAGCCTGGTCTCGGGCGACGCCCTTCTTGCTTGCTTGACCAGTCCCACTTAGAACATCGTCAACTGAGAAATAGTCTGAGCATGTGGACTAAAGGATGAAGAGCAACACGCACTGTAAACACTCGAGTACCATACAGTCTTTCCATCCATTTCTTTGGACGAATGGTCCTCCTGTGGAGATAGGAATAAGAAGAATTCGATGATATTGGGTGTAATTTGGCTCACCCATCGAAGCCCGAAATTCAACTTTTGCCGTGCATTGTCAAGCCTTATGGCATTTTGGCCCTCTTGTGGGACTACCGTAGAACTTAGCTGGACGCTCTGCACAGATTAGCTGGAGAACTTACGAGGAATAGAATGTGGAGCTGTCCGAGGGATATTCTGGGGCTGGGGGTATGCCATCATGTACGGGTCCGAATATGGTACTGGATATTGGGGATACACGTATTGAGGGTACCCGTACTGAGGGTAATAGTATGAAGACATAGAGGGGGGTGAGTTGCACGGGACGATTGGTTGCTGAAAAACCATCTTTAAGTCGTAGGGGGGCTGAATAACTTAAAGCAAGGGGCAGTTTGCATCACAGAGGCAAGCCGTCGCAGTGAAGAAATAGTGAGTACAGAATTTCAAACGCGCCTATGCGGTGGACATATGGAGGCGCTTTCTACCAAAGGCGCGTTGAGGCGTAATAGGCATAGCCAGCATGTGATTGCATCCATGGATCTTCCTCATTCTAGGGGATATGCAATGGCTGATGCCATAGCTTTCAAGACGCCCAATATCAGATAGAACGAAGCCACCCGCAAGAGGTCCGGTTGTCATATCAATACGCCACAAGATGAAGAGTGATTAGCACCGTTAAGAAAGGAGATCATCGAATAAGTATGCTGGTGTCGAATCAGCACACGGGACCAGCTATTACTAGGCGATGCTACTACGCCAAAGGAGCCACAGGTTCGCGCGACACCAACAATGCGTGAGTCATTGCCGGAAATCCGTTTCGTGCAGTGGGGAAGGATGCGGTGCTGCTAGCTGTGTCAACCCTTGCCCACACCATGAAAGGATGATATCACGTGGACGCGCTTTTTTGTCTTGGACTGAATTGACTCAGCCAATTGCGCTTGTGACACTCAAATTTCTGGACAATGGAAAGGACCACGACCACGAGTGCTCCTCTGCGCATACAGTCTATATTCATCAAAGAGTTTGAGACGAGGGGCGGATCGAAGCCGTACATTGTCTACAAAATTACTGTACAAGCAGCCGTCCGCACATGGAATGTATGGCATCGCTACTCCGAGTTTGTAACTCTGCATCAAGATCTCACAACTGAAATGTCGTCCCCCCCTCCTGCCTCTCTTCCGCCAAAGAACACATTTTCTGTCCTCTCGTTTGGTCGAACAAAGGATGGGATGTTGGAGGAAAGAAGAGCCGGCCTCGAAACCTATTTGCGTGCCATATTGTCGAGCAAGGATCCCAAGTGGAGGGATACCTTGCAGTTTCGAGATTTTATTGGCGCACCGACAACAAAGATCGAATCGTCTTTCTCCACATCTGGCAGTCACTTCACGAGTTCGTCCTGGCTAGACGAACACGCGGAACTCCAGACACTTGTCAGAGACATCCGTGCCGATCTCAATAAAAGGGATGCGCTTGCTTTGCATAATGAGGTGGCCGCCTCGCACACTTCGAATGTCCAGGGGAAGAAAAAGCTTGCCACTTTGGTGTCACGTTTGGATGTCCTTTCAAAAGGGATAGATGGGCTTGCCTTAGGGGGCCTCGCGGAAGGAGAGGTACTTCGGCGTAGAGACATGGTGGCGCGCCTCCAGGATGATGCAGCGAGTTTGGGGAAAATGGTAGTAGCCGCTCGACAGCCTGGAGCCTTGGCCGGAGCAGCAAATGCTCCACGGCCATGGGAGCAAGGCGCTGCGGATCTCAACCCGGCATCGCAATCAGACAGGAATGCCCTTCTCTCGATGCCGGGTGCCTTCGGCGAGCCATCTTCTGCACGGCCAGTCGGAAGGGTGTTTGGCAAGAGAACGCCACCCCAGGAAACGGACCAGACACGACCGTTTGATAACACAGGTCTCATGCAACTCCAACAAGTGCAAATGGAACAACAAGATCAACAGATCAGCCAATTGTTCGCCGCTGTCCATCGCCAAAAGCATTTAGGATTGACAATCAATGAAGAGATCGCATACCAAAACGAACTGCTCGATCAATTAGCTGCAGACGTTGATAATACTGGAGTACGACTGACGACAGCTAAGAAGCAAATGGGGAAACTCGGTTGATCTGAAGACCTTTGGATTTCTAATTTATTGTTATTCCAATAGTGCACGCATTTCTTGGCTATATTCAGACATCCCATACCCGAATGCACTGACAATTCTTTGACTAAGCTTAAAGGCAAATGTAATCAGACTGAATTATGACTTGTCTCCGGGAACGATGAGTTCGTGTGGTTGCTAAAAAGTCAAGATGAATTGATCAATTCAATCAAGCGGATCATCGCGCTTGACACCGAAATTACAATGCAAAGAGCTCGGTGTGGAGATCAACGCCGCCTGCAGAAGCCATTTCCGGGGAACCTAATCCCGCCACGGCGTTCTGAGCCGCGCAAGTGAGACTTTCGGGTCCACTGGCAGCGACCCCCACGCCGCCTCCTTTCGTAACGCCAATCAGAGGGGTTAGGAGACTAGACACTGAAGGCTTAGCGATTTCAATCGCGGAATTCGGGATGGGTGGAATCGCCTCAGGGTTACACAGGCACGTAACATAGAATCTAAAGGAAAGCTCCACCGATGAGTTTTCAGCAACCCTCCCTAGGTGATTCATCACCGAGGCGAACCACAAAATCGTTCCTGATCATGGGAATAATAAGTAAGAAGAGTTGAGGCCTTGGATATGGGCAACTCACCGAAAGAGCGGATGCACCACACAAACTCAATACGCTCAGTCCTCTCGCCATGAGGCCGCCCTAGTTTGACGATCCTCCCTATCAGGTCATCAAGGACGCCCAACGCAAAAGTGACGCCAGCACCGCCTGAGATAAGTAACACACTTTCATACTCTCCAAAATCCAGCCCTGAGCCCCCATATGGACCATCCAACATCACAATAGCACTCTCCGTCCCACTACCATCTTGGCCTGATTGCGCAAATTCATTGAGAGACTTGCTCCAATCACCGCAGACTCTAGCAGCGAGAGTTATCCCTCCGGAGTATGTTCCAGAACTAACTTCTCCATCCGAAGACGAAGAAATAGCCGAGATAGACTGGGGAGCATTTAAAATGGTAAGAGAGTGCGATTCGTAAAAGCGGGCGCCAAAAAAGACGCGACATTGGACGTGCTGACCAGCAATCCAACCGCCCGACACGTCAGGGACGTGGATGAGCGTCATTTGATCACCTCTGGACTCGAGAACGGCATCCTTGATACGGTAGCGGAATAGTCGAAGAGTAAGATCGGTAGCGTAGAATGCGATTGGGGGATATACCCAGGGCCGAGCGTACGGAGTATGATAGCAAACTATGATGAAGAACGTGATGAACGTTATCACACTGAGAAGAAGAATGAATCAGCGGTTGGGGGTCATGCCATAACCGCTCTGTATGATACCTACTGCAAAACAAAAAAGCCTTGGTAGAATGTTTGGCGTATTGGTCGTAAACTTAGTAGAACAAGTACACACAAAGTCCCGTAAGCCGCTAACCCTAGCGAAGGCTTGGATGTTTTCAGGAAATGGCTCTGTCCGGTTCGCAAATATTGATTGATCCATAACGAGCCATGAATTGTTGCCATTAACCAAACCCCGCGGCCCGACCATCGGTGTAACACGTTCAGTTTCTCATAACCAACTCCCAGTAGGAATGATAGCGGATTATTCTTAGTGCCGAAAGCAAACACAGCAGGAAGCTGGGCCAGAGCCATGAAGCCTGTGTGAAGGATGCAAGATTAACGGATGGAATCTCTTCCAGACTGGCCACGCACCGCCTCGGTTCGAATTTACCCGTAGATCAGACTGCAGAAAAAGGCAGAGCAGAAGGATGCCGTAATAAATCGTGATGATCAACGCTAAGAGGTCATCAGTATGGAGCCGACACCGCGTTCGTTCGCGCCCACCTTCGCCAAGGGTGATCCGTGATTTAGGCGCCGAAAATAGGAATTTACTGAGGAAAAATGAGCTCAAAGCCCTCACCCCTTTGCGGAAAGGACGCGGATCTGAGGCATATTCTGATGATGGCTTCTCTGGGAGTGATTGATAGCCACTTGAACTCTCGCGGAGACCGAGCGCTTGCCCAGCACGGCCACTCCGAATCGAGCGGTAGAGTCGAGGAACAGAGGCGGCGATAAAGACGCCACTTAGTCCAACCCAGAAGGCAGTAAAACGGCGGCCATATAATGGATCGATGAGATAGGAGCTATGATGCAAGACTCAGTAGCCCATCAACAGCGCCAAACTGACACTCTCACTTAGCCAAGGGTCCATTGCCATTCGGTGATCCTGGATTGTCTAGGGACATGGTTGCTGCAAGGACGAGGCGCAGTTCATTGCGTCCTTTTCTACATCAATCGTGTCCTGAGAACATCGCACTGATGAAAAAACTTTTTTACTTCGCATCTGAGTCATTCTATTTAAGGATGGTACATCGGCACACACACAATCGCCAATCCCTGCGGCGACGTTGACTCAGATGATAAGCAGAATCCCAGCCTCTGTTCAAGTCCTTAGAACACTTAATGCGGCGGGTGTACGTGCTTCTGCGAGTTGTAAGCCTCTTCTTCTGCTCATTCGCTAGTGTTGCTGATTCTGGGGAAGCACTGAGGGTATCACAACTTCATAGCTCTCCTCCGTCTCGTTTTACGGTCGTAAGCTATGCCGAGTTGAAGCCGTTAACACAACAGCCTACCTTGGTACATCATACACGACTTCTCAATAGTTAGAGGCTCTCATCACCTATTCTGACAGGATCGAATTCTTATCGATGTGCGTGAGGTTAACGAAGTCCAGCAGGGGTCTATACCCTCAGCTGTGAATCTTCCACTTTCTGTACTGCCTCAGGCCATGGAGCAGCACCCAGACGCGTTCCGCAACCAGCATGGTTTCCAGCGACCCGAAAAGGGACAAGAAGTGATCTTGTACTGTCGGAGTGGAGCCCGTAGCACTACAGCAGCAGAGCACTTGGAGAAAATTGGATACAAAAAGTAATATTGAACGTGGTTGGTTTCTCATAATTCCCACCTAACATCCATGTTTCAGCGTTAAAAACTATACCGGCTCATGGTTAGATTGGTATGACACGCGACGCAGTTTCCGCATATTGCCCTACTAATGATTCTGCCCAGGACTGCAAAGGAACAAGGAACGAAGAACGCGACGTAATACCATTAATCAATGCGCGGAAAGGGGGCTCAATAACGATGTTGTCTTCTCTTCTACCTACCCATCTTGGCATGTTGGTGTGTAATTATAGTTTCGAAGTAATGCTGGGCAGGAATTCGACGTCGAGATGCGAGCTTGCTTGACTTCTAGTGTTGTTTACAATCTTTTTTCGGTTTCGTGAAATGTTGGTCGGATTACCCCGTTTCGTCCCACTAGCCTGCCACGAATGCGAGTGATAATGTCGAAGCCGGACCGGAGTATTGTCTGAAGATGTACTTTCTCTCAAATGTGTTGCTACCGGGTGCGTACCACTGCAGGGTAAGGTAGTCCATTAGGTGCAGGCAGCCTCTCTTTAACGGGAAGTGGTGATGGCGGATTTGTTTGATTACCCCACGGCCTCGGTGCTACGTGGCAGAGCGGCTATCGGATCGTCAATCCATGGTGGTGGTGTCGGGGTTGTGGTCGTCGGGCATGTATCTATGTGGTCTGAATAATAACTCAATGATGTGCTGTTGATATTTATTTGTTCGGTAATCCGGGACCGGGAATTGCATTGGGGCGTCGAGTGTTCGCCCATGGCAACCTCGCTGACGGACGATGAGCTCGAGTTCGAAGAGCTCGACTCGTTTGCTCTACGCGAACTAGATGCGATAGAGGCCGCCGCGACGCCTCCAGTTCAACAACCCTCAAACGTTCCCTCAAAGTTTTCGCGAGTTCGTGCTGCGCGAATCGCTCAGCTCGAACAAATCCTGCAATCCGACGAAACCAGCGTCCCCTCCGCTTCTCCTCCAGCGACATCCACTCCGGGGACTTCTTCTAATTCCGGAGCGCCCGGCGGCACTTATGACACAGCGATATTTGTCGCAGAAGAAGACCCAGCGCCACCTAAATCTCATGACCCAACCTCCCCTATTGAATGTTTCTCGGACTACTTTGAAGAAGATTATTTTGAGCTTGACCCGGACGCGCTTCGTGAGGTTGACATCCAAAATGCCGCATTTAATCAGCCTTCAGCTCCACCCAAGCTAACGAGACAAACCACACTGACCGGCGGGATTCTTCCTGATCCGCCTAGGCGAACCTTTGCGCGTACAAAATCAAAAAATATACTTCCCGACTCCAAACCGCCAGCAAAGACTAAGACGTGGGACTATGCAGGATTTGCCAAGTCAGGTCTTAAACCTACGGACAGAAAGCAAAAGGAAAGCGTAACGCTGGAAATGACGAGGACGAAGAAGGGCTGGTATCGATGAAGAGGGACTGCTGGCTTCTGCGGTCCTTTGTTAGTAGCAACAATGTCACTCAATTATGATTGCTGACTCCGCTTCCCTAGCTGGGTATGTTTCTAATTTCCAGCGTGTTCGTCAACAATGACATGGTTCCCGTCGAATGGTTCTCCCCGTTAGACCCGTATGCATCTTCTTGGTATCTAGCGCGGAATGCTGACTAATTTCGCGTTTCCAGCCCCCACCCATGCGTGTGCAACCTGATCAGTCCGCTTGCCAGGAATGGATATACCCTCTAAATCGTCCGAAACGAGATTATCAGTTCAACATTGTTCGAAAATGTCTATTTGACAATACACTCGTCGCGTTACCGACAGGTCTTGGGAAGACATTTGTTGCAGGTTGCGTCATGCTTAATTGTCCGAAAATGCCTTTTCTTGTCTCTTTCATTCCTGAAGCCTGTTGCACCATAGATTATCGGTGGTTTCCCAGCGGAAAGATCCTCTTCTTGGCTCCCACGAAGCCTCTAGTATCTCAGCAAGTTAGTGCTTCGCACGAACAATGTGGTATTCCTGGCTCAGCCGCTGCAGAGCTAACTGGGAGTTTGAGGCCAGAAGCTCGAAAGCCATATGTATGTGTATAGTTCACTGAATGTCCCAAGATGTGACTGATCTCTCCTGTCATCGCGACCAGTGGCAAAGCAAGAGGGTCTTTTATATGACGCCACAAGCTTTTGTTCGTGATCTTCACAACGGGAACGCTGACCCGTTGGATATCATCCTTATTGTTGTGGACGAAGCACATCGTGCGACGGGAGATTACGCCTACTGCACTGCGATTCGTTACATGATGGTCAAGAACCCACATTTCAGGGTATTGGCTCTAACTGCGACACCTGGTTCTAATGCCGAAGCTGTGCAGAGCATAGTGGATAACATGCACATAAGCCACATTGAGATACGAGATGAGAACGCGCTCGACTTGCGAGATTACGTACACCGAAAGGTTTGTCGTCATGAGCGTTGTCCAAGCACCGGTGTATTAACTTTACTCTCTAGCACATGGTGCAGCATGTAGTTCCGTTGACACCGGAGCTGGTAAATATATTTGATCAAATAATCAAGCTGATGCAGGTTTGTTTGTTTCAGTTCTCAACAAGTTGCGGGTCCTGATGTTGCCGATTCAGAAAATTTACAGTCCCATTGGACAATTCCTTCCCGGGGCTGATATGGCAACCATGGGCGATTACCGACCAACGGCGGTTTCACACCAGCTCACTTCTGCAAACAGATGGGCGACGCCGGCTTTGTTAAATCTCGGAGTACTTGCACGAGCGCGTACTTATCTGGTAAGCGGTATATTCGTAAATCAATCCATGATCAAATTTGCCTCACCAGGTCTGCAGGTCACTGAGAGTTTTGAAATGTGTCATCAGAGACTCATGGAGCTGATGGCTGCGGACGCCGCTAAGCAATCCGCTAGGAGTGGAAAAAAGAAGCTGGCAGCTGATCCGCTTTTCCAATCCCTCATCATGTCGATAAGCGAGTTAAAGCATGCCAACGGCTTTATCGTGCATCCAAAAATGGACAAGCTTAAAACTCTGCTGCTTCAACATTTCTCATCGGTTTTGGAGGGTCAGACTGCTTCAAAAGTCATGGTGTTTGCATCATACCGGCCCGTTGTGGAGCAGATTGTGGAACATCTCAATGAACAGAAGCCCCTAATCCGCGCACATCGGTTCATCGGTCAAGCTGCATCAAAGGAGGGCGTGAAAGGCTTGACACAAAAAGAGCAACTCCAGGTATGTGGGCTTAACTACTCTCCGTCTTCTCCGCTAACGATGAGTATGTGAGGTCATTGAAAGTTTCAAGAAAAATGAGTTCAACACTCTTGTCTGCACTTCTATCGGCGAGGAAGGTTTGGACATCGGTGAGGTTGACCTAATCGTTTGCTACGATTCTCACAAGGCCCCCATAAAAATGGTACGTAGAACGGTTGATAGCGTCTCTTATTATGTTCTCACCAGCAGCAGCTCCAACGGGTAGGAAGAACTGGGCGGAAACAGGACGGTCACATTATTGTCTTGGTGGCGGAGGGCAAAGAAGAGGAGAACTTTGCAAAGGCAAAAGCCGCATACGCAGACGTCCAGAAGGCAATCGTCGATGGTGATCAGCTGGTGCTCTATAATGATATTGAGCATCTCATCCCTGATACCATTCGGCCAGAGGTCTGCGAAAAGGTAATGCCTATCGAACCGTATGTCCCCCTATCGGGAGCGTTGAAGAAGCGGAACGGTGGACTGCCTCGCAGTATGCCTGCTGGCGGAATCGAGGGCTTTGTGACGGCCAAGACTTTGGTCAATGGATCGGTTGCGTCGAAACCGAAGTCGACTTCAAAACGAGTTAAGTCCACTCTTGATATGAATGCTGTCACCGACAGCGGAGACGATGAAAGCGATATGGACCTTGATGCCGCTCTTGCCGCTAGAGTTCACTCTCCAGTATTGAAGAGGATAAATTCGGACCATGAGTCTGAAGAGCCTCCCAAGAAAAAGAGAAAGCCAAAAAAGAAGTCGGATGAATCTTCAGACCCAGTCAGACCAAAACCAAGGCCAAACTTCCAAGAATTCTAGAGTTTTCTCAGGCTTTACAAGTGCCAACGCGGTGGCGCGACTCCGGGTGGTAAGAGCGACAATCCCTCGAGTGCTTCGGGATTACCGTCGAGGGAAAGCTCCGGAACGCTACAATCAGATTCGGACATCGAAATCCTTTCTAATGATCCCAACTGTTCGTCCCCCACCACCTCCCTTATATCTGACCATCTACAGGCCGGCGAACAGGCAATGGGGCCCCACTCCCCCTTGCGTCCCCCCACCTCACAGCTCCTTCGACCTCTTGCAAATCCACACCATCTCGAATAGAGCGCGAGCCTTCGATGGAATGGGAACTGGGTACCCCATCCCCTATTCCTAGGAAGGAAAAGCACTGGCTGCTTGACTCTGATTCGGACGATGGACAACTTCAGTCAACGAAGGCTCCCCGGCAACCGTCGCATACAAAGTCCAAACTGTCCCCTGACGCCATCAGTCTTTCGTCGCACAGCGCTCTCTCACCTATCAAGTCAGCAAGGCTAGCACAGCAAACTGATCCATTCATGAACCGGATTCTCAAAGACACGCAACCGCCCTGCTCTGTAGCTGTCCAAAATGTACCGGAACTGATCGATATCAGCACGACGGTCGAGGATATAAATGTCGACACATCACAGCCTATTCGGCGGATGGGTGCGAGGGGTCCAGCTTATGGGACCACAACTCCCGGTACACCCCACTCTTCTCCAGACCCCTTGGGAATGGATTCATTACTGGATTTGTCGCAGCCTCTTAGCGGGAACCAAAAGAAACGTGCCTTGCTCAGGGGTAGGAGACAAACCCCATCGCCAAGTCCCTCTCTTCACTTTCAGCTAAATGACCCCGATTTATCCCCCGGGACCAGTAATCCTCCCCAGCACCAGCATCTCGCCGACGTAAAACGAAGAACCCGGAGCGTTTCAGACGGCGCGAGCGACCACCGCTTTGGGATCACCAGAACGGCATGGTTGAAATGGAAGCTGTTCATTCCGGAGACGATATTTCTGAGGGTTGCTCTGGTTCCGATGGACAACGTGAAGATGAATACGATCGGGAATTCATCGCGGATGACAGCCACGTCACACAAGTGAACAGTAGCTACGACCAAAGCGCGATCTACCGGCAAGGGCTTCTCACACAAGCTCCAAGGCATCTCTCGCGTTTCACGGCCAGCCTCTGAGGAGAGGTGCATTCGGACCATCTGATCGGAGTGTTGGCGGGAGGTGGGCGGCCTCTGATTCTTCGCCGAGTGCGGCAATGAATCTGAGCGAGGATCAGTACTCCATTGGGAGCTTTGTGGCGGCGGATGATGAACCGGTATCGTATTTCAGCGATGAATAGACGCTTCAGCGCTTTAATGCCTCGAACGTCATTTTGATTGTAATTTTGGACGGTCTCTTTAATTCTGTACAGTACATACCTTTCGTCTTCGACTTTACTGAACATGATGCAGCAGCGCCATGCAAAGATGTGCGTTTCTTCTGGGTCGGAGCTAGTGTCTAGTCCTCAACGGGCCCAGTCATGAAGCGGAGCTTGAACCCGTGGATTCCCTGTTCCGGAACTCGGGTGGTCCCGAATAGTCGGGATATAACTTGCTTATGACGATTGCGCAACTCAGTTTCCGACAGCTCCCATTCCCAAAGGCGAGCGTTCACTAGCTGCGAAACTTGCTTCAAACAGAAAAGATGTCGCATCACCCACCTTCTCCGCCAGTGCTGCACTCGTTTGCAACGAATGAAGAGCTTGTGAACGCTCTCGCAAATTACATTCTGATTGCTCAAGCCGAGGCGATCGAAAAGAAGGGAAGGTTCTCTGTCGCGATCAGTGGTGGATCACTCCCCAACAGCTGAGCGGACTGATCGGCTCGAATGCCAGATGGGACAAATGGTGAGCAGCGTTGGTGACTTCTGCCTCAAGGCCCCTTTTCCCGTTTACTAAGCTGACCGTGATTCATTCTAACAAATTATAGGCACATCTACTTCTCTGATGAGCGTCTTGTCTCACTCGATTCTCCCGACTCCAATTATAAGCTTGTGGTGGACGAGGTCGTTTCGAAGACGCCTATTCCAAGGAGCAATGTTCACCCCATCGACGCTTCCCTCCTGGACGATATCGAGGAACTCACAGACGACTACGAGCAACAGCTCGTCGAATTCTTTGTATCGAAGGATTCGGCGCGTTTCCCCGTTTTCGATCTCATTCTGCTCGGTATGGGGCCGGACGGACATACTGCTTCTCTGTTCCCTGGTCACGACCTTCTAAGTGAATCTTCAAGATGGGTTGCATATATTGAAGATTCTCCCAAGCCTCCACCGAAACGGATCACTCTCACGTTGCCTGTTATTAATCATGCGGCTAGAGTGGTCTTTGTCGCTGCAGGAGAATCGAAACAAGATGTGCTCGCTACGGTTTTGGATCAGCCTGAGGCAGGACTGCCCAGCAGCCGTGTGAGACCCGCACATCCCGGGACGTTGCATTGGTTCGTGGACGATGCCGCCGCCAGGAAAGTAAAATATCCGAGGACACCGTACATACACGGAAAGTTGTGATGACGACTGGCGCCGGGGGGCTAGGATGAATTGTCGAAGCGAGCATCAAGTGACCCCAGTTGATGACTTGATGGAGTAAGGATGCTAGAGCTTGCCCTGCTTGTATTATACAGCCTCAAACCTCGAGCTTCAGTTCCGTGAATAGCGTATGACCGTCTGTGTCTCTGATTCCCTATTGTACCCGTCCTTGATCCTTCTACACTACCATCTATGGCATTTTGTCGACTTTTGCCATCGCTGAAACAGCTTCGACATGACGCCAATAGCCGAATTCAATGACGTTTTCCTGATAGAATTCGACAGCATCGTTATGCACAACCTCACATCCCTGTTCTGTGCGAGAGGCAAGACACGAGTCCACTGGCAGTCCTGAATTGTAAGTGCAACCAAGACGAAATTATTGTGTGCGAAAAATACAGCGCGCTGTCTCACAAACCAGCAAAAAATTCAGCTGTGGGCTAGCTATCAAACTCCGTCTATAGGTTAATCGATATACCGCAGCGTTCAGCATCCTATATTCGCTGAGAGGTGGCACGAAGGCAAATGAGCGACAAGCGAGAGATCAGGTGTCAGGTGCAGGGTACAGCTACCTGAATCAATGGGCGCTCCGAACGACGCTATTTTGCCTCGGCACCAACTCACATGGAATGACCCTGACCTCAATTAGCTGACAGTTGACATTCCGCAATGGTCAATTTAATTCTGGAACTGGGCAGACGGTGCGAGGGTATGCAATTAGTGGGAAAGGCGAGGCCAATATGATTTGGCAGTCTATTGGGGTAGGCGGGAATCACAACCGGGGCTGAGAAGCCTTGCATTCGACAAAATTAGTCATGATTCTTTTCACTAGATATAAAAATTGGCATGTTCCAATTTAGTGATTTGGGGTGTGTTTGTTTAACCAATGACAAGGATTGAGGACATGAAAGGAGTTTAGATGATGAGGACCTCAATAGTATTCATCGGCTCCAGAAAGTAATCAAGAATACAGGGATTAGACCCTCAAACAAATAAACCAATTAGAACGACTCACATTCACGATTAATATCCTCTCTGCGTCTATCATGAGCGACGGCCAGCCCTGGAATGGTTCGTCACTCATGACATAGCGATACGGGAGTCCACTAACGACCCTATGAGCAAAGAGGCGTCCATGTAGTGGTACCGTTCGTTCGGGGTGAGACACCATCCGGCCTGAAATCCTATGATCCTTGGAGACCCTTGATGGCTTACTGGAGTGTGATGCCGAGAGCTTCTTGTCGCCACTGCATTGAGAGCCATTCATGTCTGCGCTCCCGGTACTTTTATCGGACATATTCTCATCAGCCAACTCGCCCAAGTCATATTCGCTCCTTTCAGCAAGTGATCCAGCGCCGACGGAATAAGGGTTAAAATCTAGCAAGTGAAGATGGAAGCAAGACTCCCGACACTCTGGTCGGTACCCGCGTACGCTAAAGATAAATCGGTTCATGAAGATATGGCATGAGCTAGCGGAGATCTGCACCAGGCGCGCAGAACGGCATCCCCAGTCATCCCATGAGACATGGACAGGAAGCATGTGGGCAGCGGCGGCACAAGAATTATCGGATGTCTCCCTACTTGTCCGAACATCACGCTCGAAACGTTTGGTCATGCGATAAATATCGGAAGGAGCAACGAATATCTTGTCATCAAACGGCACGAGCGAATACCCTAGACGAAGCGAGACAATAGCCACTCTGAATCATCTGCTAGGACGGACGGGTGGCCCGTTGGTGGGCCAGGCTTGTTTCGGTGGGTTGGAGGAATTCGTGGCTGGAACTGATGAAATAGGTGGAAAGAATGCATTTGGAACGGATTTGTCCGTCTGTGTTTCTTTTGTGGATAAGATTTCGTATTCTGGCGCTTCGAAGATGGGATTAGGCTCGCAGCGCAACGGAAGGTCATAAATTTTCGAGGACGACTGGGGCAATTGAAAGGTCGCGACATGCTGAGATGGAAGGCAAGGTTTGGTAGGGAGTCCTTCGTAGAAGCAGGGTCTAAATGCATAAACTTCCAGCGAGGCGGTGGACCCTTCGCATCTGGAGAAGATGAAATGCCGTGGTGATAAGAAAAGAAAAGATTTCATCCCGACATCTGACAATTCCTGCGTTTGTAAGAATTAGTGTAACTTGGAACTGCATCCGCTGTGCAAAGCGAAGAATTCAAGCAAAAATACACATACACACTGGCATATCCCTGTCTTCCAGTTCCAGATCCAAAAGCCCCCATCCGGAGTGAGACAGCACTCCATGACGCCGATAAAGTCACCAAATATGCTGACTTGATACGAACCTGTGTCATTGGGTTGGAAGGGAGTGTTAAGGGCCTCGAACCGGGCCATCGGGTGCGGGGCATTATCGAACATTTGTCTTAGTCTGATAATACCACGTTTAGGGCCCCTACAAATGTACACAGCCAAATTCTGCTCTGGGTCGATATCGAACACTCGAAATCCAAAACCGAGATGAATCAGAATAGGCGGTTGAGGTGGATCTATTTCGACATCACCATCTGTAAATTCTTCAGGACGCCCAGAACTGGTGGACTCGAATGCAGATGGTGGTTCACGACCCCCTGAACCTGAAGGTCGGTCTGAGACTCTCGGAAGAGGCTGAAGCCATAAACAATTGTCGAACCGCGAACTTTGTGACCCGCCCCGGCCACACGCGAGGAATCCATGCTGCAACCTGTATGCAGCCTGCAAAGCACCTGGTTGGCTGGGGATGATATATGTTTGAGAGTGCCATTTCAGATTCGCCCAACCGGCCTCGCGCCTGCGAAGTCTGGCAAGTTCCGTGCTAATTGCAGTAGGAGTGGTACTGGTAGTGCCAGCAAGGAGGCTGATTTCACGTTCAATGTGGTATTGGAGAACCAACGACTCCTCGATAACATGCAGAAATAGTTTTGCTGCCTGTAAGCGTTCATATTAGTCCAATGGATAACATCTCTTGAGCTCTACACGTAGGGTGACCGAAGGGGAATGGAGTCAACCACTTGCCTGTTTACACCTGATCAGATCGCGCAGTGGAAGGTATTGAAAAATATCGCCTAAAATCTCCACTGGCAAGGCTGTAGAAGCGAGCAGCGGTTCATCATGGTAGCCAGTGGAATGGGCGGCCTGAATGGACATCCTCAGCTTTGAGACAATGAGATAATGATTTCGGCCAACTTCGAGTGTATATGTAGTTGTCCGACTATGATTAGGTAATTGTCAAATGTCCAGGAGATGATGCATATGGATAGGCAGGTTACCAGCTCTATTGAGCATATGGACAGATTCGCATCGAATGAGACTAGTACTGTGTTCGACATTATTTTGACCGCGGCTCGCTCCTAGTGGGAATGCCTTCCGCTAGCCGATCTGGTACAAACAAGCAAGTAGTTTGGTTGACTTTGGTCACCCTACATGTACTAGAGCCCATAGTAGTCCAAACTGTTCTACGTGTTATCGAGCTCAGGAGCCGAGTCGTCAATTCTTCAATATCGCATTGCACGTGAAATCAGCCTCCTTGCTTGCCGGCACACAGATGGGGCAAGGATGCTAGAACCCAGCTTCTTCAAACCTCAAACCTTGAGCTTCAGTTCCGCGAATAGCGTATGATCGACCGTGTGCACTCTAATCCTCTTGTACCACTATCCTTCCTTTTTGCGTCTTTGATCAGGTTCTTGGTTCTTCTGCACTATCTTCTATGACATTTATTGGGCCATCGCTGAAATTACTTTGACATGACGCCAACAGCCGAATTCAATGACATTTTCCTGATAAGCAGATTTTTTTGCTGGTTTCGCTGAGACCGTGCTCCGTATCTTTCACATATGATAATTTCATCTTGGTTGCACTTACAATTCAGGACTGCAGTGCCCAAACGTGAACTCGTGTCTTGCCTCTCGCACAGGTAACAAAGGGTCGTGAGGTAGTGCATAACGGTTGTTTTTGTTGCGGTTGAAGTTCTGTGATACGTCGTCTATAGGTTAGGTAATATACCACAGCGTTCGACATCCTGTATTCGCAGAGTGGCACGAAGGCAAATGAGCGACAAAGCGGGGAGATCAGGTGAGCCGCCAGTCTGCAGGGTGGTATAGCTACCAGAATCGATGGGAAAGGCGAGGCAAATATGATCTGGCAGTCTATTGGGGCAGGCGCAACCAAGGATGAGAAGCCTTGCATTCGACAACGTTAGTCGTGATTTTTTTCACTGGATATAAAAAATGCCATGTTCCAATCCAGTGATTTGGGGTGTATTCGTCTAACAATGATTGAGGACATGAAAGGACTTTAGATGATGAGAATTTGGATAGTATTTTTCGTGTCCTGTGGCCAGAACGTAATCAAGAACACAGGTATTAGACCCTCAAATAAACTGACTCACATCCGAGATTAATATCCTCTCTGCATCTATCATGGGCAACGAGCAGCCTGGAATGTTTCGCCACTCATGACATGGCGATACGGGAGTCCACTAACGACTCTACGGACAAAGCGGCAGTCATTTAATAGTACGGTTCGTTCGAGGTGAGATATCATCCGGCCTGAAATCCTGTGATCCTTCGAGACCCTTGATGGCTTACTGGAGTGTGATGCCAAGAGCTTCTTATCGCCGCTGCCTGGACAGCCATTCATGTCTGCGCTCCCAGTACTTTTATCGGACAGATCTTCATCAGCCAATCGTCCACATATTCGCTCCTTCCGGCAAGTGATCCAGCGCCGACAGAATAAGGGTTGAAATCTAGCAAGTGGAGACGGACGCAATGCTCTGGTTGGTGCTCGAGCGTGGTAAAGATATATCGGTTCATGAAGTAGCATGCCCATGGTTGCTTGGTTCGAGGATCTTCATCAGGCGCGCAGAACGGCACCCCCAGTCATTCCATGAGACATGGACAGGAAGCGTGGGGACAGCGGCGGCACAAGAATTATCGGCGGCCTCCTTACTTGTCCGAGCATCATGCTCGAAACGTTTGGTCATGCGATAGATATCGGAAAGAGCAATGAATATCTTGTAACCATGTGGTGAGTACTGAGCCCTGCTCTAAGCGTGACAATGGCCACTCTGAAATCATCCTGTCTAGGACGGACAAATGGTCCATTGGTGGGCCAGGCTTGTTTCGGTGGATTGGAGGAATGAGTGGCTGGACCTGGTGAAATAGGTGGGAAGGATGCATTTGGAACGGAACTATCTGTCTGTGTTTCTTCCGTGGATAAGATTTCGTATTCTGGAGCTTCGAAGATAGGATTAGGCTCGCAGTGCAACGAAGCACCATCAGCTCCCCAGAACAACTGAGGCAATTGAAAAGTCGCCACATGCTGAGATGGAAGGCAAGGTTTGGTAGGGAGTCCTTCGTAGAAACAGGGTCTAAATGCATAAACTTCCAGCGAGGTGGTGGACCTTTCGCATCTGGAAAAGATGAAATGCTGTGGTGATAAGAAAAGAAAAGACTTCATCCCGACATTTAACAGTTCCTGCGTTTGTAAGAATTAGTGTAACTTGGAACTGGGAGCGAAGGATTCAAGCAAAAATACACATACACACTGGCATATCCCTGTCTTCCAGTTCCAAATCCAAAAGCCCCCATCCGGAGTGAAGGAGCACTCCATGACGCCGATAAAGTCACCGAATATGCTGACTTGATATGAACCGTCATTAGGTTGGAAGGGAGTGTTAAGGGCCTCGAACCGGGCCATCGGGTGCGGGGCATTATCGAACATTTGTCTTAGTCTGATAATACCACATTCAGGGCCCCTACAAATGTACACAGCCAAATTCTGCTCTGGGTCGATATCGAACACTCGAAATTCAAAACCGAGATGAATCAGAATAGGCAGTTGAGGTGGATCTATTTCGGTATCACCATCTGTGAATTCTTCAGAACGGCCAGGACTGGTGGAATCGAATGCAGATGGTGGCTCACGACCCCATGAACCGAAGGTCGGTCTGAGACTCTCGGGAGAGGCTGAAGCCATAAACAATTAGCGAAGTACCTGCCCTGGCCGCACGCGAGGAATCCATGCCGTAATTTGTATACAGCTGGCCAAGGCCTGATTGGCTGGATGTTTGAGAGTGCCATTTCAGATTTGCCCAACCGGCCTCACGCCTGCGAAGTCTGGCAAGTTTTTCTGCAACAGGAACTCGAGTCTGAGATTTGCATCAAATGAAGGATCGATAGGGGTGTCCGCAAAAACTTTACCGCACTAGTGCTAGCAGGAGTAATACTGGTAGTGCCAGCAAGGAGGCTGATTTCACGTTCAATGTGGTATTGGAGAACTAACGACTCCTCGATAACTTGTAGAAACAGTTTGGTCGTCTATAAGCGTTAACACGGATTCATATTAGTCCAATGGCTAACATCTCTTGAACTCTGCACGTAGGATGACCGAAGGGGAATGGAGTCGACCAAACAATCTACTTACCCGTTTACACCTGATCACATCGCGTAACGGAAGGTATTGAAAAATATTGGCTAAAATCTCCACTGGTAAGGCTGTAGAGAGCCGCGGCTCATTATGGTAGCCAGTAGTGACCTGAATGGACATCGTTGAGACAACACTTCGGGTTTGAAATATTTTAGTAAATCCTTGACAACACGTGGTCGAACGACATTTCAGACCTGATGTCCGTTCAGGCCCACTTCACTAGTAGCTACCATGATGAACCGCGGCTCGCCCCTATGGCCTTCCCAGTGGAGATTTTAGTCAATGTGTTTCAATACCTTTCTCTGGCTGATTTGATGAGGTGTAAACAGGCAAGTAGTTGCAAATCATTTTGGTCGACTCCATTCCCCTAAGTGTAGGGCTCAAGGGATGCTAGCCATCGAACTAATATGAGTGCCCTCTAACGCTTATAGACAACCAAACTGTTTCTACGTGTTATCGAGGAGTCTTTAATTCTTCAATATCACATTGAACGTGAAACCAGCCTCCTTGCTGGCACTACGACTATCACTCCTACTGCTACCGGTACGACGAAGGTTTTTTCGCATAATAACCCACTGTCTCCACTACTGAACCTTCCGCTATATCTCAGATTCTAGTTCGTTCACTGTTGCAGTGAAACTTGCCAGACTGCGCAGGCGTGAGGCTGGTTGGGCAAATCTGAAATGGCGCTTTCCCCCGTGTTTCATCCCGATCGGCCGATCAGTGGAAACTGTATACGAATTACAGCATGGATTCTTCGCGCGTGGCTTGAACCACGCATCCATTTTGGAATACCCTGATTGTTTATGGCTTCAGCCCCTTCCGAGAGTCTCAGACTCCTCCCGTTCTTCAGGTTTAGGTGCTGCCGAAATGAATGCATGTCTGATTTATCTGGGTTTTGAATTTCGAGAGTTCAATATCGACCCAGAGCAGAACTTGGCTGTGTACGTTTGTTGGGAACCTGGACCTGTTGGGCTACCTGATATAGAGGTTATCAGACTGAGAAAAATGTTTGATAATGCTCCACACCCGATGGCCCGGTTCGAGACGCTTAGCACTCGCTCCATACCTGACGGCCCATGTGCATATCAAGTCAGCATATTCGGTGACTTTATTGGCGTCATGATGCGGAACCTTCACGTTGCGAATGGGGGCTTTTGGATTTGGAACTGGAAAACAGGGATATGCCAATGTGTATGTATATATATATATATTGCTTGAATTCTTCGTTTCGTACACTAACACTTAATATGTAGGAATTGTTAGATCTTAGGATAGATTTCTTATCACCACGACATTTCATCTTTTCCCGGAGCGAAGGATCCGCTGCCTCGCTAGAAGTTTATGCATTTAGACCCTGCTATTACGAAGGACTCCCAACCAGACCATGCCTTCCATCTCAGCATGTCGCAACCTTCCAATTGCCTCAGTTATCCTCGTCGACTTATCATGGCCGCACTCTGTTGCGTTGCGAACCCAATCCCGTTTTTGAAGCGCCAGAATACGAGATCTTATCCCCACAGACAGACGGATCCGTTCCAAATGCATCCTCTCCGTCCTCCATTTCACCGGGTCCAGCCCCGAATTCTCCCAATCCGCCGAAACAAGCCTGGCCCACTAATGGGCCATTCGTCCGTCCTAGACAAGACGATTTCAGAGTGGCTGTTGTCACACTTACTTTAGGCTCTGGGCGTTCCCCAGATGATTACAAAATGTTTGTTGCTTTTTCCGATATCTATCGCATGACCAAACGGTTCGAGCATGATGCTTGGACGAGTAAGGAGACATCAGATGATGATTCCCGTGCCCACGCCCTTCCTGTCCATGTCTCTTGGGATGACTGGGGATGCCGTTCTGCGCGCTTATTGCAGATCTCAACCGAGAGACTGTGGATGTGCTGCATTTTCATGAACCGATATATCTTTCGCACACTCGAGTACCAAACGTGGATCAAAACAAAGGGGGGCGAATTTCTAGCCTCTCGCTACCGTCTTCAGTTGCTAGATTTTAACCCTTATTCTGTCAGCGCTGGGTCCCTCGCTGGGAGGAGCGAATTGCCGTGTCCATGGGATGGTTTGAGCGAGTTGGCTATGCCAACTTTTTCCGATAAACGAACCGGGAACGCAGACATGAGTGGGCGTCCAGGTGATGGTGATGAGAGGCTCTCGGAATCACATTCCAGTAAGCCATCGAGGATCTCGAAGGATCACAGGATTTCGGGTCGGATGGTATGTCACCTCGAACGAACGGTACTGCATGGGGTCGTTAGTGGACTTCCGTACCGCCATGTCACGAGTGGTAAAACAATTCGAGAGCAGTTGTCGCCCATGATAGACGCAGAGAGGATATTACTCATGGGTGTAAGTCAATCTGCATAATTGATTTATTTGAATCTAATCTCAGTATTCTTCATTACGTTCTGGCCACAGAGCTGGAATATGGAAGACACTATTGAAGTCCTCATCATCTGAACTCCTGACGGGGGCCTTTCACGCCCTCGATCCATTGGTTTAGATCCCAAAATCGCAGGATTTGGACTAACACACCAAACTTTGAAATGAACTGTGACAACTCTATCAAATAAAAAAACTTTTCAGCCTCGGTTGCGATGCCCACTAGACAGCTAGAACATGATCTCCCTGTTTTTCCGAATTAATTGCATTCCCCCACCCCATCTGCTCAGTTCCAGGATCAAACTCATCGCTTCGAAACGTCGGTTGTCAGCCCGCTGTGGCGCCGGTCAGGATGATGTTTCAATAGTCATTTCATGCCCATCAGTGTCGAGGCAAAAGGCTAGTCCGTCTGCTCAAAGCGCCGACTGATTCGGGTGGCTGCGCCACCCCCCCCCCCCGGTAGCTCACTTAATTTGCCATCGGGAGGAACTTCGAACAAGGACGATTCAACATGAAAAGAAGATAAGAATTTTTGCACCCAATGGCTGTTTGTACACTTTAGAAAAAGTACAAGATCAAAGAGAGATAAGGTAAGCGTTACGTATAAGGATCAGCGGTAAAAAAAAAAATCAAATTTTGTGGCTGTCGCTTCCCCCTGGCCGCTAACCGTGAAATGGGTGCACACACACACACACACACACACACACACACGCTTTTAGAAAGTGCACGTTTACTTGGATAGGAAAGGAATTCAACAGGGGCGCGATTATATATGTATACGGAACGTTGCATGCGCGGTTTCGAGGAGCATGCATGCTTATAGTCCTGACGTTTCCACTAGGGAACAAGGTGACATTAATACGAAGAGGGGGGGGGGAGGGCGGGAAGAAAGGAATCTGGCGCGGCGTTCTCTTTGAAACTAGGGTCGAAGCTTTTTTGTGACAGATCCAATAGCAAGATGCTCATTCCCCGGATCTCAAGATCAAGATCGCGCCAACGAGGGCAACTTGACCACGAGGTGTATGTACACCAAAGAAAGGAATGCGTCCCAGTCACTACACGGATCGTATTATTCAATGCATGCATTCATTATACACATGCACTTGCTGCGGCTTTGATGAAAAAAGAAGACATTAGTCAACATCCACACACGCAGTACAATGCATGCATGGCAATCAGAGACGAACAACAAACATACGAAGAAGCTCGCAAGAGAGAAGTCGAAGCGTCCGGACAAAAAAACGCAGCCAACCTTGGGAATGAAAGGAATGACGAGAAAGATGATCGACAGATGAGCCACCATCTGCGACCCGCCCGAAAAATGTACTAAGAAAGCCCACCAACATCACCACAACCCCAAGCTGTTCAAGTCGTACCACAAGACTCATCTCTTTATAGCAAAAACGGCTTTTTGGAACGTGCCAATTAGGTCCCTAACGAGGAAAAGGAAAAGGCGAAGATAAGCATTCATTCCAACCTGGAAGGAGCCGAACTTACCTAATACAGAGTTACATAATGAATTTGACTTGATTGATTTGCAGCCACAATAAAAAAATGCACAGCCACAGCCATCATCCAGGCCGTGGACT
Organism: Cantharellus anzutake; assembly: GCF_015039405.1. NCBI lineage: Eukaryota > Fungi > Basidiomycota > Agaricomycetes > Cantharellales > Hydnaceae > Cantharellus > Cantharellus anzutake. Next base: position 1,652,723 of record NW_024066958.1, read on the forward strand.
TTGTGCGCAATCTCAGCCCTATCCCTGAGAGCCAATAGAATGAGCGTGGTTGGAAAGAAAAAGAAAAAAAAAGTTGTAAATTCTCGCGATGGGCCGGCCTTTTATGTATAACCGGCATTCGTTCTAAAACCGGTTGGGGAGAATTCGACTCCGAACGAAAGTGATGCATTTGGAGGGGATTGCACACAGGGACCCCAACAGCGCGAGGTTGAGGGGGAGAAGGGGGGGGGGGAAAGAGCAGCAGCGGAATATGGGTGCAGAAGCCCTATGTAGTGAATTCGGAATCGTTCAAATACAACGAGCGCGAGGCGTTCAATCGCCAACTTGAAGCGTGGGAGGAGGTACATTTGTGAATGATGCTGCGGAGATCGTTTATCACATTCCTGTGCGTTCAATTCAGAAAAGAACGAGGAACGGAATTACCAATGATGGACGCCAAGCCAAGCCAAAAAACCGCGCGCGCCGCTCTGCCAGGGAGGCGATGCAAAAACAAACGTAAATCCCCGTTGATCTAGATCATGCAAGCAGCAAGGTTGACAACAATGCTTGGCGACGGACGATAATATGAGAGAGAGAGAGAGAAGAACGTTCGAACGAAGTTTTGGCAAAGAGCCATACATGTAAGGGACCCCTAGGCAGCAAGCGCGCCAATGTTTAGCGCTCTTGCCGCTCGTCAGGTATTCTGACAGGCTCCTCAATGGGCATAGCCATCATCTCCGACGATCCTTCCAATTCCGTCCTTATTGTCCCACCGCCTCCCATCATTCCTGTGCTGTCAGCAACCGGACCTGAATCGAGAAGGGTCGTACTTCCTGCACTCCTTCGCCATGCCGAGGGCGCTTTGTTGTCATAACGTAAACACCAGAGTGTGAGAAAAACCCCCGTTTTTTTTTTTGGTTCCCCGTTCATGTTGTTTGCACAGATCAGAGAAATGCGTGCGTCATCGAGAGTCATAGAATCAATCAAAAATGTCAGTCATCAAGTCCCATTCGTAATGAAGAAAGAAAAGGAAGTGGGGAATGGCGGGAAGGAAAGTTATCCAAAACCACCCGAGTAGAAAAATGCCAAACGTACGCCAAGTGCCAAAGCGCCCAGAGTCCATGAAACCCAAGCAAAGAACAAGAAAAAAATAAGTGAGAACCAGACTAACCGGTACTGGTCGACCCCCTCCATCCACCATTTTCATCACCCCAACTCCCCCTCTCCCCTTCCCCCGTCCCCGCCCCACTCTCATCCAAGCTTCTCCTTCCCAACTTCACAATCCCCGCGATCCCTCCACTGCCACCGACCTCTAAACTACGCCTCCTCGAGCCTCCACTACCACTACCAGCATGGCCAGCAGTCCCACCTGGACCATACTGTTGTGCAGCCCCAGGGAACCACGGACTGGTAGGACTCGGTGGACTTGGCGGACTCGTCGAACGAGACGTAGTCGGACCTCCAAGATTCAAATAGCGAATCGAACCCGATTGAGACTGAGTAGATCCCTTAGACCCCGTTCGTCTATGACCGCCACCACCACCTCTTTCGCCAGTCCCTTGTTCTGCTTGACTGTCATTCCCCCCTTGTAAATAAGGCAATTGTAAAGAATCGTGCCTCCATTCCCGTTCTTCAACATCGCCGGCTCCGAGTCTGTCAGTAAGCGGCGGCGGTGGAGGAATACCAAATCCAGTTTCAGGTCCACTCCACCCACTTTGTCGTACAGTTGGACCAAAATTATTGTGATCAGGATCGGGATAGGGACCACCTTGAACAGTCTGTTGTTGTTGTGCCTCGGGAGCATAACCACCACTTACGGGCACTTGCTGCTGCTGGTATTGTTGTTGATGATAATATTGCGGTTGAGGATGTTGGACTTGAACTTGATGATGGTAAGAGGGACTGGCAGGAGGGAACGAAGGTCTAGTAGGACTTTGCCGCTGTTGAACAAGAGGACTTGACGATCCCTCTTTCACTGACCCCATTCGGGCACGACGACGAGGTGAGGGAACCGGAACTGGCGACGCACGATCACCAAGATTACCACCACTACCTCCCACATCACCTTCACCTTCAACACTACCACCAACACCACTCACGTTATACCCAGTACCAATCCCAACACCAGTCCCATGCATAGACGTTCGACGACCCGACACGCTCACACCCCAACTCCCATATTGCTGTCCTTGGCCTTGTCCTCCCGCTCCTTGTTGTTGCACCGCCTGCCCAACTCCATTCGAGCCACCAGCCAAAGGTCTAGGCAGAACAATTTCAACCTGAGGTCTGATATGCGGCAAATGCGGTGCACCCCTCCAAGTCGTACTAGGAACTCGACTAGGGGCGCTACCTCCTCCACCGCCGCCGCTACTTCCACCGCTTCCGCTCGGTGTTCCTCCATGCACAGAGGAGCGAGTAGAATACCCATTCAACCGAGGACTCTCGCGCCGCGATCCCACAGTCGCACTAGCCTCCCGTCTCCGTGGACTTCCGTTCGCATTCACGTTCATGCCCACGCCCACGCCCACGTTCATATCCGCACCCGGCCCGCTGTTCGAATACAGGTTCGCACTCGCATTCGTATCGGGATAGGTCGGTTGAGTGTTGATGGGAGTGATGTTAGCCAGAGGGGACGTCGTCGAGGAAGATGGATTGACGGATGTGGAAGAAGCTTTACGCCGAAGAGACGCCGGTTTAGCACTAGCACTAGTGGCTTCAGCTATCGGCGTCGTTGGCGCTGGCGCTGGCCCAATTGGTCCAGGCGGCACGTGTGTAGATGCTGCGGCTGAAGAAGGTTGAGGGTGTACTGCCGTCCGAGTTCGCGAAAGAGAATGCCGTCGATGATGTTGTTGGTGGCTTTGGTACAGTAGCGTTTGATATTGCTGAGGAGATGACGACGGAAGATCTCTTCGTTCATAAAGTTGACGAGCGAATTCTGACACGGCAGCCTCTTCATTAATGGAAAAATGGTCGTTGTTGTTGTTGCCAGCATCGTTATTATTGCTGTGATCGTCGCTGTGAAAGTTTTGGGGTGTGAGTGTGAATGTTGTAGTGTCGGATACAGGTGATGACGGTGATAGAAGTGATGATGACGGAGGAAGAGGAGCAGGGGGAGGAGTTGGAACTGATGCTGAGGACGTCGTGGGCGTTGGTGAATGAGAAGATGGTAAAGGGGGTAAAGAATTCAGCGAAGCTTGTCCGCGAAGTCTTCCTCCATCTCGTGATAACTCTATCGAACTGCCACCGGGCGCTACCCCTACCGCACTTGCTATCACTAGTGGATGATCAGGAGTGGGAACGATGTAAGGAACAGGTCCGACTTGGGTGCCAGGAATGGGAATGCCAGAGCTGAAGGCGGGATTTTCGTGAAGAACAGACGTCGAACTATTGCCGGCGCTACTGTTACTACCTGAATTGGCAGCGAAAGGCATTGGAGGCAGCAATGGAGTAGCTGTGACGATATGAGGGCTCCTTTCATCGTAGTATGGACTAGGTGAAGATGATGCTGGGGAACCATCAGCAGTGGGAGCGTTTGGGGACGGCGGTGTTGCAATAAATCCTCGCTCTCCACCACCACCACCGGTAGCGCTCTGTCTTCCAAACAGAGGCGAAGGAAAGTAATGCGTTGAATAGTCCCGTTTCTCCAACATCTCCGGCGGTTCGAATGGATTTGCCCCACCAACACCAACCACGGCGTTTAAGGAACTGTTGGAGTACATTCTCGAATGGCGGGATACTTGATGCGGTAGTGGTTGAAGTGATGCTGGTATAGGAGTTGGCAATGAAGCACTCGGATAATGTCTCTCATCCACGTAACTCGTTCGACTTGCACTCGGACTAGACGACAGACGCCCACCAGGCGCGCCAACAAAGAGATCTCTCATAGAAGGGAGACCAGGTGAGTCTTCGTCGCCGTCATTAGAAGTCGTACCAGTCGTCGTAGCAGTAGCAGCACCCGTATCACCTTTTCTCCGGAATATACTCCACTGTGTCTTTCTCCGTCGAGGAGGACCTCGACGTGAAAGCCAAACAGAAATGATGCGCCAAAGTATTGCTATGAAGACGAGAGAGGAAACGACAGCGACTGCAGCGATGATCGGAGTTTTACTGCTGTGTCTCCCACCACCGCTGGGAATTGAGACGGTTGGAGCTGGAGTCCGGGTCTGCGAGGTGGTCGATATTCGCCTACTTCTACTTCCTCTACCGCCGCCACCCTCTTGTGTTTTGCTAGGATAAGAAACAGTGGAAGATGAGATGGGTTGCGTAGTCGTCGCCGTCGTCGTCGTCGGAGGGCGGGATGATGAAGCTTGGGATATTGATGATATCGGGTGATGAGAAGATCTGGCATGACCGGAGGAAGATGCAGGTGGAAACTGCTGCGTTCGAGGCGATGAGGAGCCGGGAGCCGGAGCGCTGTTTCTCGTTGTCGTCCTCGGTGAACGCGTGGTAGACATTAGGGGGTTGGGACGTGGTTGATGGTGGGGAGGACAGAAGAGAGGAACGGAAGCGAGCTAGGAAGAGATAAAATGGAAAGAGGGAATATTAAGTGGAAAAAAGGAAAAAACAAAAAAAAAGCTGATGATCAGCCAAATGAACGTTGGGAGAAGTGAGGGGGGGTTGGACAAGCAACCTATTACATATCAATTTGGAGGCGCCCACATTAATGGAGATTGGATAAAGATAACAGTGAACACGTGGGAATGCTTACGTGAGTATATGCAGAGAGAAGTGCAACGACGGAACGTCGAGAGATGCGATGAGGAGGTGGTTGGTTGAGGTTGAGGTTGGACTTTGACCCAACTGGTATCATTGACGGAAGGGTCAATGAGCAAATAAATCACCATTCCGATATTTCCCAATTTTATTTTGTTGGAGCCAAGCGTTTCCATTTAGGGAAATGAGTATTATCGCGAAAAATGGTGATTGGTTGTTACCCTCAAATTTACTATTTTTGGCACCTGACCCGTCTATTTACGTCATTCCATTCGGGAATTGCCCATCCTGTCAAGTCATTTCCCCTTCCATATCCGAGTTAGGGCACAGCCCCCCACTTAGCGGCTCTTTGCCGAGTCAACAGGACCTAATTCAACTCTCCTGACGACCTTTGACGTATTACAATGTAAAATACAAGAAAACAGAACACGACCTCTCCTGTTGGCAATCCGGGTTCAACACCATGCAGGGCCTTTCACATGCCGTCGCCCACTCCTCTCATCATTCCATCCACAGCACCGCAACTGCTTCTAACACTAACAAATCCAATATACCCCTCGCACAGCGTCTTCTCCATCCTTCCAATCCATCTATTCCTCTTCCCCCTATCCTCCTCTCGAACCCATCCAATTACCAAGAGGTCATTTCACAACTCAACAACGAACTCTACGACCTCATCGCTCTCTCTTTACGCGCATACATCTCCTCTTTATGGTGGCACACTTACATCTCACCAAGAGACAAATCTTTCTTACCTGAAATAAACCTCACCATCACCCACATCTTACAAGCCCTCGAACAACGTCTCCTCGACGTCGCAAACCTTCCAAATCTCTTCTTTCATACTTTACCCATTCTACTCATACAGCATTACAAAGATTATCGTTCAGCTCTTTCTAAACTTTCTACGAGTTACTATGCGCCCAGTCCTCTACAAGGATCGACGACTCGGAGCAACAGCACAAGTACCAATGACCTCGCTCATATCTTCCACTCAACACAGCCTCATCTCGGAGTAGACGAGTTCGGTTCCTTCAACGATACCTACCTTCGTCAAATCATCGATCACATTCTCAAAGCGACTCTACCCCCAGATGACTACCAAAGCGATCTCGAAAGGTCCATCATTCGAGAAATCTTGGTCAAACCCCTCCTTGGATCAGCTGTCTTGCCTACTTTATCACAACCTTGGTTCTTACATTCTATTGCCTTGTCCTTCTTAGGCGTTCCTTTACCAATACAAGTAAGTAACATATATCCCCTTGGTGCCTACTCGCGCGCTCACCTAATTGATGCATTTCGTGCTACATTAGCCACACTCCCCGCCACCCCCTCCGCCACTCGAATCGGAATCAACCTCAAACTCCACATCCATATCCTCCATCCTCCTCCCGCACAACATCCTCATCTCCCTTCTCACCTGCATCCAATCCATCTCAACCACCTGTCTAACCATCATTTCTTTCTTCCAAACCACATTTACCTTGATATATACCATCAACACTTTACCATCCCCATCTTCAACGACGGAAGACAACAATGGCGGCGGCAGAAGGCTCAATAAGGGTAATATGAACTTTGAAGCAGACCGCAAGGCAGTAGAATGGGAAGAGGAATCGTCGTCGTCGTCATCGTCACCATCCAGGGGAATTATTACTACTGGGAATGACGACACCGATATCGACATCGTTCAACCTATCGTCGAGCTAACCGCTCAAGTGTTCAAGATGAGAGAAAGGACCGCAAGTACTGCTTTGCTGATCTTTATCAAAGCCATTACGATCTATTTTAAATCTTTCTTTAACAAGTAAGCTCCTTTCCGCCCCCTTGCGGGGTTGGCTGCCGATTCCCCGCCAAAAGAATTATCTAACTTTTCCCCCCCACCCCCCCAACGTCAGACTTCTCCTTTACACACTCAAAACCAACCTACTCACCCCACCCCGAATCGTTCAACTCGTTCAACTCTCGAAAAAGACTCTTTTCCCCCTCGAAGGAGGTTGGCCTGGTCCTTCACCTGAGGATCCGTCACTTGAACAACAATTATTGATGAAGGACGCTTTGGAGGATAAGATCCTCGAGATGATTCCGAGTACGTGCTTACGTTGTTATGTCTCTGTCCCCATGGGAAGTCAATTTTTTGAGCAATAGGTTCACTACGACCTTACCTACTTGGTCCACCATCACCGGCGACGAGGACGACGCAACGAAAGCATAAAGAAGCGATTAGAGACATGCTAGAACCATTAAGTGGGTCGAAGGAGTGTAATGCTCATCTAGTCATGTTGGTCTTCGAAGCGGTCGTGTTGGCACTGTTCCCTGAGATGGGAGTAGTAGGAGGAAGTGGAGGAGGAAGTGGAAGAAGTGGTCGAGGAGGACGTGGCGCTGATGATGATGATAGCGATGGGCTTGGAGGCGGAGTGGATGTGGATGTGGATGTGAATGGAGATGGGAGGTTGGGGGCCAGAAGCCAAACAGGAGATGATACGAAACCGCCATCGGCTTCTGCCAGTGGTGACAGGTTGTCTGAGTACGCCATTGCCAAATCACCACTTGCGACTTAATCGTAATCCATAATATGTTGGAAAGGGGGAATTGGGAAACGCAAAAAATGCAACTGCCAGGATCTTACTTAGCTAGGCTTCTTTAACGGCTTCCCCATCACAGCATGCCTCCCGTTGAAACTTGCTAGGCGATAAAGCGCCCCCACCGATGACCATTAGTTCGTCAAGTTGGATTGTTATGGATGTATGTGGAAAGGTGATTTTCTATGTAAACACAGAGGTGCAACCTTGCATGGGGTCGCTTGCTTCCGCACATGTGTGCTGATGAAGAATTTTTTTCTTTCGGTCAACGCTAGTGTGGGATTCAAGTCTGCAATTTTATATCGAGCCGCAGTTGGGGCCAGAAAAATGGACCACTACACGCACACCACCGAGAGGCGTACAGCCCGTCAATTGGAACCGTGATAGGCTCAAGGACTCTGACCGAGTTATCGAGACTTGGGCAGACGAGTTAATAGGTCATCCACCTTCGAAAGTGAGGAGCCGTTTACCCTGTGTGCCTTGGCCAAACTTGCACTGTGGCCGGAATAAGATGAGATCTAAGAGTGCTATATTCAAGCCCTTCGGGAGCGTGGGAGGGGGCAAATTCAGCCAAGTACTTGAACGGGATATGTAGTGTATGACGGAAAGAGACCAGTTGACAACTGGGCCTGCGCGCCTACCGCACCATCCTAGTGGACGCAGAGAAAGACAAAGTCCAATATCCGCACGCCCATAAAGATTAGGAATAAGTGCCCCCCCAGGAGACAACACATGAAGTAGCAGCCAGAAGGGAAAAGTGGCAAAGTGAACTAAGAACAAACCGCAAGTGAACAAGACCCACTTGCTTCATTCTGTTGAGTAAGGCAAGGCCCGTAGGCTGGCAGTTGTCACTGTTGTTGCCTCTGAAAATTCATAGCCTGGAATCGACGGTTCGACCAGGAGAGGGCTGCATATGCGGGGGCAAAGTCCGATTGCGGATGCAAAACCACTCCTGGTCACGAAATATCAACGGCGTATGTGTCGCATGTGTCGCACAGGGTTATTCTCCGCGACGTCACCGACAACTTGACACCGACAGTTCTCACACTTGGAAAGTGCTGCCGTCTATTGCGCAGCATCAGCAGGCCCGGCTGCTCATTTAGCCCATTGAAACGCAACGTGACTTTGGAAGTAGATGCCCCCCCGCGGCTATGAAATTGATTCCCTGAGTCTGGCTGGTTCCAGGTCAGACTTGTAAGGGAGTTGAGCAAGCGAAAGGTTTAAGACAGTAGATGTCGTGTCAGCGACGTTAACGATCGAAAGCAAGCAGTGAAAGAAGGGTGTGATGAGTCGACTTGGGGAGCGAACCAGACTCTTACAGGGACACAAGGTAAAAGACCAAGTAGCAGACTAAGGGTTCTCATGTGTATCCATGGAAGTAGCATCTATAGAGGCTGGTACCTATCGTCCAACAATGAACTCGCGTTGCCTCTCGCACCAATTTTCTGTCGATAGTGAGGGAAAACCACTTGACTAGACCGAGTTGGTGTTCACCATTTTGGCTAAGATTTTCGTTTGGAACGAGCGCACGCGTGCACGGTCCGAGAGATGGTTACCACGTGGGCGTGGGAAATTATGGTAAGTTTTTTCCCAGAGCCCCCTTTGTCCTGTTCGCTCTGAACGATCAGAATTACGAGATTACGCGAGCCATATGCTCTGGCGGGCTCTCGTTATACGTGGTCGGTGGCTTTCTGCCTTGTCAGGGAAACCCTTGAGGTGATATGCTTCTACTTTTCTCTTCGTGCTCATCGCACGGCAACTGGGTGTGTCACTAATGAGTGTGCTAAATGGTTAGCACGTAATGCTCGACTACTGGTCGGGTCTCAATCTCTCGGGACACTCGCCACTATAAGGCCGTCAAATGCTACTGAAGTGCCCGGTGCACCATTCGCACTTATGGAGTACTTCCATGCTATTCGACTGGCTCACCAGCTCTCATCCTCGTTGACATCTCACAGAGTGCCACCAATATATGGGCCTCACCGACACATGCCACTACATTCACCATCCAGGCACCCTTATCACTATCACCAGTATCAAAGCCCCGTATAGCACTCATCGGTTCAGTCAGTGCTGTGGGACCATACAATGATCTCGACAGCCTGGAAGAATGTTATATTGACAGACACCCAGATGCCACCTCGTGGTTGCCAGGGAAGTCACCATTTCAAGTAAGCCCATGTCCAATGGGCTCGATTTGATCCTTCCGTTATATATTATGTTGGCGCGCAAGTTATCTCCTTAACAATGGCCCCGAGTGCCTTTGTGTGACCACGAAACGAAGCTTTCACACCGCAGAGGGAGGATGGGGATCCCTACCCATACTTCCTATTAGAGTAACGATAGCTCGAGCCCGAGAACGCAACGGCACGGAGCTCTGACATGAACCAAGTGGTTCTCGTCGCCACAGCCACAAACCAATGACCCCAACCCACAGCCCAGGACTTTGAAATTTCTCACATGGACAAACACCGTGAAATTGAATGTCACGTCACTCGATCTCAAAAGGCGACTCACGAGCTGAATTAACCGCCTTGAAGCAATGAACGAGGCGATTATAAATTCTTGTCTTAATGTCCACACCACCTAAAATTAATTCTACCAAGAGGCTTGGGTCATATGGGTCGCGTTGTGTCTCCCTAGCTGGCTCTTAGCTGTGGGTGAGATGGTCGAGTTAATCCAAGGCGCCAGATTAAGGATCCCTATATCTCTGGTCCGTTCGCGGGCGTGGGTTCGGATCCCACTCTCATCACGGGGGATATTTTTATTGGCGCCAATCAAGATCCACTGTTTTTCTACCTTCAGCCTAAGAGACTCATTCCTCTGGTTTTTAACATCACAATTGGTTGCACTGTTGCTCTAAATGCTTGACTTTGCTTGCTATTGGCGCTGTGCGGCGCTATTTGTGTAGTGGGTTCGACAACTGATACGTGGCACACAGCTGGATAGAGGTCGTTTTCTCGAAATAGCAGGGTTTGTCGCATCGAAATTGTTCACCCGAAGAACAATTTTCCCACAAGTTGCACTAGCGACTCTGAACCCTTGCTCTAATGACTCCTATTTTTGAGTCACCGCATAGATGAGACTTGAGCCTTAACTTCTGTGTACTACCAGCCCTCGAGGTGCCAAAGAAGCACTGGGATCATTGATCAATGTTCAGCACCCCGGGACGATGAGCAAGCCGATGCCCGTGGATCAAAGACAAGCTAAATCCAATGGCTCGGCTCGGCCACCACTTCACGGCATTTCCGATTCAGTATCGGAGGTGGAAGTTGAATCGGCAACGCAGTATCCCTTCCTGACAACGCTCGTCGCACCTGGCAAAGCTTTCTGTCAGGCGGTTAGGGATGTGTGACCGAGGTCCACATCAGCTCTCATCTCGGTGTTCTGTCAAGACGACATATACTTCTAAGTCTGCTTCCAAGTATGACGCAACCATCCAAACATGATTATAACATCAGATATGTAGCAGCATCAGCTAGACACTGAGCTTCGATGTAGTCCGAGGCCGTTATCGAGAATCAAAGAAACCTCCTTGATAGCATATGTCCCGCGATCCTTTGCGCACCCGTAATAATGCTCTCTGCAGTAATTATGTCATCTCGCACGTAGGTACTTGATTTCTCGCCTACAACATCTGCCCATAGTTACGGCAGGCAATGATCAATATTACAGCAACAGGAATGGGGCCAAATGACTAGAACGGGAACCCTAGAATCGGAGCCCGATACAGTATATTTTGGATTGAACCGAATTAAACGAAGGTATCATTATGTGCGGAATAGTTGGCAGAGAACGAGGGGCAGAAAGAATAAGGCTACACTAGTGCGATGAGCGGATCAATCACGCACAATGTCGGCTTGTGAGCAATAATAAGCAAGATATACTGTGACTGTTAAGGTGTTAGGTGTTGGGTGTGCTCGTTTTTATTGAGAGTCGTCTAGTCTTTGAGGTGGTACATCTCAGCGAACAGTTGCGAGAGTGGGCAAGGAAGGCTCACGTACTTCGCAACACTCTCCGACATTTCTCTTACTAAGGCGACTGTCTCTATTGCAGTACTGCAAAGCTTGGCTAGGACATGCTCCGACGACGGCAGCTTTTCAGCGCGATGTCCCAAGATCTCCATGATTTCATCCTCTGAGTCAACATATGTCGAGGTGGGGGACAATTTGCCTGATCCCTCCCTCGAGTCGTGGGCCACCCTGTCGTCATCGAATACTGAAGTCATCGTGGAGGAAAGTACCCGCTCAGCAGATAATGTCTCTTGAAGACGGGTCAGTGCGTGCTCAAGAGTGCTCGCATTAGCATCCAAGCGAGACGACACGGACTTCAGGCGTAGAGTAGCTAGAAGCCAGACGAGTTGGTAAAAGCAATGGTTCAGACAAATATGCTGACCAGAACCAGATTCGGTTGCCTCGAGCGATGAACACGCTCCTTGACCAGTTTGGAAGGCTGAATGGGCAAAAGGTAAGGAATGTACAGGGATCAAGAGTGGGGTAAGTAGCTCATTCCGTCACACAATTGGATCCTGAAATTTACCTTGTGGTGCGGTGTACCTCCTTGTGAAATCCTCCAGCGTTGTTTCTGCGCATATCGTTAGCCTTGTTACGTGGTGGATTAGCATCCTACCTACTCCAAGGATTGAACGCCTCCTCAAAGGGGTTCCCCTTTAATAAACCGTCCTCGCGAGACTCGAATGTTGCACCCCCTTCAGAGCAAGGAATGCGGGGCCCGGCCCACTGCCATTGAATGTGATTCTCATGCTCTAAAGCAGGGGCTGGCTCGGCCATGTTCATGAGCCGCTCTATCTCAGCTTCGGAGAAGTCAAGCTCCAAGTCCGTCTGATTTATGGCACCATTCGGTAATGAAGTTACAATTGTGATATATGAGGAACGACGCGTGAAAGTGGGTCGAGAAACTGTTCAGCAATGATTAGCAATATATACGAGTGTTCAGTGACCAAAACCCGCCTTCTTCGCGCTCCCTGGCTTCCTGGGAGGAGTATGCCACGTACAGGTTGCCTATTCGTCTGTCTCAGTAAAACTGCTTGTTCACACATGGTGAAACATTGGTACGCTGTTGGTTGTAAGGTAAGTCGGCGAACGAGCTCGAACGCTTGCGACCCGAGCGTTTGCGCCCAAGACGTGTAGTTGGTGGTACATTTTCGTTCCCACGGACGCGAGATCGGCGAGCTGAGGAGCGCGCTCTCTGCATTACGGGCATCTTCTTGGAATTATATTTGACGGACGGTTAGAAGGAATGATTCAAGTAAGGCTAGAGGCCGATGTGAGCGTCAAGAAAGTGAAAAGAGGGGTATGAGGTTGCAGCCGTATCAGAGGACCTGCTCCGTTAAGCACACAGTCGACACGCGTTGAAAGAGGGAGGTAGTGGGAGGAAGATAAAGTAGCAGCGCTCTAACGATCCAGTGCTCTTAAGCTGGGGATTCAAGAGCCATACTATTTCCATGACGGCCAAAGGTGGCAGCAAAACAATGTATGAGTCAAGCGCAGTTTGAGCGGCCTCTTGCAGATGCTCCTAATTCCTGAGCCTCGTCTGCGTGGCTTACGACACATTTGGTAAGCCATCCCTAATTTGGACGGAACATACTTGCAATTGTGGAACAAGGAATTAGAAGACAAATAATAGGGCTGCTTGACCCCGCGGTCAACAGAATGAGTAAATCCAGATTTCACACTAAATGTACAGTCATATCCAACACACCCAGAAAATGCAGTAGTATAGGGAATATGGGCCTATTCGCACCCCGGCGCCATGGCGATTGGGCGCGTGTACATCCATTGTGCATACCAAACACGGCATCACGCAATACTTGTTCTCTCGTCGGTACAACCATCTTCGTCCGCTGCATGAATAGCCAATTGGATCGGTCTAGGTTGCCTAGTACCACACGCACATTAGTGCCGCGGATCCAGGGACATATTGATGATCACGGAGGAGTTGCGGTAATTCCTCCGCAACCAATCGACAGCTCCCACACTCTCAGCTCATCGCCCCGCTGTACAAGTGGAGCTAACAACTTGGTGTTGACCATCCTCCTATTTAGGGACCAATTTCAGGAGTCGCGATCATTTCACTCAGACATGCTGTCAAGGTGGAGTGCAAGTTCGAAAGAATCCGTCAGTGCGAATTATTTGCCAAGTTGGTGACAAAGGAAAAGGAGTGCGGATATACGAGTCACGGCCTGCCTCCTTTCTGATCAGCAAAAATTTGAAAGATTAATCATCCAGCGTAAATGAGGATATGCCTTGGGATGCACGCAAGCATTTACATCCTTCCGTCAGGAAGCTGGGATCGACCCGGATGGTTGACCAAGAAAAGATGGATTTTGCGCCGGATCTGGGGGCAAGTAGCTGGATAGATCGTGATTGTTGTAATCGAATACTCAACTAGCATCAATGGTGCAAACACGAAGGGAAGTGTAAGGAATATGTAATTGTGCTTGTTTAAGCACTCCGTCGAGAAGCTACATTATCAACGGGGGAATTAAGGCCAATAGCAATATTCCCACGCTACCATTGTGTGGCGTTTGGTGCAATATACAATGAGGAATAAGGGATGAGGCAAGTATGTTGCTACCATTCCTCAAAATGGGAGTTGGACGAATTGACTGAGGAAAAATCACATCGCTGGCGAGCAGCGGAGGGAGCATCGTAACTCAGCGGCAGAGTGCTGGGCTCATATGAAGGAACCCAGAGGTCACTGGATCGAAACCAGTCGATGCTAACACTTTTTCCAATTGAAAATGTTGGGTTCCTTCAACGATCTGTAAAGGATTGACCTTACTTCACTATAATTTTGATCATAGTGATATTTGTTTCGCTATAGCGAGATGTTTGTTTATTTGTACATGTAATCGATCGCCTGACGCGCCACTTCCCCCCCTTGGATCATCCATTACTTTTATTTGGCCAGCCGATTGCACCTCCTCTGTTCTGTAATTTGGGAACGCACTTCTCCTGCTTAAGAACACAGGGAACGGAGCTCAAGATGTGTATCATTGTGAAGAACACCAAAACCCTGACTATTTTTTTTCAGCAGACGAACTTTGTCTCTCCACGTCCTCTCCGCGTCACAAAAATCGGACAGTCTATGAGCAAGGTCCCCCCCTCTAGAGTGCTCTAGAACATTTGAGAGCATTTGAGAACCCGTGAGAGCACCTGCATCAGGAAAACTGAACAAGTGCTCTAGAGCACTCTAGGGGACCTTGCTCATAGACTGTCCGATTTTCGTGACGCGCAGCGACCCCTTGCGGCTGTAATCGAGATGCGAAATCGGCTGTGGCCTGTTCACTGTGAATCGCCAACCATAACCATAGTTAGAGCAGAGCGGGACGATCAACAACAGCACGGGGGCGGATGGAGACAGGACGGAAATCCAGAAATACGGCTTAGTCCCGAACTCGTTGCTGTAGGTGAGGGTTCGAATATTTGGAAGTGAAAACGGTTATGGCACGGCTGCGTAGGCTAAGGGCGATCAACCTTACAAACCACCAATGATAGTTATTAGTGGGAAACCCCGCGACCTTGAGTCTCTTCAAAAACGCGCAACGTTTGGGCAGCGGTGGTTCAAGCAGCCAGATCTTTAGGGCCTCCTAAATGACGCCCAACGGCTGTTGGTCCGAGGGAGAATGGAAGGTTATAGGAGAGTTAGGGGGCCACCCGCGCGCCAGGCACCTGAGCCACTTGAGTTCTGTAACCCCCTGACTTCATTTGACCTGAAAGCGAAAATACCAATTATTAAAGTACGTTAGAAACGAGTGAATCACTAGCCTGAATGCCGGTGCGGAGACAGCAAGGTTGCTGTGTGAGTCGGGGCATCTGTCATGCACGCGGGACACTTGAGTTGCGCAATTCCCTTGGATGAACCCTTCCCCCTCGTTTTCCGAGGACCAAATTTCAGCTGATCGGCGGATCTTCATGCGTTGGAATCGAGTGCTCAGATAGAGAGGCAAATATAGTCCCCAGACATTCAGGGGCCAATGACGATCCATGAAACTCCTCCGAAACGCATTTTTTGCTGGCAGAGCCGATGACGACGGGCTCTTCGTGTATCGCGTTAGTTTGACCGACGATCTGCATCACGGTTTGGTGGGGTTGAAACGATCGAATTTTCCTTCTCGCCGTATTTCGAGCCCGGGTGCTAGGGGGACGGGAACTTGACATTTATCCTTAAACAACAGTTTGATTCCGTCGCGGGGCACATCTACCCCTTCGTCGTGGAGGTCAACCTGGAACTTAACTCCTTCTGCACAGTAGGTGAAGGAAGCGCACGGCGAAATTGACCCTCTGGGTCCCATTGGGGGTTTGAAAATACGGAATGAAAGCGTCGTTGTTGCTTTAAAGCAGCGAAAGTAGCAGTACAGGCCTGGCTTTCCAAAAACATTGGGTGAAGGTTTCATTGCATGGTGGGAATTATGTGACTATTGCAAATTCCACTTTATTTCACATCAGATGTTTTAATTAGACCTCGATCGGATCGGTCTATGGCGACTTTAGCTGTATTGTAGCGGAGTTGTCCGAATTTATTGTCTTTGCACTGCCATTCAGTCTAAACCCACAGGACCCGCTACAGAGTAGCGGGAATACAGCTCATCAAAGCGTGATACTTAGACGGACACTCAAGGCACGAGGCGAACGGGGGAACGGAACGACACCGTCCCCAAATAGTAAGCACTTCACTGCCAGCGATCTTTCAACCAGCATAATACCTTAATCCGTTCCATCAGTACCGTGTACGTAGGCCCAACTTTTCCTTCCAGCGAGGAAGCGTGAGCTCCAGGAAGAATTCATCCATCCATCCACGTCCCCTCCTGGCTCATATTCTGCTATGAGCGATTTGTTGAGATCAACAATGAGTGCAAGACTGGCCAAATTGCCCCCAGTCCCACCGTATGATAATGAGGAAGCAGAAGAAGAGGAAGGAAAGGATAGCCTAGGGTCATTATCCCTCAATCCTCCGGCACTCGACTCTCGAGAACGCTCCACCAAGCCAAATCCAGTTCTATCACCTCTCTCGGCCTCCACACATTTCGATCAAGCCATTCAGGTTGCTGTCCCAGCTTCTGATCTGGATTTTCGTGTGTATATCACGCCTCCCGTACCTCCTAAAAACCCAAACGATGGGAAAAGTAGCATAATATGTGCGCATCACGGAGCTGGTTACTCGGCGCTTAGCTTTGCTTGTCTAGCAAAAGCTGTGACTGAAATGACTGACGGGGAACTTGGATTCATGGCTTTCGATGCACGGGCTCATGGTGAGTGAGTGCAGAATAATAATTCATATCACTTGCCCAATGCGTACCCTCGAAGGAAAGACATACTCGTTGTCAAATCCTCCGTCCGATCCAGCGTTGCTTGATTTGTCCTTGACTAGGCTAGTTGACGATTTTGTTAATCTCACAACAACAATGTATCCTGAGCCTCTTGAAGCGCCTACGTTCGTCGTATGTCCATCCGACTGTGCGCGACGCTCTTCATCTGACTCCGGCCCCAGTTAGTAGGGCATAGTATGGGAGGCGCAGTTTTTACAAATGCAACACCACGTCTTCTCGAGAAGAAATATTCGATAGGGGGAGTGACGGTCCTGGACGTTGTAGAAGGTGGGTTCTCCTGATGTTGGGAGAATGTGAGTCTGATCGACCATCAGGTTCTGCGATGGAGGCCCTTCCTCACATGCATCAGCTTTTGGCTTCTCGACCGGAAGGTTTCCCAAGTGTAGAGAGAGCCATTGAATGGCAGTATGTCCGATGTTCTGTTTATAAAGACATGAACTTACCGATTGACAGCATCACCGGTAGCACCGGATCGGTGATACATAATACACTTTCTGCAAGACTATCCGTCCCATCATTGTTCATCGCCCCAAAGGACGGTGAGGAAGGGTCCATTGCATGGAAATGGAGAACCCCGCTCAAGTCAACTGCACCATTCTGGGAAAGTACGCCAATCCCCTTAGTGTTTCTTTGTTGTAATTAAGGCCCGACTCCCTGTGATAGGCTGGTTTGCAGGGTTGTCAAAGTCATTCCTCGCTGCACGGACTGCACGCTTGCTCATTCTAGCAGGTACTGACCGCCTGGATCGCGAGCTCATGATCGGGCAAATGCAGGGGAAATTTCAGATGGCTGTAATCCCAGACGTGGGTCATATGCTACACGAAGTGAGTGTCGAATTATCGCTCGTTGAAGGTTGACACTAAGCCGCCTTCAAGGATAACCCGGAGAAAGTTTCCCAAATCCTGGTTGACTTTTGGAAACGGAACGAGAGGATCACACTACCTGGTATCAAGAAGGTTGGAGAAAGGTAGAAAGGCGACTCCGAGTCTTTGGGTGAATCTCTGCTCTGGTATCTGTGTGTAGGTTATGTGATACGCAGTGTGGAAGAATGTCTTAGAAAAGCAGATAATCCCCTCTGGCGAATCACTTTCATTGCTGTCTGGCATTTTTCTACCCGATCTCTCTGTAGGCGAACTCAAACAAACCGCAATATATGCAGCACGCCTCCAACGCAACTGGGCGTCTGGAGATCCAAGAGTGTTTACCTATACTGAATTCTCCGTAGCAGTACCCTCTGCTTACGTCCAGATTGCCTGGTCAGGGCGGGAAGTATTTATTGACTATTCGTGGTGGCAATGTTGTGTCAATATGGCATCTGGAACCGAATCTAAGGAGATCGCGTCTGGGGGGCATCAGGGGCAATCGCCGAAGCGGTCCCCAACAGTGACAGTGGAGACCAGTATGTCCTCGTATTAGTCATCCATAGATTTATGCTGAATGTCTCCAGGCGTCAATATACGACTCTGTACAATCCAACCCTTGCTAAGAACGACATATTACGGAAAAATATTCGAAGAGGCATTTGTTTAATTACCAACGCCAAATGTTGATAGAACTGAAGGGTGCTCAGCTAATAACCCAGTTTGTCAGTGGGATGTCTCGCCACTCTACGTGCTTTAAATTTATACGTTCTTCCCTCCCTTGACAGCGCGGCACACTTGGATTCTCGGCTATAGAAGCCCTCAGCGACTGCATAATAATTCAACCTTGGAGCGTCGATATCTTCACACTTCCTGATATCGCATGGAATACGGAGCCTCACAACTTCCGGGAACAACTACTGTGTTCCAAGCCTTCCGACCCGAAATTTCGGATTGGCAATCTAGGATCATCATTCCGCATGGTGCGGGGAGGACGAGGAAAGTACGTTTAGCGCGGGTGGAGGGACGGATATGGGCGGGTCAGTTGAATGGCTGAATCAATCTCCAAGTCACTCACAGTTCATTGTGGTGCTGCGGAAGAGGTAGCGTCAAGATGATCACCCTAGTCGGTGAGAGGGATTATTATGGTGTCCTAGATCTGACGCCGGTTGCTCAAGTCCCCATTCGCGCTTAGGGAGGACCGTTCCGCCACTCTCTCCTTCTATTGCTGCGGGATCATCCCAAAGACCCGACTTGGTGCCTATGAGGACGATTGACGTCCGAGGTGCCATGGTACGAGATCTCCGGCTCCACCACTTAGAGTGAAAAGTAAGGATCTCGTTTTTAGCCAACTCGCGCAGTCTTATTGCAAAACAAAAGCTAGTAAACCTACCTTCGTTCGAACGTGTTCGAAGCTGGGGAGGGGGAAACGAGCGAAAAAAGCAGATTAAGAAAACGTCTGTTTGACAGTGGTTTCGCAAACGGTCGCAACTTTCGTCACCAGAAACATCCCAGAGTCCGAGAGATATGACCTTTCCATCTACCTATATTCGCTGGATAAGCCAATGATCATGTGTCCCCCCTCTTTGGTATGAGTCTCAAAGGTGTAATCCCCGGCGGGAGGGGGGGGGAGGCTGAGCGAACTCGTAGGAGTGCATTCGTCCTGAAAGCCCAGGACCATATAAGATTCATAGGCCACACGAACGGTGAAATTGCCGTGCAGGTGGTTCACTGGAACGTATTGTTGATGTAAGAGATGGGAAGATCACCGGAGGGGAGTGTTGAGCAAGTCATGAAACAATCCCGGAACTGAGAAGAGACTAAGCTGGTAAATGCCAGTAATGCCAGGCAAAAAGTTCGAATCCAATTAAATGATGATGCACGTAGGACTCTTCCTAGTAGGTCGACGTCGGGCATCAAAGGGAATCATGGAGTAGCATTCGCATAAACGGTGTGACGAGTACTTACGGGGCCGCTAGTATAACATCATCAAATAGATCCTCCAAACTCCTCTGCGAAAGGGCAGAGCATTTGAGGTACTTCACAGCACCTTTTGCCTCGCAATACCAGCTTGATAAAAAATGGAAGCCATTCCACTACGATTTGCAAGACAATTGTAGATGCATGACACAGAGCGGCTGAACGTTCACCGTTCTCGGGTACTTCTATCGTTTCGGGATCATCCCGAAGATCCAACTTGGTGCCTACGAGAACGATTGGCGTCTGAGGTGCGTGATGCAAGATAACATAAAACTAACCCACGTTCGTTCGAACGTTTTCGAAGCTAGGAGGGGAAACGATAGGCAGGTGACCAGCCTCTCTTTAGGGGAAGAGGAAAAGCAGATCAAGAAAACGTGGGTTTGAGGGTATGATAACGATCGTAAACGGTCGTAATACCCCTGGCCAACAGTATCCCAGAGTGCGAGTTCGAGAGATCTGGGCTCCTCATACCATTACACTAGCAGCCATCGCATAATTATCACACTAATGATCATGTGTCCCCCACCCTTTAGTCATGAGTCTGTCCCCGGTGGGGGTCGAGCGAACCTGTAGGAATGTGTTCTCCCTGAAAGCCCATATTCATACTAGGACAGTGCACGAACGCCATGCAAATGGCTCACTGGAAACTTATTGTTGATGTAAGACATCAAAAGGCACCTCTGCAGAGAACACAACTTGGTCAGAAAAAAAAACCTCTTTGTCTGCGAAAGCACCTTGCCAACGCCTCTGTCACCCATCTATACTAATAGAGGCTGGTAACCTGCCTATGTCACCCACAACTACCACTTCATAATTGACAAACGACACAGCCACTTCCTGGACCTGTCAATTCCACTTTAGGCTGGGATCCTGCCGTCATTCTGTCATGCGCGCTATTTCTCGAACACTTAGTTTTCCGACAGAATACCTGTTCGCAACATCTTTAAAGTCCTTAGCGCTCCCCATCATTCCTCTGACTTCTGACCCAGAACTTCATTCCCTTACGTACTCAAAACCCACCTCACCCCACCACGAATTGCCCAATTCATTCAACTCTCGCAAAAGACTCTCTCCCCTCGAAGGAGGATCGCTTGAGAAACTGTAGATGAGGGATACTTTGGGGTTGATTTCGATGAATTCACTACTGCTTGCGCTACAAAAAGTATTAGAGACATGCTGAAGCCGTTGAGTTGGTCGGGGAATATAATGCTCATCTAGTGATGATGGTTTTCCCCGAAAAGGGTAATTGGAGTACTAGCACAAAGGTGATAACCCCGGTCGGTGAGTAATGGCCTGAGGGATTTTTATGGTGTCCTGTCCTAAGTCTGACGCTGGTCCCGAGTCGAGCTCAGGGAAGACTGTTCCGCCCCCGCCCCCTTTCCATATTTGTTCACTCCATGGTAAATGTTCAGATGTCCAGGGTACCTGTTTTTTTTTTTAATTGTATTTATTATGCTTGGTTATTTGCGACATATGTATTTATCATATGCGCCTGCATGAAGCCCAGGACCTAGAAGGTTTGGCTCCTCACGAAGAAGACTTGCCACAACGTAGGCATGCCCCAGCCAGCGCCTCAAGAAACGGCACCCCTCCGAGTACCGTTTGCGAGGTTTGCAAGTTCAAGTCCAGCGGGTTCCGCTTTTGTGACTCAAACAATGTGCCTTGAAGCTACCAGCATACTTTCCAAGTTTCCCGCTTCCCATCCCATCCAAGCATATAGAGACCATTCTTAATACCAAGCCCGCAATTCAGAGGTTCAAAAGCCGGAATTTAGGACAGCCCCGTTCAAAAAGCTCCTAAACAAAGTACAAAGGAAAAAAATAAATTTGCCAAACCACATTGGATCAACCGGCTAGTAACAGATGCTCTGTTGCGTTGCCTGTATAATGTCGGAGGCAGGAGTGGAAATATCTTCGCCTGTTGCGATGTATCGCGGAGATGGGAAGATCCCCAAGAGGAATGTTAAGCAGATGATTGAGTCAGGAAATAAGTATATGTACCCAGAACCGAGAAGAGATAGCTGAACTAGTAAATGCCAGTAATGCCAATGGGAAGTAGCATAAATTCGACTCCTATTACATGATAACGCACATAGGGTCCTTCCTAGTGGGTCGTTTTGACGGTGGATTGACTATTGTCAAAGGGAAGCATTTTATTATCGACATAAGGTGTGATGTGTACTTACGGACCGCTCGTATAGCTTCATCAAATAAATTCTTCAAACCCTTCTGTGTAAGGGCAGAACATTCGAGGTACTTCACAGCGCCTATGGCCTTTTGCATCGTAACACCAGCTTGATAGGATATGGGAGCCATTCGACTGCGGTTTGCAAAACATTGGTCACTTGGTTAATTCATTGTATCCAAACGGCTGTCGTTTACCGTTCTCGGAGTCTTTCTACTGTTACGGGGTCATCCCGAAGATCCAACTTGGTGCCTACGAGGACAATTGGCGTCGCAGGTGCGTGGTGCGAGATTTCCGGCCACCACTAGAAGGCAAAGTAAGGATCCGATTTCAAATGTAAGTCGCGCAGTCTTAATGCACACCCACCTTCGTTCGAACATTTTCGAAGCTCGGAGGGGAAACGAGCGAAAAGCAAATCAAGAAAACGTCAGTTTGGGGGTATGACAATGGTCGCAAACGGTCGTAATCTTCCTGACCAGAAGTATCCCAGAGTCCGAGAGTTATGACCTTGTCATCTACCATTACAGACACCACATAATTGTCAAAAACTAATGATCATGTGTCCCCCCTTTGAGTCATGAGTCCTAAAGATGAAGTGGTCCCCGGTGCGAACCTGTAGGAATGTATTCGCCCTGAAGCCCAAATTCATATGAGATAGGATGCACGAACGGCGAAACTGACAAGCAGGTGGCTCACTGGAAACGCATTGTTGATATAGGATATCAGAAGGCAGGTCTGCAGCAATGCAGCTTAATCAGAAAAACACTTCACACAAGCCCGAGGTCTGCAAAAGTACCCTTCCAACGTCTCCATCGCCCACTACTACGCACTTAACGGGCTGCGTGTTCTTAAGGCGGGTCCTCTCCCATCCGATTGGAAACATCCTTGGAATAGCGATGCAACGTTGAATAAGTAAGTATAAGGAGGAACAGTTATGCCTGCTCACGCGTCCACACCGCTTTCGTTGGAAGGAGAAACGAACGATCCTGTTTGAGATGTGAATGTTGGCGGACTCAATGGTTTCCCGAGGGACGGGGAGGAAGTTTGGCTAGCCGCATTGACAGGCTCGAGTTGAACGAAAGAAAGAGCCATATCCATATCATAGTCCTTTTGCCTCCGCTTTTGTTTCAGTATGTCAGCTACATCCGCCTGACCAATGAATTGATCCCCGACAGTGACATCCCGGACTTCAGCGGGCGGCAGCTCCGCTGTGGCGGGAGGGGATGAAGGGGTCAGGACTGGGGCAACGGCCATATCGTAGTCTCGAGTCTCCATCTTCTTCTGCTTGTGTTGTACTTCCTCATCTCTACCAGCTTGACCAAAATGTAGATCTATCTTCGGTACATTACTCAGCGGCGGCTCCGTTGCGGTGACAGGAGAGGACGAGGGTATTACTAGTGGGAAGTAAGAATCAGTATGAACTATGGAAGGGCCTGGGGCAATGGCTTGGGGCGTGGCTGGCGGCTGAGGGTGCGGGAGTGCGTGGGTGCCACGGAGTGGATCGTTGCCTGCACTGTCTGGTGGTAATAAACGGGACGGAGGTGTTGAGGAGGGACTGCCAGAAGGGGCACTGGCAGTAGCGAACGCTCGGTTCCCCCCGCATATTCCATCACAGCTTTCAAGGATCGAGGCGAAGTCAGGTCGACCTTCGGGATTCTGGGCCCAGCAGCGCTCTATCAGTCCCCACAATTCATTAGTTAGATAGGGAAAACTTTGTTTGGGCCGTTTTGGCCGCATCCCTTCGCGAACTGTGCGGACGACCTGACTTTCGTTCATAAAACCAAACGGCACTTCATCTGTTATGATCTATAAAATGGCTCAGCCATTTTGCCGCAATGTTGGCTATTAAAATCTACCTCCTGAAATGGAGTCGTCAGCATTATGTATGGCACGAGGGTGCATTATACTCACAAAGCATGTCATTGCATAGGCGTACACATCTACCTGTAGAGAGTTCGGAAATTCGGTATGATCCCAGAAAAGCATCATCCTACCTCACGGGTAAGATCCCCATTATTTAATCTCTCAGGTGCCTGGAATAGCCGCAATCAGCTATCTAGCTACGGGAGGGTATCCTCAGACCACATACCATCCATCGAAGCGTCCCTTCATACTTCTCGCTTTGACGCACAGTCATGGTGCGGCTGAATTCCATTTTGATGGAAGCCATGCCAAAATCGCTGGAATAAATGCAGAATCTGTTTCGAATGCGACACCAACAGAAGGTAAATACCTTATACATGCACCTCCCCGATCGTCTATTAGTATATTAAGCGCCTAGATCGACAGCCGTGTAAGCACATGTCTAGAAATCAAACGATGCAGCGGTATAACTCACTTTCAGATCTCCATGTAATACGCCTTCGGAATGCAGATATTTCATTCCAGATGCAATACCCCGGATCTATCCCTAATTGATTAGAGATTTCACTTGTCGAGGGATATGCAACCTACCAGTTCTGCCCGATTTGCGTCGGGATGGTTTAACAAGTAGTTCAGTGCATCCCCATTGGGATAATACGCCGACACCAATATTGGCCTGTTAGGGTTGACGCAAGCTCGATAGAAACGGTGGATACGGGGGTGGTCAAGCCGACTCCAAGTTTCCGCCTCTTTCATCAGCGTCTGGGGTGAGTGCGTCAATGGCCGAAAACCAGACTATCCGTATCGAACACTCGCCTTCTCCGAAGTGCCTTCACAGAGGACCTTCACCGCAACCTCTTCGCCGTTCCATTTCCCCTTGTGGACCCTGCTAAACCCCCCAGACCCAATCTCTGCGGAACAATTTGAGCAAAGTCTGGTTATAATCCTAAAATATTCGCACCTTCCTCGATGTCGACTTCAACATAGCTGATTATCCAGGGTCGTGTTTGTTCAGAGCCTCTTCCGGACAAAGAAACCATCTTCCGATGGGCTACCTTGTAGAACTTGGCCTCCACCGAGCCGGGGGCAGCGGCACGGCCCAGCCTCGATATCAAGTGCGTGAGTTCCCTCACTTCACCAAGATCAGGCATACCACGAGTATCCTTCTGGATGAGATTCGCCAACGCTTGTTGGTTAGAAGCTATTTCCATGAGTAGTTCATTCATATTTTGGGCATCAGCTTGTCGTGCTTTGCGATCTCGGTCCGCCCACACAGCGACATCGATCTCTGCTTCAAGCTGTGCGCAGTCATAAGCCGACATCGAACATCAACAATAAGGATCCACAAACCTGGAAGATCTGGAGATAAACCATCACTGACTGTTGGTGTCGAGTGAGAGCAGCGGCCATCCAGTCCTTTTTGAGTAAGCGCTTCCAGAAGTTCTTTTGAGTGAGATTATTAAACTCTTCCTGAATATCCATTAGAGTTCTGAAATCGGTATCATTAGATGGGAAAGTTGTTAAGCGCGCAGGAGACGGACTGTTCTAGCCTACTGATATTCTCCTGCATCAACTCTGGGACCTCTAACTCGAGTTCCTCTAGCTTGGACAGCTTCTTGTTCACAGCAAGTAACACCATCGCCATTAGATCAACTATCGCAACTGCTTGCTCCTTTTGAGCCTGTATAAACTGTATTTGTTCAATGGTTGCCTTGAAGATGGAGGCAGCGAAAGAAATAAGGGGCACTTGTGTTAGACTGCACGCCTGGACGGCCAAAACGCTGACACTGTGCGCAATGCTGAGAACATTATCCACTTGAGGCATGACTGAGGCTGTTGGAACATTGCAAGTTTTCAAATGGGCCACTTATGGGCATGTGGGAGGTACGCGCCTAATTTAGCCGAGCCGGGGTGAGATGTAGTTATGTAATTCCTTCATAGGAACAAACTATATCTGTCCAATGGTTTCCTTGAAGATGGAAGCAGCAAATGACAGAAGGGGCGCTTGAGATAGACTGCATGTCTGGACGGTCGCAACGTGCACAATGCTTCGGACATTGTCTGCATGAGGCATGCGCTGGAGAGGTCAAGTTGTGGGTGATATTGAGTCATCATGTCAGGGTACAGGGACAGGCGTCTCCGGTCCGATCTGGGTATATATCTCTGGACTTGTTGTGTTCCCCGATCATCAGACTAAGCCAATTGCCCCACACCCGATGGCTCGGTACGACACGCTTGACACACCCTTTATACTCGACGACCCCTGTGCATCTCGGGTCAGCATACTTGGTGATTTTATTGGCATCATGATACGGAGCCTTTTCATTGAGAATGAGCACTTTTGGATTTAGAACTGAAAGACAGGGATATGCCAATGTGTATGTACGTTTTCGCTTGAATTCTTCGCGCAGCGGATGTAGCTTCAAGTACGCTAATACTTATGAACGTCTGATCCTAGGATGGATTCTTTCTTTTCTTATCAACATGGCATTCCACTGATTTTTTCTCGCAGCGAAGAGTCTGCCGCCTCGCTAGAATTTTACGTAGTTACTACGAAGGGCCCCTATCAACCCTCGCCTTCATGACGCTGCGACCTCTCAATTCCCTCTGTCGTCCTCAGATCCTTATTTGAGTCACACTCTGTCGCGCTGCAAACCTAATCCCATTTTTGGAGCATCAGAATACGAAATTCTTATCCCCAGAGGAAATACCAGTGACGAGCAGACCTGTTCAAATGCATCATTCTCACCCTCTCTTTCACCAGGTCCAGCCTCGAATTCCCTCAACCTGCCTGAACAAGCCCTGTCTACCAGTGGGTCATTCTTGTCCTAGGCAGGGCGAGCTTGCTCTAGGGTCTAGGCTCTCGCCAGGTGATTGCAAAATACTTGTTACTCTCCCCGATATTTATCGCATGATCAAACGTTTCGAGCATGATGCTCGGACAAGGAGAGGTTGGATGGTGACCCCTTTGCCACCGCTGCCCGCGCCATGTCTCGTGGCTTAACTGGGGATGCTGTTCTGCGCGCTTAGTCCAGATTTCAACTGCGGAACTGTGCAATATGCCACATCTTCATGAATCCTCGAGCGCCGACCGTTGCAACGGGGACCAGATCTGGCCTCCTGCTCCCCTCTTCACTGGCTGGATTTTAACCCTTATTCTGTTGATGCCGGATCTCTTGCTGAAATGAACGAGTTTGCTGGCATCTGTGTTTGTGTTCAGTGACAAGACTGGGAACGCAGACATGAATGACCGTCCAGGCACTGATGATAGGAAGCTCTCGGCATCGTGCCCCAGTAAGCCATTAATTGTCTCGAAGGATTTGAGGCTGGATGGTGTCTCCCCTCGAATGAACAATACTGTGCATCTTTCGCCCATGGGTCGTCAGTGGACTTCCGTACGTGTGACGGAACATCCCAGGGCAACTTGTTGCCCATGATAGACGCAGAGAGGATATTACTCGTTGATACGAGTCTGACAGATTTACTTGATCTCAATATTCTTGGGCCCCAGAACCAGAAAGGCGCTATCCAAGTTCTTATCGTCTGAACTCCTGGCTGGATCCCCCACACCCTCAATCTTCGACATTGGCTTAGATGAATACGCCCCAAATCACTGGATTGGACCTATACCGATTTATATATCCTGTGAAATAAACCGTGACTGACTCTGTCGAATGCAAAACTTTTCATCCCCGGTTGCGATTCTCCCTTAGTACTCTATTCCAATGGGACCTGCCTACCTTAGTACCCACCAGATCATATTCGACCTGCATTTTCCACTAATTGCATACTCTCAACCCATCTGCTCAGTCCCAGCACCAAATTCATCGCTTCGGAACGTCAGTTGTCAGCTAGCTATGGGCCGGTCAGGATGATGTTCAATAGTCGTTCCATACCCGCTGGTGTTGAGTCGAAATGGCTCGTCTGCTTAAAACGCCCAGTTCTTCGGGTGGCGCAGCCACCCTATCTCCCCGCTTTGCGGCTGCTTTGCCTCTCTGCCGCCTCTCTGCGGAGTTAAACGCTGCGGTACATCGTTAAACATATAGAACACGTATCACAGTTTAGTGGTCATTTTTTGCAAATTTTTCTGAGACTGTTTGTTGAATTTTTGCAATTGGTCATTGATAGTTTGTCTTGGTTGTAGGACCGGAGGTCCAAGCATTGAAGGTTGGACTCGTATCGTATGTGACACGTTGGAGAATACCACGATCGGTTCCGTCATTCGACTGTCAATAACATGATCATTGACATTATTGACAGCGATGGACATTGCAGTTATTCTAGTATCTTCTCAATTATTGGGGGTTCAACCCTCATTCTCTTTATTAGCGCAATTTAACGCGCCAGCAATTTACAGATCTCTTGTACGAGCCCGAGTTTGACGCTCCATAGCCCTTAAATAACAGTGGGTTATTGATGTGATCCGATGAATCAGACGAGTAGGTCAGCCATTCCATAGCCCGCTCAGCTAGCAAAGCAGCGGCAACGACGGGTCACGGAAACCATCTTGCACGGAACATCAAAAGTGAAAGGTGTACATAGTGGAACATCCATTATCATATACGTCACAAGTGTTCAATGAACTGGCATTGACAGAAGGGTACATTACAGGTCATATTTGTAACAATGATGTTCAAGAATATGGCTTCATAGGAAGGGTTTTAACATATACGGTCAACTCGAAGACCGGAAGCGGGATGAAGAGCGAGATGTGAAAGTCCAATGTACGGCAGGCGACGAATGCTGCGAATAGAACGAGATAATATGGCAAGTTCAAAGTCGACGAAAGAGCGAAGTTATCATAAATAAATGCGGAGAGGGTCTAATCGGAGTCACTCGAGTCACTCCCGCTGTCGCTCTCCGAATCTGAACCACTGTCATGAGCAGCGACAGCAGCGGAGGTATGATGCTTCTGAGCACCGTTCGCCGCAACCCCGTTCTTTAAGTCCGCATTGTTGAACATGTTGATTCGGGCCTCTAACTCCCGCATTTTCTGAGCCTCCGCATGTTCGTCCATGCTCTTACGCTTGACTCCGCCAGTGGCGGGATGGTTCTTCCCGCTTTTACTAGGCTTCGCGGCCGCCGCGGCGGGTTTGGGCTTTATGACAGTGTTCCAAAGTTGGCGGAGCACAGCCGGCGGGAGAGCATCGATCTCGATTTCAATTTCGTCAGCATTCTGAAAATGGCGGTCATGAATATCAACTGGAGAAAAATTGAACCAAATCAAACGCACGTCACCAATCTCAGGGACACCGTCATGGATAATCTGAATCACTTCCTCAAGTGCCGAACCTTCTAAACTTTGGATGGTCTCAGAGAGCTCCTTCTTCTCCTCGAAACTAAGGACGGCATCAGCCTCGAGTTTCCTGGAGCCAGTCTTTTTCGTCGACGAAGATGCCTTCTTGGAGGTAGATGAACGGGGGCGGGACGACGCCGACGTGACCTTCGGGGCCGATGAAGCGGGGCGCTTAGCTTCCTTTTTCTTTTGGCTCTTCAAAGCATCGATCGTATCACGGAGAGAATTGAGCTGGCTTTCAAGATTTTCAATCATCGCTGAAGATACAGAAACTGAGTACGAGTTGATAGCAAGACAGGAGAAGCACTCACAAGATTGAACAGTTGGTTCATCTTCCTCATCTGACGAAGGGGGTGGGGTGTGAAGCGGTGGTAAGCCTTTCCATTTCTCATCGAACACCCGCTGCATGTCTTGACCGGCAACGTACACCATAGTGCCAACAGGATTGAAAGCGACGCAGTTCTTCATCATCAATTTCCAATCGGCTAGGAAAGTGTTGGCATTCGGGTATTCTTTCTGCTCGAGCTTCCTCTTCAGAGTAGAAAGATCCATCGGAGACTTGATAACCTTGTAGTAATTAGGCACTTGTCTGACATCAACAGGATCGTAAAAGAAGTTCGCGTAAGTCGCATGCTGCTTCTTGTACAAATCGTTGACGATTTTCAAACAATATCGCAACTGCTCGAGAGTTCCATCATCCTTCCGCTTTGCATTTCTGCTCGACTTGGTGAGTTTGGGACGCTTCATAGCAGTGGGCTCGGCATAATCAATATCCTTAGGCGGAGGTGGGTGGATCTCTCGACGGGGCCGAGAGGCAGCAAATTCAGTTGCCGTGGCTTCATCCGAGCGACGGATTGTTGGAACGGCTGTCGAGGAGCGGCGAATGGGTTTCTTGGGTTCAGGTGGTGGTGGCGGCGGTGCGGGTGTGGGAACGGGGGTTGGAGCTTTGAAGAGTGGAGCAGGCTGAATAGAGTAATGAATGGAAGATCAAGGAAAAACCCGGGTAACAGCTCACCGCCTGGGGAGGAGGCATATTTTTTAACGAGCGTTCAAATACGGCCTGAAGCCGCTTTGCACACTGAGAGACGACATGATTGAGGCCGTTGAAGAGGTAACAATTATCGAACACGAGTTTCATATCTGCTATGAATCCCTGAATAGAAGAATATCTTGGGGCGTTATGGTTAGGGTCAGGTTTTGTAGGGTTGGATGCATTAAGTTTGGTGTCGATGGTAGAAAGGTCCATTGGTCGCTTAATGACAGTAAGATAGTGGGGGATGCCAAGGACAACAGGGTCAACGGGCTGATTAAAGGGCCCAGCATCTTTATTTTTTCGTAGTGAGCGGAGGGTGGATAATGCGAACTTGAACTGAGCAGGTGATATGGTGGTGTGAGTTGGGGGAGGAGTAGGCGGTGTGGTGGGTGCTTGTTGGATCGCCGCAGGCTAATAAACGATGCAGTGCATTTCAAAAGGCCGCGAGGACATGGAATTTTGAAAACATGAACAAATTTGAGTAGAATTGGGAATCAAGTCGTCAGAGCGAGCATAAATACAGATCATTGTATAAAAATGAAAAAGTATGTACGCTTACCGATGCGACATCTGCAGTCCTAGCTCGTTTGGCTGGCCGTTGCTCGTCGGTCGTCACGTCCAAGTCATTGACCGGACGCTCGCGGTGCGGCGCGGAGGGTGCGAGATGCCCATTCGGGGCGGGGGGAGTAGTACTAGCAGGACGTGGGGAAATTGGGGCAGAATAGGAAGGTGATGAACGAGAAACATCATTTAGAGAAAGTTCGCGAATAGGCTGCGAGACGCCCGACGGGGCTGGGGAAGGAGGAGAAACAATGGAAAGACTATTGCTTTCCGCCATGTCGACGTCAGATTTGACGGATAGATCTTTGGATGGGACGTCGACCATAGGCTCATCGGCAGGAGTTGGGATTGTTTCAGAGTCTTGAGGTGAAGACCCTGCAACATCAGAACCGTCGTAACTACTGTTGCCATTGACATGAGTGTCAATGGCGATGCCTGAGACTGAGTGCTGTGGAGATTCAAGAGTGCTCATATGATGGTCTTCATCATTAATGGAAGAATTTGGGGAGAGGATGAGATCATTTGGGCGTGTTTGCACCGAGTCAATCATGAGAACGGAAATAAGCGGAGATAAGCGCGGGAGTCACGACACGGGTTCAGCAGAAGGGGGCACGCAAAACCCTCTTCCCTCAGTTATATAACTGCGTCGGAGCTCCAATCGGAGTTTGAAAAAATTGCCACAGCCCCTAAAAAATTATCAATCCTCCCTGACGTCGTCCTACTCGTTCTCTTCCTCCTCCTCCTCCTCGGCAAAGACAGGTTTTGGCTGATTTTGCTGCCAGGCTATGGGCGGCACGTATCCCGAGCGTTAGGCCACACACCATCAGAGAAAATAGGGAAAAGCCAGATCGAGTCATCAGCACGGTCCCACACCTACACATGGGCAAGCACAAAGGCTTCCTTTCACCAACGCACCTTTTGTCCACATCGGATTCTTTTCTGTGTCTGCATACTTGAGTAGCGCTTCGCGAGGCTGTGAGAATAGAGAAAAGGCGGCAGTGTTAGCAATGTCCAAGACCCCGGATCAGGACCAAGATGAACCCCTGACACCTCCACGTCATCGTCACAACCAGCAACCGCTTTGTGACACCCGTGAGCATCGTCCCCCTATCGCGACGGCAACCCATCCCCAACAATGTCTGCAGGCAGATAGGAGGAAAGCACAAACGTAGTTCTGCTGTGGTAAATGGCGCGTCGCTATTCAAAGCCCAACACTTGGGCCCTGATTGCGGGCGTCTCGGGCAATGGAAAATCCAATTTAGAGTTGACAATGAAACACTTACATCCTGGTCTCGTGTTGAATCTCTGACCAAGTGCTGGACGATGTGCTGAGTTGCCGACGCGCCGACTCTGCCACCCCGTCCAGGTCCATTGAGCGGTGCTTCTGGTCTCTTTGTCTTTCGTTTGTCCATTCGTTCCTTTTCTCGCTTTCGTTTCCCGCCTGCACCTCCGGCGCGAATTTCTCCATCATCTCGGAAGCCTGGAAGGGCATGAGGTGTAAGAATTGGCCCCATTAACCCCCTCTGCATCACGTCCTCTACGGAAAGCTTCTTTGCCGATTTAGTGAGAACAAGTTTGGCTCCATTGAGGGAGGTCCTTGGAGAGTAGAGTACTTTGATTTCACCATTCGACAACCCGGCGACAATCTTGGAAAGATTTTTGATCAGTGCTCAGGAGCATTAATGAAAAGTTCCCTCACCTGATTGATCTTCGAATGCCAGAACACCCGAACCACACTAACACCAGGGTCGCAATCTACGCGTTGTTGTTCATCCAACCCCTCTCTAGAAAGGATGACAAGTCCGCCTTTGTCCGTCCGGCTTGTGGCTGAGCGACCTAAGATAACATTCCGTTCATCGGGACTGAACATCGCGTTCCCTTCCGAATAAAGAAGCGGCAGATTTCCACGTTCAAACAATGGGGTCTTGAACTTTCTTACGTCCCATACTACAAGTCAACGTGCTTGTAGCCATGCCCGGAATGAGAAAAATCCAGCACTCACGCTTGATTGTCCCATCACCGCCTCGGGACAGTACGCAATTCCCATCACGGGAGAACAATACCGACCCTGTTTCAGACCCTTTTGCATGAGCGTTCTCAATAGATGATGACGGTCTGGCGTATGTCCCCGACGTTGCCCAGAGATGAAGGGTTCCATCGAGACCGGCTGTATTACAATGTGACAACAGACCCCAAACTTGGAAAGCAGACACCCACCGTTCACGACTAGTTTCCCATCGTAAGAGTAATTACAAGCTGTTATCTTTGTCCGGGTCCCTCGTTCTTTGCTCTTGACAACTATCACCGTCTTCTGTTTCATCCTATTCTCGACATCCCATATTCTGAGGGAAAAAATTCAAAACGGCTATCAATGCGGCGTGTATATCTCTTACCTAACCGTGGAATCGTTGGAGGATGTGATAAACGTATTCGCATCTTTAGGATGCCAGGCGCCGGACGTCAGTTCTCCTACGTGGCCGCTAATCCCACGCAACTTTCATGTGAGCTTAATTCCAGGCAGAAAGAAACAGGAAAGCACCGACTCTGTGCGCTTCATATCGCGTATATACTGGTCTCCCTTTGGGTATGTGTCACTGCAACGGTCATAGGAAGTGGACATGGTGTTACTCGTTCACACGGAAGACAATGACGCACTGGTTTTCAGCGTTCTTGTCAAAAACAAGGGGCTGAAGCGTCCCCGATATGACAAGTAAATAATTCCCATCATTAGAATACTTCAGATCATGCACCTAAACCACGGATATCAATGCTTCGTCAGTCCACACAGATGGAAATGACGAGTGCTCACTACTCACGTAGTAGGTACCCGCTGGTTCCCAACTCTTGAATGGTTTTAGCCCAGCGTTCATACCACCAAAGTCCCATAGCTTGCAATCGTAATCATGGGACCCGGAAGCGATTCGTGCACCGGAAGGATCGAGAGCAATGGCTGAGACGACCTTGTTGTGGTCCTTGAGAGTCAGTTCATGCGAAACGGGAAATCTCGAGCCGCCATCGTCGGATTCGTCATCATCATTATATGCGTCCTCTCCATCCTCATCGTCCTCAACTTCTTCCGAACGTGGTCCTTCGTTCTTGTTCTCTGGTCTCGTGTCTGGCACAAGAGGCAACTTAGTTTTGGAGGGACCTGGGGCTAGGGGAGGAAAATCGGTCGCCTTGGGAGAGGGAAAAAATGACACCTCAGGAGTCTGTTCTTTAGGCTTTGGCTGGTTGAGATACGCATGAGAATAGGGGATTCTGATATTACTCACCTTGTCCTGTCGCTTCGCTTTCTCCAATCGCTCTGCCAAGTTTACCTGCCTCCTCTCGACCTTTTTCCCAAAGGACATTGGCATGCCCATCTGGGCCATCATTTCGGCGTCGTCCATATCAAGAGGTGAGTTTCTGGGACGTCAACACTGTCGCCGTGGGTACTTTATTGCACAGCCACTTCCAGGTCTTGTATTCACGTCCTATCATGCTACGCAAGCGCGTCAGAGACGACGAAGAAGACGGGAGGCAACCCCTCACACCTTCAACGACACCCCCAGGATCCACTCATTCTTTATCCAAGCGTCGGCGTGTGGCTCCTCCAAATGCTCGGGCTGCAGGCTCTCCCGTAACTGCTGCTCTTCATCCAGGACTGGACAATCTTCACCACCCCCTTGGAGACCAAGTTTTATCCGAAGAGGATGAATGCTTAGACCAGATCGAGCTGCATGCTTCTAGGTCGGGGTCGCAGCTTTCGATTATTGATCGCAGCACTGGGCAGCGAGACTTGCAGAACCGATTCGCCAACATATCACCCGATGAGTTCACAAGAGAACGCTCTCTCAGTGAAGAGGAAGATAACTATGACCCAGAAGATGTTGACGCCTTTGAAGGCGAGAGCTCTGACGACGATGATACCTTTCACACTTTCTCGCACTCTCGTGCGAAACCCACCTTTGTCCACCGTGACTCGTCGCCAACATCAGCTCCTCTCGCTCCTATCAATGCTCTTCTTCATGACCTCCATGAACAGCGACAGCTTGTATGTCAGCAGCGGGAAGTTACTAAAAGCGCCGCTCTTACCACGGGAGCCAGACTCACGGTCGAAACTCCAACTAGCCGAACCCCCACACCACCCAGGCCTGCACACCTAACTTGTACGAAAACTTCTACAAACTCTGAGTCTGTGGAGGCCGAGAAAGCCACTGTCACTGCACGGTACGAAGAAACCAATCGGTGCGCCCTTTCCTTGACTATTTCCAGAACTATCCTCAACGGCCTGCCGCGCATCCAGTCTTCTCGGAGCCCTATTTCTGAACCGGAGACGCCTTCCCAATCGCGTTGACAGTGAAGATAACTAGTATTCACGCCGCGCTGCCGTTCCCTCGGCCATCCTTCTTCCAGGTGACTTTGTGGGTCCTGATCGGCCAGATATGCGGCTATCAGCTTCTTTGACCACTTTGCACACATTCCATCTTGTCATCCGACAAACATCCGCGGTGATTACTCAACTCACATGATAATATGCACTAATCGATGGACTGCTGCACCACCCTTTGCACACTTTGCTTAGCTCGCTGCGGGCATCATACTTTATCACACCTGTATGCACCACATAGAGTTTAGTGTGCAGCATCTAGTTCTGTTTTGCAATCAGTTGATTCTGGTATGCTTTTACATCTTCAATCCTGTCTCCTAAATCGTGTTTCCTTGTTGCGAGTCCCATACGCAAGAAATAGTACGGCACTGATCTCCGCTTCGTGAATTGAAGTAATATTGTCGGGGAGAAGTTGCGCAATCCGTCCACATCGATTTTGGTCATGATTATGCCAGAGGTAAAACAATGAGGTCAGGATCTCGGCGAAGAATACGAGATAGCTCTTCTCGCAAAAGTGTCCCAAGCGTTCTCTGATCCCGATGATAGAACCATACTCCCTTCCGCACATCGAAGTCGTATCTCTTGGGACCGCTATACAAGATTTGACAATGAAAATAGTGGGGAATGCGTATGCGCAGAGTAACCGTCGGGATAGCCATGCTCACCTCATAGGAGATGAAAGCCAGATCTGTTTATTTGGTGGTTGCTTGTTGAGCACGTAGATCCCATGCTTTTTCCCGAAGTTAACCGTTAGAACCCCTGACTGCGGCGAAGAAGGACTCTCAAGCACTATTCGCCGACACGATCCTGCAACGCCAAATTATCTGCAGGATTACCTACGTTGTAATCCACATCCCAACCATCCCCCGCTTCGCTTTCAAATTCAAAAGCATCCTCGAAAAATAGTAGAAGATCGTCGAGAGCTTTATCCGAGAGTTTATGGTACTCATCCATGGTCAAATCACTGCTCAATTGAATCGGGGGGTTGGATAGTCGGTTCAGCTGCATAGCGTATACTGGTAATGAGCCGCACCTCGCTTGGAATAGCGCCGTTGTTGGCGGGCTCCCATTATTCCTGATAGCAGTAGTGTGAATAGACCTCTGCAATGTCCGAACTGAAGCTGGACAATTCGTCGGGCGATGCTGGGCGACCTGGGCAAAGGCTGGCTGTGACAAAGGAATACTTCCATGTGGAAAATACCTCAAGGAAACGGTCGAGTGAGGAGTGCTAAGGATTTTAGGACGCTGCGAACAGCACTTTGTCGGAGAACCAAATGCTTGGGAAATAGCGCGCATGAAGGTCAATATGTAGTGTGCCGTTTATGCATGTGGTGGTTCATGCAATAAGTAATCCCTTGATAAGCAGGTGACCAGCCTCTATTAATAGTCCAAGTACTACAGAATTCCTTGATTGATGGACTGAAATACAAATTTGTGCAAAAGATAGATATCGCACAGACACGAATGAAGTTATGATCCTCTCTCTACTATCCCTTTCTTTAATGCCTCACAAGTTGTCTTCGCATCTCCAAAGAGCATGCGAGTATTGGGCATATAGAACATAGGATTAGGAACGTCAGCTAGAAGGAGACTCATCAATACGTTGCAAAAGTATGGCACGAATGGC
Organism: Cantharellus anzutake; assembly: GCF_015039405.1. NCBI lineage: Eukaryota > Fungi > Basidiomycota > Agaricomycetes > Cantharellales > Hydnaceae > Cantharellus > Cantharellus anzutake. The sequence goes on from NW_024066958.1 coordinate 1,689,122, forward strand.
TTACCATAGCCACTGGCCATTCCGCGTTTCATTACGAAAACTTGCTTGCTGTTCCACGCATGCAAAACCGGCATTCCCGATATCAGCGAGCCTGGCTTTAGAGCAATGGGGTTTACTGTGTCATTTGCGCCTGGAAAGTACTGCTGATCAGCAAACCTCAAATAGATGTTATCCTTCCGTGACTGACCGATTACCAAAGTGACATCCGTATCGCCAAAATCATCGTTAATCTCGTCCATCTCAAGAACAACTATGCCAGAACAAATTCAACAAGTCATACCGAGGCATGATACAGCACTGACCATCATACGGTACGGACGCTTCGGCAAGCAGGACATTGAGTTGTCCTGGCATGCGTCCTATCACGCAGCGTCAGTGTTTACGCTTTTAAGCCCCCACGATACTCGCCTGCCACGGGGTGCACACCAAAGCGAACTTGTACGCCCCGCTTCCTCAACAACCGGGCTATCTCAGAAACGTCATATTGCGCTTTCGCCACAGCTAATCCATAACCGGGAGTAATGATGACGGAGTTGGCATTAACCAACGCATCAACTGCGTCATCTACGGTCGCTTTCGTAACAGTTCCTTCCATTTTGTGCTCTGATCCCTCGGTACCACCAGCTGGAGCGCCAATACCCCCAAAGAGAACATTCACCAGTGAACGGTTCATTGCAACGCACTAAAGTTAAGGGTCATCGGTAAGTGTAGTTCCCTAACAGATAAAAGTAACATGCCATGATGTAGGATAGGATCGAGCCGCTAACGCCTATGAGGCTTCCAACCTAACATAGCCATTCAGCGAAATATACCTAAAAACAGATGTTATATATACCGTCGTAAGAAGCGGATTGTTGAGCATGAAACCTAGAAATAGGAGTGGTATGTTAATAAGGCTAGTGATAATACAGTGTTCAGCCTACCCTCAGCCACAAGAGCAAAACCCTGACCAGAAAGACGCTCAGTCGGGCCCAACTCTGAAGTGTTCAATGACTCACGGAGTAAGCATTGAGCACAGTAATCACCACGGCTACAATATAAAAATCATCATCCGAAGGCCCTGGGGAGAAATATCCGAACTCACGCATATCAGCCCCGCCGATGGCAGCCGTCAACGTGTAGCCTTTGATGAACGAGAGAGCGGTATTTCCTAGAAGGCACATGGCCCCAATCGCAGGGACCCCCGGCGCCATCGTTAGGAAAGCACCCATAGTAGCCGCATTGGCTCCAAGAAGACCAGCATTAATGGCATGACGACCTGGAAGCCGCAGTGGCTTCGAGGACATTCTTGCCGCTAACTTCAAGAATGCGACGATAGAACCAGTGAAAGTAACACCACCTAAAGTGAAAACAGTGTTGTCAGCTGAAGCTAGTTTGGCAACATATAGAACAGTAATTACCAATAAGTACACCAAGGTAGGCAGCTACGTAATGCAAGCTGCTCGTGTCTTCAAGGTGAGCAAAGACACTGGCGACACTAGTAAAAACAGCAGCTAAACCGACAACGGAGTGCAATGCGGCAACCATCTGGGGGAGCTCTACAGCAGTAATACGGCGTCCGATCACAGCCCCAACCCCACCGCCGACAGTAGCGACAGCAGCAGCCTGTGCAAGTGTTTCGGGCTCAAAGCCAGCGGCAAGTAAGGACGCCAGCAATCCAATTCCAACTCCAAGCATTCCAAGAGCATTGCCTTGTCTGGCAGTTACCTGGGAGGCGAGGCCCGAAATTGAGCCTGTACATGGGCTTAGCATCGTCTTTGTGAGAGAGGACGAAACCGAACTAACTAATACAGAGTATGCTGCTGGTGAGGTAGCCAGCTTCGACCAAGCTTCCGATTCCTTCATTCGCAGCCCAGATGAAGCCACCAGTGAAGAGGAGCCCTGGAATAGCGTACAGCCAGATATATTCCGGGGGATCACTGGGTCCTTGATGCGCAGAATGAGATACCCAGTTCGACACAATCAACACAAGGCTCACTCTTGAACATGTCCAGCATTCGCCTGGTGATAATGAAACCACCTGATACATTGACTGATGCCAGGAGCACGGAGAGTGCGCCTAGCGCTTGCGGAATGGTCTGTGGCACGTAGCCACCACCCATGAGGAACAGGCCCCCGATACCCACCATCCCTACAAAACCATTTCAGAATGACACGAAGCACTCATTCAACTAATATATATACCCGAAATGGCATTCGTCACTGACATGAGTGGGCTGTGGAGTGCAGGCGCGACACCCCAAACCACCCGGTATCCGATCAGACCAGCCAAACCGAACGTGTAGAACTGGCTCATGAATTGAGCGCTTGTTGTGCTGTGGCAATTGATCAGCACAATCCGCACAGAGAAAACTACTCCACGCACGCTCCAAGGGCAAGCATACCAGTCATTCCGCCTCCAAGTAATGAAACTTCACGAACTGCCTTCTCCCATGGTGTAATTGGTTTTGGCTCTTCCTTGGCGATGGTCTTCGCATCGGGCGCTGGCTGTGATGCTGGGGGAGCTTGGGCTGGTGCAGGTGGTGGAAAAAGTAGTTCTCCATCCTTGATCACAACTGAGCCTCTAACTACCTCGTCCTCGAGGCTGAACGCGAGGGCCTTCAAGTCAGGTGCACCTGGGTCAGTCATTGACAAGAGGAATTTGGTGATATTGTTGGAATACAAGGTAGAAGATTGCGTAGGCAAACGCGAGGGTAAGTCAGTGTAACCTAACAAAGGTACAATAGTAAGTTCAAGCCCCCTTCATAGGTTCATGAAAACCCACCGATGACGGTCACACCCTTATGTACATATAGCTCGCCGGGTTTAGTAGCTACACAGTTGCCCCCTGCTTCCGCTGCAAGGTCAACGATGACTGAACCTTGTTTCATAACATTAATCATCTGTTAACAGAACTTTCGGTCATATCCCAGTCTCCAACCGGCCAAAACACATCATACCTCCTCTGTAATGAGTTTTGGCGCAGGCTTCCCAGGAATCAGAGCCTGACAATGGGTGTGACGATGAGAATACTTCTATGCGAAGATACCAAGCGCATACTGAGCTAATAACAATATCCACTTCCTTGCATTGCTCCAGGAACAAAGCCATTTCTGCTTCGATGAATTCTTTGGACATAACCTGCGCTCGAGTCCGTCAGATTGATTCTTCGCGAAAATCACCGCGAAATGACAAACTTTAGCGTATCCTCCGACCCCACTTCCATCCTCCTTGATCCCTTGGACCTCTAAAAATTCTGCACCAAGGCTTTCCACTTGCTCCCGAACCGCAGGACGTGGGTCGAAGCCTCGCACAATAGCACCCATCCGGCGAGCCGTCGCTATTGCGGACAGGCCCGCCACTCCACCTCCGATGACTAGCATCTTAGCGGGAGGGATCTGGACGAGGGGTCTTCCGGTAAATCGGTGATGTTAAGGGGGGTTGCAAAATGATACGAACCTTGCCAGCAGCGGTAGCTTGACCAGTGAAGAAGCGGCCTATAGGAAACCAAATAGCTCCATGTTTATGAGAGGCAGATAATGGCTTAAGGGGCGTACCAAAATGATTTGAAGCCTCCAATACGGCCTTATACCCAGCAATATTTGCCATTGAGCTGATACCTGTACGTGAGATCCAGCCTGCGGATGAACTAAGTGTATCACCTTAGCGCATCAAAAGCCTGGGCCCGGGATATTCTAGGGATGAGATCCATCGCGAAGACGTTCAAATCTTTCTTTGAATCTTGGAAAGCCTTCACGAGAGCCTCGTTCTGCTTGGGATACACAAACGAAATGACGGTCGCACCGGTTTTAAGAGCAACGACTTCATTGCTACTCTCCTTGATACTTGGAGGTCGAACCTTGAGCACGATATCCGAGCACCTAATAAGTCAGTCCCTGTAGCCACGATCTCAGCGCCAGCATTTTCATACTCGGAGTTGCTGAATTGGGCGAGGTCCCCTGCCCCAGATTCAACTAAGATTCGTGAGAAACCCTTCTTCTTGAGCAATGTGACGTTTTGGGGAGTGATGGCAACCCGTCGCTCGGGCTCGAAAGATCGCGATTCGCGTGGGACGCCGATAGTGAGGGAGGAGTAGGGGATGGCTACGGAAATTCGCCAATGTCAGGCTATTGTCATTACCATACACAGCAAGGGCCACGGGTGTACCTTTGATCGAAGGGGGTTCTTTCCTGATGCTCTCACTTTTGACTACATGATGATCATCGAGTAAGTGGGATGAGGTTCGAAAAGCTCGAAAGCCTACACAGGGTGTCAGCAATACTGGATTGATGTCATATTGATTGAGGTTCATACCATAGGCACTACAACCCCTGATTGCGCTGCTAGCACACAGGTAGCCAGTGGTATACGCCAAGACAGTTGGACGGGCGAAGTCCGCAAGGCGACCCAATCTCCTAGTTGCTACTTTCATTACGAATCCCGGCGCCTGGGAACGTCTATAGTCTACAGTCTAAGGCTTCCAGATGCAGGAATGCTCTCTAACTGTGAAAGTAGAATTCGTTACCCCGCAATGGGCGTTGTGGAGGCTTGCTGCTTCACACTGTTGTCGAATGGCCTAACGTAACGCGGTAATGGCTGCCAGCTGTTTCTGCACTAGCCAGAGGTGCTAGCGCTAGAGCGCGAGGGAACAGAGGTATCCTTCCAGGAAAGATGTTCACGGGCCAGGGCGGGTTAAATGAGCAATTTCCCATCAACTCGGGTAGAACTATTCAATTTCATTGAAATGACCGATATGCGGCACAACTCGTATGTGAATGGAGTCCGCAAGAATACACGAAGTGATAATTATGTAAGTACAAAGGGTGGTTGGTTCAGGAGGAAATGTGATGGCTAAAATCTGCGGGCATACGAGAGCTCAGAGGTCCAGCAGAATGGTAAACATCGTTGTTGCTTACCTTGTAATGAACGTACCAATGATTCCGTAGATCTCTCTAGGCTCAGGGTCGCTTCCGAAGAAGGCCCCTCATCTGGAGGTGGGTCATACGAGAAAGAACCATCGGAGGATACAATCAATTTGTTCAGTAGTTGACTTGTCGGCATATAATCCTCAGACGCCTTGGCACGCTTCGAGAGATGGTCATCCGTGGTTATCTCGTTTTGTTCGTTTTGCTTGCGTTTCCGGGCAAGGAAAGCAAGGTATTCCAGGCTATATCTCGGTCTATATGCCGAAGGGTCCGGAGCCACAATGGGAGCACCGGAGAACCAAAGAAGGTTCCCAGTTTTTGGATCACGATCAAACTTCTCCACTGAACGTAATGGGATTGAGAATTGTGCCAGTAAAGTACAACACACAACATACCAGTCTCTTTGGGAAGTGCAACAATCTTCGCATCTTTGAGATAGGCAGCACCACCACCAGCTGCAATGACAGACCGATCATCTATCTTACGTTTGTGATGATGATGGGTTGCTTGCTTGCTGGAAACCCCTCGAGTCCTGGGAATATATCTGACGATGACCTCAGTAGGTCCCGCTGTTTTGTTACCGTGATCTACTTCAGGGTCTTCTTTTCCCAGCCCAGTAGTGAGAAGGGGAGGGAGCCCATTTGAGAGCGCCCCTGGACCAATGCCCGTCCTGCTCAAACCCTTTCCTGCACCGATAACGAACGGACTAAGAACGTTCTCCGGATGGACAGTGGAGTCAAGCAAAATGCTATCATATGGAAGAATAGGCATGATAGAGTTGCGATCCTTCGCGGCCTCTTGCACCTTCTGTGGTATGCACTTTACCCAGTCTTCAATCTTGGAGAAGGATCGCTCTTGTTCATTATACCATGATTCGCATACGTATAAAGGCCATCCGGGATACCAGGAAGGTCGGAGCGGCCGTCCACGGACATATCTTTCATGAAACTGAAGGCCAATTTTTTCTATTATATCTTCGGCTGAGTGTTCACTAAAGAAGTCTACCGAAGAGGACGGTGAGCACACATAGATATACTCGGGACTGGACGAATCAAACCAGTTGCAAACACCTCGCTTTCGTAAAATCTACGATCCCTAGGGTGAATAGTCTGCTCCGGCCGAAGATACCAGCGAACATGTACATATTGTCTGTTGGGGTCTCTTGAGAAAGAATTCAATAGGTAAGCATACAAACACAATGTGACTCAAGTTTGCTCACCTTTTCAGCGAGTAGGTGCGGAAGATTTGGCCAACGATAGGCTTTCTTGCATCATCGGGATTCATGAGGTGTACGTAGTCACCACACTGATATGTTTGTCCCTTGTGCGTCACGCGCTCGATGGGATCCTCGTCTTGGATGAAGGGGTGGGCTTTGGATTTTCCCTTCTTCCGACCAGGCCCGGAGTCTGTTGAGGAAAAATTGTATGCGGCACGAGTCATGGCGGGAACCCGAGATGCTATTGAAGACGTGAGATGATGGTACATCCTCTGGGAGCATGATGAGCTCGTGAAGGGACTAGTGTAAATCGGGACAACTTGCCTGTAATAGAAGGACGCGCCCGTAATTATCCTCATCAACCTTATAATACACTCGTCGGCCCTTCTCGAACAGGCGATATAGGTCTTGATCAAATGCTTGGGCCGTAGTGTAGTGCCCCCCAAGCGCTCGATCCTCAATCAAAATGAACGATATGGGATCCTTTGACAAGGCGTGTTTACCAAATCATGAGCAGGAAATACACTAGCTCCGTACCTTGTGATACAAATGAGGGATATTTGTTGACTCAGCTAATCGTTCGAGGGAATCCGCTGGCCGATCACCGGATCTACCAAAGGTTCGGAAAAGACGGTTTCCTAAGGATCCGTGAAAAACGTACGTCGCTTCTCGGTAATTTTTCAGCAGAAGGATTATCTCGACATATTTGGTATGTGGATCCTTGAAGCACACAATAAGCACTATTCAGCATCGTTAATACTGACCTCTTACCCCTTTTACTGGAGCCATCCATCCATTATCAACTCCTCCACTCGTGCTTGGCCCAGGCCAGTTCCCGAGTCTTGCTTCTATTCGGCGAACAAGCCCCTCCGAAGTAGTGTCACTGTCTTCCTCATCTCGATGTTCACATTTTCAATCACCGTGTCATCCCTAGAAGAGCTGGCACCGGATGCACGAGGAGGAACAACCGGATTGGGGGCACTAGAGTTGACCCTTGGAATCTCGGCATGCGACAAGGTAGGCGTTACGACTGGAGATGATTTTCCTTTTATGCTAGGAGCTGATGGGGGGGCAGGAGTCGGGGATGAAGCCGGGCCAACGGAAGTCTTAGATCGAGATCGAGGCTGAAGGGATGGTTTTGAAGCCCATTCTTGCTCCAAGACGCTCTGGAAGCATCGATCTATCACACCGCTTATCGGAGCAAAAAAAATCACAAGCCACGTACCTGCAACGTCCTCGCATCCAGCGTGATGGCAGAGCCTTCCTCATTGAAGTGTAAGCTAGATGGATATGGTCAAAGCATGTAACGAGCCAACCATTTAAATAGTTAGCTCACGCATTCTTAAATATCAGGTCCAAATCTGTACGAGTCTGCTCGACATTTGACAATTTATTTTTCTCCACATCGGCCTAATGGACCAAACGCTCAGCAGTTCGAAGGTGAGCAGCCTGCAGTAAGCAATGCACCTTGACAGACTCTAGACTTCTTGGCTGAGGGATTACGTCGTAGTAGGCCTTCCAGGCGACAGGGTCTGGTAAGGTACGGAACATTTGGGAGACAAGCCGTCTCCCAGATGTGTGGTTCCAGAGCTTATCAATAATTTGCAAGACATCTTGTTTTTGTGCAGAAGTCAAGCCCATTGTCTCGTCTATCGAATGAAGATGATGATCATCAACGACATGAACAAGTCAGGTGACTTGTGTCTTGTGGTCGTTGACCCCTTCCCCACATAACCCCAAGCGGTCGGGCGTACGCTATTTCCCCTTTCCGGCGTTCCCTACATTCCTTCATACGCTAGGCGGCTTCCTTTTGTTAAAACAGATTACCCCAATGCTCGCACGCTCGGTCCCCTTCTCATTAATGTCTCGGTCCTTGTTCCCTTTTGGACGGATTAGTGCTGTCCCGATCTATGGAGGCTGGAGACTGCTGCATTCCTCGCTTTTGTGGCACGCGAAAACCCTCAGACCATTCCTCTTGGCGGATATTGGAGAGGGCATCACTGGTGAGCTGTCATCCGACGTTGCCGCGAAATTATGCCGGTATGTTGACCTCCAATGATTCTATGTAGAATGTGAAGTATTGAAGTGGTGGGTGATTAGTTCTCTAGGCACTTCAGCTTCCTCCGCCAATAATTATCATCTCCTTGGTGCTCTCGTGTGTATTCCCGGCATCGTTTGCTCTGCCCATCAGGTCCATCAGACCCAACGCGAAGGTTGAGGCCTTCGATGCATTGTGCGAGGTCCAATCAGACAAGGCCTCGGTGGAAATCACATCCCCATTCTCTGGCACGGTGAAGCAATTGCTTGTTCAGGAAGGTGAAATTGCCAAAGTAGGTCAAGGACTGTGCATCATTGAAGTTGACGAAGATGGTGTGGACGATAGCACATCGAGTGACCCTGTCGCTAGGGAGCATGTCGATACTATTTCAGTGACTACCGATACCAATGACGCGTCCCCATCCTCAGACTACAGCCAGCCGTCCCCCGCCATCGAGGAACCTCTGGTGCGGCCTCGCAGACACCATCCTCTAGATCCTTCAAAACCGCCGTCCTCACCGTCCAAATTATCATCACATCCTCAGATCATCTCGTCCTTATCGACTCACTTCGCTCCAGCCCCAAACACACTCGCGGCCCCGTCAGTCCGCCACCTTGCTCGTAAGAGTGGAATTGAGGATATTTCCGTGATCAAAGGCACGGGAAGGAACGGACGCATAGAGAAAGTGGATGTGGAACGGTATCTTTCCCAGGGAATCGAGAAGGTTAACGCGTTTCCAACTGCCGGCGCTTCCCCTGCATCGGGCCAAGTACAGATGCTGGAGTTAGGGCGTACGAGATGGGCAATGTATAAGGCTATGACAAAGGCGAGTCCTTCGGTGGTTCTACTGGCTGTTCGTCTCTTCTCACTTGCAAATGCAGAGCCTTGAGATCCCTCACTTTGGTTACTCGAGTATTCTTGACCTAACAGAAATTCACAACTCCCTCCCAATCTTGAATGCCCACATTCCGCTAGCCTTCAACCCGCCACCACCCTCCAAGCATGCCCCTCTAGTCTCGCCTGACGCCATCTTCCCCCCCTCCCAGCCCATCCAGCAACAATCATCCTCACACGATGCCACGCTTTGGCAATTCAACAAACTCACCTATCTCCCCTTTCTCCTCAAGACCCTTTCCCGCGCAATGCTCGAATGGCCCATCTTCCGGACCACAATTTCTCACACACAATCGTCGTCGGCCTCTTCCTCGTCACCCGCCTCGCCACCAAAACCAATGCTCGCGCTTCGCCCTCACGCCGACATTAGCCTGGCGCTCTCGACCCCTACAGGACTCTACACCCCCACGATCCAAGCCGTTGAGAGGCTCTCGACGTACGAGATTGCAGGAGAGATCAAACGACTTACCGAGCTTGGGCGGCGCATACCCAGCGCTTTAAGCAGGAATGAAATGCCACCCAATGGTGGTACAATTACCGTTAGTAATGTTGGGGCCGTAGGGAGAGGAGGCAAGTAATTTCGAGTCCCATATATTGCATTTATATCTAAGTCCCACATATGACTTCCAGAATTCGCCTCGCCGGTGCTGGTTCCAGGAGGTGGTGTGGCCATTGTGGCCATAGGTCGTGCCAAATGGGTAATGCGCGAAGGCGAGCAACCAGGACAAGCCCAACGCAGGCTCCAAGTCGGTATCAGCTGGAGTGCAGATCATCGTGTCGTTGAAGGTTCGTCTCTTCTATTGGTCTGTTCCACCACAGTAAGTGAGACTTCATCGCTTCAGGTGCAGAAATGGCTGCTTTCGTCGAGACATGGAGATCCTGGGTCGAGAATCCTCAGCGGCTCATTGCGGAGGCCCGTTGAAGCAGATCCCGCACGTCGGTGCCACCAAAGTTTCTTCACTGACAAAATATCATGTTCACTGCAGTCCCATTCATGTACATGTCGAGAGATTATACTAGATTGTTCAACAACAATGTCCATAACTCAACAAGATGCCAAAAAAATTGTACCAACGGAATAAGAGGTGTTGTAAAGTGCGGGTCACAGCGAATGCTACTTTGAAATTCCAGTAATAGATCGGGGTGGTACACGAGCCACAGCAGGCGAAAGAGCACCAAACTCATTCTAAAAACAGGAATAAGCACCAGGCTGAGGCGAAGCAATGAAAGTGACGCACATCATCAGTGAATGCCGGAGCCATGAACGTGCTTCCAAGTCCACCCCCAACTTTCGTTTTTTCTTGGGAATGACCGGAGCTTTCAGCTCAGGCTCAGCTCGATCTGCCTTGCGTTTCTTCGCATTCTTGGGTGCCGCAGGTTGTTGAACTTCCCGTTCGCTATCATCTGTTGCAACATCTTGAGCTTCCGGCGATTTACGTCTGACAGGCCGCCGCGGGCGTGATTTGGGTTGTGACTGAGGAGGTGGGGTCGGAGTGGGCTCTTGTTCTTTTCCACCTAGCTCTGGTGATGCTGCTGTAGCAAGTATTGTTTCCCTCGCTTCTTCCAGCTGAGCCTGGGGAACAACACCTGGTAAGCAGCACGAAAAGACAAGTCAACAAATCAACCAAACCTCGAGTTGACTGATCCTCTTTTCGAGGGCCTTCTTCTCCTTCTTTACCTTAGCCTCGATCCTTTCTCGCTCAACCCGCGCCTCTTGCTCGCCCTGCTTCACACTGTCCTCCATCTCCTGTAATCGGAGACCCACATCGACCCTCTCCCTCCGCAATTCGTCCAATTCACGGGCGTCCTTCTTCTCCATACGATGCCAGGTCTGAATTTCACGGTCCTTCGCTGAAAGTTCGTTCTGAGCCGAAGTTAGCTGTAACTGCGTGCGTCCCAGTCTCCCCTCCAAATCACCAAATTTGGCCTTCACATCCTCGAGAGCTTCTCTTTCGTGCTTCAATTTGGCCTGTCACAAGAATTAGGTGTTAGGTTAGGGGTGATAGAGACAAATGAATGAACGGACTTCGAGATTTTCTTTCTGTCGGCGTAGAGTAGTGTGTGCAGTGTCCAGTTCTTGATGATTCTGTTCAAGCCGCTGAACCTCGGCGTCACGCTCCAGTGCGTTTTCCTCTCGTTCATCCTCAATCCCCTGCACCAGCTCCACGATCCGTTCCTCCCTCTCCTTCAACTCCTCCTAGAGAACTAACTTAGTATCGATTCCAAAGTCGCAGAAGAGTACATTAGGAACAGAAAAGGAATGTCCCACATACCTCCAACTCTCGCTTATCATGCAGTAGCCAAAACTCCGCGCTTTGAAACTGATGTATTTTATGATCCCTCATTAAAATATCAATCTTAGACTGACGGACGAACGACCCATGCTCATCGTAATATCGCAGCCTCTCCTCGTCAAGCTCAAGCTGGGCCCGACCATGCGCAAAATTATGCACCGTCTGAAGCTAGAAACACAAACCATAAAATCAATTATACACCGACATACCCGGGAAAAGAAAACAAGGAGAAATGGAACGCACCGCATCACATATATCCATCCATTGTTTCTTCTCAACGCCGAACGCCTCTTTGACCTCCTTCAGAGCAATAATCTTTGACTGCTCTACTTCCTTCGCAAATTTCAGCACCTTGTCCCTCTCCGCGATGACTTCCCTAATCCGTTCATCATAATACGCAATACGGGCCTCAGTAGGATCAGAAGCAGGAGAACGGAATGTCTCCAATCCGTTGAACCGCGGTTTGCTGTTGCCATTGGCGGCAGGAGATTGGCCCCGTTTAGTCGTGGATAATGGAATAGGCTGAGGCAACTCTACAGGACCAACAGAACGCGCTCGTGAAGATTCGCGCAGCGTTGAGTCAGATACAATACTTGTTCTCCCCTTTCCAAAGCCGTTCTGAGACGCGTGATGAAGCTCGTGGATGCCATTGGGAATTTGGTCAGTTCTTGGCGTTTGTAAGCTCCCAGATGCGCCATTATTGCTAGTTACGACTGCAGCAGCCCGCCGCTTCGGTGGAGGAGATCGCAAAATCATGATGTAGAAGCGCGAAACCTTGCGTGAAACGTCGGTCCAGGAGCGACAGGACTCACGTGAGCGACGTGGGGCAATTCAGACCAAATCAATTGAGCACTTAAACAATTTACGCAAGCTCGGCCAATAGTTTCCCCAATCGTATCCTGCCTACTACGTAACCGTCACGGAGTAGACCTATATGCATATCCTCTAACATACACGGACATAAGAAGAGAAGAGAGACTGCACGCAGTGCCAGCCCGCTGAAAGTGAAAGTCATAGACCAAACAGGCGGACTAAAAAGCCTGTAGGAAAGGGAAAGCTGCACGGTGGAAATGAAAAAAAAAATTGAAGAACCTCCGTGGATGTTCTAGTAGATGTCAGCGTGAGGCTGGCCCACCGATCGACAATGGCTGCGCACCCGCTGAGGTGCAAATGGTTGACAACTGGCAAGTTTAAAGGTTGAAGTGAGCCCAAAGAGAGATGCTATGTAATGAAGGTGTGTGGAGAAAGAACTCATAGTAGCCCGCAAATCTTGAGGGTCAAGCGAAGGCCGAGCTTGATGAATATCGACAAATCAGTGAGACTGGTTAGCGGCAATATATCAGCGCACACGACCGAGAGAATTTCACGTTTACTTACGAATTTCCGAAGAGCTTCGCTATGCCGTTGATGTACACGTTCAAAGCGATGAACAGATTACAGAGGCAAATGTCCAGCTTAGTCAGGATCCCTATGCTGACGGTAAGGCTGTATTTGGACAAGCCCACAACAAGTTTCTGTGCAAGAACTAAGAGCGAGAAACAAGCACGAGGAGGATACCTACCACTACAAGATCGATGAGGAGACCAATAATGTCGTTACATTTGTTCCCATGGTCATGAGTCAGGTCAATCTTGATGTCTGCTAAAAGGGCAATGGCGGAGTCAATCTCGGAAATGATTTTGAGGCAAGGTTCGTGAGGGTCGTTCTTTCCATCTAACAGCGGATATCATCACTGAGCCCAGCGACGGAGAGCAAGGGAAACGTACCTAGAAGGTCAATGTAGACGATAACCTTGGCATAGAGGTCATTCAACCAAACCCAAATGTCGATTTCGTTGCATCCTAATGTCTCGACAGTGACGAAGACAGAAGACAGAATTAGCAGGTAGAGGTAAGTGGGAACGCTGAGGCATCATACCAGCCGTATTGCATGAGGAGTGAGTTGGAGTCGGCGTTGATGTCGATGTTGATGTGTGCGAAGAAGTGGTCGGGGAAGGAGATGTGTGGTGCTCATGGCCGCAACCTGTGCCACCGATGACAAGGCAGAGGCGGGCATCAACATTGAGCTTGTCAAGAGTGGCGTCGAGGTTGGTGGTGGACGTGATGCCTCCAGTCGAGCCGACAACTCCATCCACAGCAGCCTTGACGTTAGTATCAGAAGTGAGGCCAACGACGGAGCTGGGATGGCAGTCTTGAAGATGGAGGTGAGGAAACACGCGTCGAAAGACTGAATCAACGCGTAAAACACGTACCTGAGCACTTCCTAGCGTGCGGTGGGATCCTGACAGGAGATGCAATAGCGGAGAGCGGAGAGTACGCGACGAAAGCGAGGAAAGGGAGGTAAGAGAAGGAACGCATGATTAAGGATTGTAGGGAGGGTAAGTTGGATGGGAGGATGAACTGTGGCCAAGGTCTCTTCAGAACGTGAAGGAATGTCTGAGTTCTCTCGATATGAGGGGGCTCTTGAGGAAGGGAAAACAGGTGGGGGATCATCCCCGCTGATACTTATACATTTTCTTTGGAGGACCCCCCTGAATAGGTGGGAGATGCATCCGAGACAATTGCCCAAGATCCAGAATGACAGCTACAGCAAGATCGTGCTGAATAGATTCAAAGCACTATGGCACATCCCGTAGGCTTAACAAACTTGTCGCATTTCCGAACGACTACCACATCAGAAATGGCGAAAGCCATGCAACGTGAAGTGTGTCCGAGAACGGTATGAGCATGATACATGTGACCAACAGCAAATTTCACAGATGGAAGACAGGTCCGTTGCACTCCAAGTTGTTCAAGTCTTGTCAAAATGTCGAAATGAGAGCCCGGGGTCCCCTATGTCGGCTAGCTTTCCAAAGGCACAGCACTCCATCGCTTGAATCCTGAGAGCCCAGTCCATCACACTTGGCTTGCCCTCCCCAAGCCGCCACTTGTTTGCGGAAAAGCCATTCATTCAGTGGGATGCCTAAAATTCATAACTTCCCACGGCCTGAATCCCCCCACATGTCTTCAATTGGGCGTTCCGTGCTCAAACAGCGTGCTACTTCGACTCTCCGCCAGAATTTCGTATTGTTTCCTCAGAAGGACGTCGCGGGCATGGAGATACGCTGCGCTTATATGAGCCTCGCCTCTGCGAAATACCGTCATGTCATACCTTCCTAATCAGTCTCGTTCCTGCTTTTCCCGAACTAAGTAGTCTCAATCCCTCGATCAAATAGGCTCCCTCATCTGGGGGATCTGGAATGTCTCAAGTCCAGCCTAACAGAGACTGGTACGTCCCCTCAAATACCTCTCAATCTCTTATCGCGTTAATTATCCATCCATAAGGTGGAAAGAAGTCAATGTATATCAAATATACCCCATGTCCTTCAAGGACTCGAATGGCGATGGCATCGGCGACATCCAAGGGATCATATCGAAACTAGATTATTTGAAAGAACTTGGAATAGACGTTATCTGGCTCAGTCCTATATATCGGAGCCCAAATTTTGATATGGGCTACGATATCTCTGATTACTGTTCCCTCGATCCCCGCTATGGCAGCATAGACGATATGCACCAGTTATTGAAGGCGATGAAGGAAAGGGGGATAAAGCTTCTAATGGACCTCGTCGTTAATCATACCTCACACCTGGTGCGCTGTTCAACAAAGTATACCTATTCGAATTTCGAACTCTGACAACCGCATAGCATCCTTGGTTTCTCCAATCTAGCAGTTCGAAATTGAGCCCTAAGCGAGACTGGTACATTTGGCGCCCGCCCCGTATAGATGAGTCTGGGAACCGTCATCCTCCCAATAACTGGGATGCAATATGGGGAGGTATGGCATTTCGGTTTTACTTTACTACTCCACCCTGACATGCATTTTCAGGCTCCGCTTGGGAGTGGGACGAGAACACACAGGAATATTATCTTCATCTTTACTTGAAAGAGCAACCAGACTTAAACTGGGAAAACATCGAAGTCCGCCGTGCCGTGCACGAACTCATGCGCTGGTGGCTCGATAAAGGAGTCTCAGGATTCCGTGTGCGTTTCTCACTGTCGCCCAATTCAACGGGGTCTAAAGCTGAGACACTTATTTGTAGATGGACGTCATCAATCTTATTTCCAAACCCGAAGGCTTACCTGACGAGCCGCTTGAGAACGCTGGATTTACCGTTTTCCCCGTCAGCATCCCGAATGGCCCCCGAGTACATGAATTCCTTCGTGAAATGAACGAGGAAGTCATATCAAGTACGTTAAACACACCATCCATCCATTCCCCGGCACGCTCAACCTGTTTCTGTCCTCTAGAATACGATGCAATGACGGTCGGAGAAACCCCCTGGACACACGACCCCGCCATCCTCGCCCGATACGTAAAACCATCCTCAAAAGAGCTCAACATGGTCTTCACCTTTCACCACGTAGACATAGATGGAGGTGTCGAAAATTCTTGGAAACCCATCCCCTGGAAGCTCTCCTCTTACAAACAAATCATCAACAAATGGCAAACATACATGCATGAACACGAAGGATGGAATTCAATTTTCATTGAGAATCACGATCAAGGGAGATCACTGTCGCGTTTTGGCAATGATTCGGCCGAGTATAGAAGTATTTCTGCGAAGATGCTGGCTGTGGGTCAGATATGTCAGGGCGGAACGATCTATGTTTATCAGGGGGAGGAGTTGGGTATGGCCAACGTGCCGCCTTCATGGGGGATCGAGGAATATAAAGATGTGGCGACTCAATCATACTGGAAAGCGTAAGATAACTTACTCGTCCCACCCCTGTTTCAGCTTCATTTATTATTTCACTCCCATACCAGGATTCTCGAGAAACGTCGCGAAAATTCAGAGAATCCAGACATGTCCGATATCCTCAAAGACCTCCGAAAGAAAGCCAGAGACAACGCCCGGACTCCAGTCCAAGTGAGAACAGACCTTCCGATCAAATTCGATGCACAAATATCACTAACTAGTCTACTTTCCGATTTAGTGGGACGATTCGCCGCACGCTGGGTTCACATCAGAGAATGCAACCCCCTGGATGAGGGTCAACGATGACTACACTCAATGGAATGCTACCCAACAGATGAACGATCCAAACAGCGTACGATTCTTCTGGAAACGAGCGCTAGCATTCAGGAAAGCTCATCCAGTCCTGGTACGTGGGAATTTTGTTTCACCTCGACAAGAGCATCTTACAAGACGAACTGATCTTCAGATCCATGGAAGTTTCCGCCTCATATCCCCCTCGGATGAAAGAGTTTTCGCAATCGAGCGTCAACACGGCGATGTAACCGCTATTATAGTGATCAACTTCAGCGGCATCAATGTGAACTTCTCCTTCCCCCAAGACAGCAAGATTCCTAAAGGATTAAAGCTTCAATTGTCAAATTACGAGAACACGGACGAAACACTGGAAAACATATCTCCAACTTTGGTCAATCTCAGACCATACGAGGCACGAGTATATCTCTAACGAGGTTGTAACGATTTCCCGCACCCCACTTAGTGAATGCCTCAGCTTAGGGCTTTGTGTAACTACCAATCGGCGTCATCGATTCCTGAAGGGTTCTATAGATGCAATGCCTCCCTTTCATCCCCTTAGATGCAGAATGACGACAGCCTGTTGAACATTGGGAAATGAATATGACGAGACTTTGCAAAACTGTCCCATGCACCTAGGCCGTACATAATATCCGAAAGGTATTGCAACATCAAAAGAGTTACCGAGTAAACGACATTCTATAGCAGAAATTCACGGAACCACTAAACAACTTGGCTGATGTCAATGACGATTGGTGCTTTCATCCCACCTTGGATCACGAATCGAGTTCCATCCCTCCCAGCCTGAGGGCAGTAAGGCCCATCGTACCTCGGCATCCGATCGCCGTTCTAGGCTGCTTCACCATCAATACAACCCGGACTTTGAATGGTAGGACACTTCTTTTTATCTCCCAAGGGACGCTCAGTGGGGATGTTGAGTTCGTTCTGCTCAATGATGCCATTCACAATATAGGCGCGATGAAGGATTTGCAGATACTCGGAGTTGGGATCTGCCGGCGCATTAGTGAGATTGCACAAAGAACTCCGATTGGAGTGTACGGTCATGCCGAGTCTGAAGCTGGACATCCTAAATCCGGATCGAGGCCACGATGGGTAATCCACGACAAGCAAAAGCAAAAGCGTTGAGATCTTTCTCTGGTGGTTTCCACTACGATGCATTGAGACTCTGATCCTAAGATTCGCCCCAAGCCGAAACCACCAGCCTCTCAGGACTACAGCTAACCAGTACGGTGAACATTGGTGGGAGCATAAGTACGAGCTTCACCAAGGATTCAAGTACCTCTAGATCACCACATTCATGGAGCCCATCCAAGACGATGACGGAGCGATGCTTCCCTGAAGACAACACATCCTTGAGTTCACGCATGGGGTCAATGACCCAAACCTTCATCTGCCTCTCTGGAACGGAACCCGTAACACTCTCCAAAGCGTTCAATGGAGTCCAGTCCAGTGCCTTTTCGATTCTTATCCCAAAAGAACGGCGCCGCCAAAGCACCGCGGCTTTTAAGGGTGGAAGCAATACCGCGGTCTTCCCTGTTCCAGAACCACGTAACTAGACAAATCGATTCTTGGGTTCCATCAGATTGAATTCCGGATTTTGTTGCGTGTGGTTGACATTCTGGTTTGCTTTTTAACGTAGTATTCGGCATTCGCTTTTGGGAGTTTCGAGAGTTCACCTGAAAATGTTACTGAGCTAACAGGTTTGGAATAAAGCAAATGAGACAAACATTCAATTGATACTTGAATCGTATGAAGGAGGTTCAAGGTTGTTGCTGCTGTCTAGGGCGGGAAGGGTTAGTTGAACATCTTGCTTGGATTGCAGGCTTAACGAACAGCGAAACGGGAGAGAGCATTACTGATACAGGCCCTCACGTCGTTTATTTTCTGGGCTATCTCGCTCGCTAACACCGCTCTCTTTGTGACCTTTTGGGGCTCGAGTCTGAGCGACTCGATCTGCCCTTCCAGGTCCCTGCCAGCAGGATTAGAGATAAAATACGTACCCAAGGAAACTCGTACATATACGTACAAGCAGAATCCATTGATCAGAGAAATTCTGTCAGGAGGTATTTCTCCGGCTTGGCCAGTCCACATTTCGAGTGGCTGTAAGATAACGTTGTAAGCTCTTTTGACCTCGTCGCTCAATCCTCTAAGATCTTCGTCATTTCCATCGGCAGTCTACGTGGATTGGAAATCCACAGCAGGAAAGTGAGCAAGTATCACCCACCACAATTATCATCATCGCAAACCTCGTATATCTGGAGCTAAGTCAGAAGAAGAGGAGAAAATCTGAGCGCAGAACCGGCAGTTTGGAGAACCAGCTTTCTGGCACTGATGATGATTTTCTTTCGGCGACGGGTGATGGTGTGGTCTTGAGTTCTGACAAAGGACGCATATTGAAGCCTTCACCTCTTAGTTGCGTGTAACCGTTCACATCGCCATCGCGAACGGCATTTGGAGATGCAATATGCGGTGGGTTGAGAGTTATCGGCCGAGATGTCAAAGGGCACAGTCACCTCCAATCTGTCGCGGTTGGGGCCGGAGCCACCGAGCCGCGCGATCCAAGCGAGATGGGCGTTTATCCAAAACATAGGAGCCAGCAGGAAATGTCCGAGCAGCCGCCAGAGGGCCCATGTCATACCCAGGCTGTCTATTGCGATGAGTAATCTGAGGACTTGCAAGAAGGATTTGAGTTCAAGGGGCTGAAGAAAGCAGCCGTTGAGGATCGCCGGATGAGGATCCAGGAGCAGGGACCTTTTCAAAGTCGACCTGCTAGGATTTGCGTAAGGATTATGCAATTCATTGGACGATGCCAAGTAAAGCAGTTTCCAAAAATGCCTTCGTTGAGCATTTGAAACGCTCTGCGAAGCTCGGCGCGGTTCGCCACATCTTTATTGTTATGATGTCGCAATGAGCTAGAAATTCAACCAATGCTCATTTACAATTTGGATGAAGTCTGCAACGCCACGATATGCCAACTGTTCAAAGTATACCAAGCGAAGAATACCTCGACTCGCCTGCAGGGCCGCAATGAACGAGTCCCGCAACTGCGAAAGCCTCCCCCACCAATCACCCAGAACAGGGAGCATCCCAGCGGCAATCGGAGCATATGTTTGGGAAGCTTCCGTGAAGCGCTCGACCAGAAGGCCAACCACTCGGGCATCACGTTCCTTACTTCGTAAGCCATCACGCCAAAGATCTTCATCCGGGGTATGACCTTTTTCGATATTCCAGAAGGTCGCCCACAACGCAACATAGAAGAACGAAAACATCTCATCCAATGGACTGTGGAGGTACGGAGTTTTTTTTTCTATGGCCAAATGGACACCAGGGGACATGAACTCATAGGTTCCCTGCAAGAAAATCCAGTACATGTACCGTTGGCTCAATATAGTAACTTACTGATATTGATTCCGCAGTGACTGTTCTAGTCAAGTAGGTGGGGATGTACGATGCGAGATCGCCATCTGAAATTATTGCCCAGCACTCGGTCGCATCGACAGACAGCCCTAGTTCCGCAATTCCCCCCTGCAGAGCCTCGGCAGCGGACATCACCTTCCTGACCTCATCCTTTGCCTCCTGAGCTGTTTTTGAATCATGGATCCCTCCCTCCAAGTCCAATGCCATGACTTTGTCCCGCACCGCATCACTGAGTTCGCCCACACTCTTATTGTCACGCATAATGGCGTCGTGAAACTCGTGTAACTTGTTGATATTGAATGGTGCCGTTTTGATGGGTTGCGTCAGCTTGAGAACATTCCCGATACTAACATCTCGTTGCATATACCCGCATTGATATGTCGAAAGCCATCCTACGAAGGTTGACCGGGTCTTCGGGAGAGGAGAGCGAATTGCAATGCATACCGAGCATAGCATGCGCAAGACAAATGCACAAATCCCAAGCGGTATCGCAGTATTCGAGGCTGCAGCCTTGATCCCGAAGAAGGGTCACCGCCAAAGTACGGTAATCCGGTTCTTCCGGACAGATGGAACCGATATCCTTGAGATGAAAATCGCTGAACTTCAAATTGGGACCTGGAAGGAAGTATGAATTGTATGAATTGGTCGATTTACAACCTCTGGAATTGAGCGGCTCATGCGACGAGAGGAGAGTCGCGGTTCCGAATTCGCCCTTTGAAGCCTGGTACATGTTGTGCTCCACATCTTTCTTCGCACGGGGAGGCCAAGAGCCTTTCATGATGAAGGATTCGGACACTTTTTCGTATACCCTTTTCTTCCTAATCGCTCGGTGGTCACGGAATCGGATATTGAATGAACCATTGAAGTTGTATGGCGATGGAGATACTAAAATTGTGCTTGTCATATTTCACCAAGTATAACCGGCCTTTCACTTACTTATATCGTATTCATCGCTGTCGTCATCCTTCGTGGAGATTTGCTCCAATTTAAGTTTCTTCGGCGCCACCGCTGACAACGATAGGCCGCCATTCACAGAAGATATAAGCTGACTTACCTGGCAGGGATTCTGCCTCGAGCTTCCGCTTTGGTAGTTGCGATTGTTCCATCGGTGGACGAGTATCAGTGGAAACATGCGTCGACGTTTTACCGGTGGACGGCTTGGCCGTTCCTGAGGCCAAAAGAGTTGGGGAAATTGCTTCGTTGTCCAACGAGGAGAAAGGCTGCATCAATGCCACGAAGGTATTACGGCCACAGGATGATTGGCGGTTGTGGAGCACTTCCTTTTGAATCCCTTGGACGATGTTATCCTCTCCAGAAGGGAACACAAATTTCTCCGTATCCGTGAACTCTGGATACCCAGCGTCGCCAGGCGTCTGCCAGAGCAAAATACTCAGCAAGACCTTTATGAACTGAGGGATGCTGTGGGCTTTCCAGTCTTTCGTTGTCAACCTCAATTCCTTGCTCGCGGAGAGGCCACCGCGGTGGAAGATGAGAACACGGAGGGCTTCGGCAGCATGATTGATGGCGACGATTACGGTGAATGTACGCAATGGAGTGTCATTACATTGCGCACGTCCATAAGTAGTGCTCTGGAGCAGCATGTCCTTCCAGTCAGCTTTTACTTCCACCGCTATGGCGATCTTCCGAGGCTCCCGTTTGCTTTGTTTGGGCAATTTGCTCCAGCAAGCAACGAAGTTATTGGGTGGCGCGTCTGTGACGGCTACCCCAACAATGTCTGGCTTCAAAGGTGCGGCATTTTTGACCTTGTCCCCAGTCGGCCTATCATACTTTGTGAATAGGAGAGCAGGCCAAAAGGCTGCACCAAAAGGCTGCAATTCCCATGCTTGGAGATCCGGAGTCATAGGTGTCTCGAGAATCGAATCATACGCGTCAAGGCAACGCCGAACGCACTCGTTGAGAAAATGGCTAATATTATCATAGTCTGCTTTGGAAAATGGGTTGGGATGTGGCACGTCCCCGAACGCGTGTGTCATGGCGTAGATGACTTGAGGGTGATCAATGAGTATGTCAAAGTGACCGAGCTCCAGCAAATCTTGATCTTCGTGCTCCTTTTTGAGAATCTTGGGAGACAACACATCAACTGCATCAAACTCCCATGCGTGACCGGCAAGCTCGTCTTCGACGTGTTTCTTCAGGTCACGTTGAAGGACCTCTTCTGGATCTGTTGCCGTCGTTTCAGATGTAGGGTAGCTCCTCTTCTGCGGATTTGACCCGCTTGCCGACATCAGTAGAACGAGAGACAAAACGTCGAGGAGGCAGATTGTTTAACGGGACGGGTTCACGCCGTTGTTGCATCTTACTGTGGAGATACCCGCTCGGAGCCGACGTTCGAGTTCCAGCTCGTGATCCCCGCTCTGTAGCAGGTCCTGGTTGAATCATAATGGGAAAAATGACAAGGTCCTCTGAAAATGCATTGAACGGCAACCCAGGGTCCTTTACCGGCCTCTCCCCAGCAATCATGCCTACTACTTGAACAGTCTTGGATGTAATATCCATACGGAACCGAATGAATTTTCAGCGCTGTTGAGTAGCGGGTTCTGCCGCGTCCACGGTTTAACGTTCAACGGATAAATCAGTCAAAACAACAGTAAAAGGCTGGAAGAGTTCTCAGTCAGGCGAAAGGTTTTCTCCGTCTCCCATCCGCGGAATCCATATTGCTGGGCAAAGTTGACTTCGTCTTCAACCTTTAAGCTTAAACTCCGAGCTAGGAAGTGCAGTTGCCACCTTGACGTCGCCTACGGACGTTCCAACCCTCGCCTCACTTCTCCTTGGGGGCTTCATATACAAAGCGTGTGACAGCGCCGTGCGAGGGATAACGCCCGTGTTCTTTGGTTCTGCCCTGTGGAGCCTTTTATAATACCCTTGTTGCAAGATTCGTTCGAACAACTGTATCAATATCAATAATCGCCTATAGCTGTCGATTTCTTCCCAAGGAGTTTTTTCTTTGTGGCTTTTGCGGATGTGTTTACCGCCAGCTGATATTCGTG
This sequence comes from Cantharellus anzutake, assembly GCF_015039405.1. Taxonomy (NCBI): domain Eukaryota; kingdom Fungi; phylum Basidiomycota; class Agaricomycetes; order Cantharellales; family Hydnaceae; genus Cantharellus; species Cantharellus anzutake. Next base: position 1,711,943 of record NW_024066958.1, read on the forward strand.
GCGTGTGGCTCGCACGTCACACTTGAACGGAATATTGCTCACATGAGACACACCACTTGCGTTCTCATTCGGCGGCTCTGTTCTGTTGTATCTCCATTTCCTGTTGCCACTGCCCAAGCAGCCAGGGCCCTGGCCCCACTTGTCTCTAGTCCTACTGCTGCTACTGCCAAAGTCCTCGGACGTCGTGGTCTCCGTAATTCCGTCATCGCAGTACCTCGATCGCACTCTTAGACGCAATCGCATCCTGGATCGAGAACCCCAATCCCTCCTTCCATCCAACTCTCGCTTGAAAGCGATGCTTTAGCCATCCAATTTAGTCCTACCAAAAGAGTCCATCGATTCCCATATACATGGCTCCGAGATTCGGATCCTCAGCTTATTCATTCCGCTTCGAGACAAAAGCTTCATTGGCCGAGCTTGCGAGGCGTTTGTTTACAGAGGGGGTTCGTTTTTTTTTCCCGTGGGAAAGCGCGTTGTGAATTGCGCATCGTCACCCCGTGAGAAATCGTCACCCCGTGGGACATCGGATCCAAATGCACATCTCAACCGTGCACTGTGTGTGTGTAATGGTGCAACACTGGACAAAACATACAATATACACAAAAATACAGAAAAATCACAATTATAATTAAAGCCTTATATCTGTTAAATTAGTGTGAAATTTAGGTTTATGTAGTGATTAGCCTGATCAAGGCAAGGGAAAATGGCACTTCCGCGAGGATGTGGCTGTGCTGCAAACATGCGTACTGCTTGCTGCTCTCTCTCTCTGCAACTCCTTGCACACAAAAATACAAAAAAAATCATTATTATTATTCAAGCTTCATATCTGTTAAACTGGTGTGAAATTTAAGCTTTATGTAGTGATTGGCTTTATCAACACAAGAGGAGATGGCACTCCGCGAAAATGTGGCTGTGCTGAAAACACGCGCACTTACTGCAGCTCTCTCTCTCACTCTGTGCAACTCCTTGCTACCCCATCCCATCCCATCCTGTGAAGTCTTGAGTGCCCTGGGCTTAGGACTTTGTGTGAATAGTACTATCTGAAGTAGATCTATAGGGTTCAAAGGTCTCTGAAGTGCGACCCCTGCCCCTCAGCCCCTGTGTTAGCCCGCACAGACTGGGATCAGTTCGGCAGTTAAGACCAGTACCGCTCAGAGCCTGCAAGTTGCCAGGATTCCTGGCCCCTTTTTCCCTTTGGGAAATGCGCCAGCCTTGCTCCATTTGGTCAACTTGTGCAGCGAGCCTGTTCCCTGCTTCACGATAGGAAATTTATTCAATTTGCCTGTAATAGGGTATTTTGCCTTTACAGTGACCTTTTCTGTTTATTTGGTGTGCACATTGAAACTGTGGGTGCAGCAATATTTATAATTGACATCTTAAGACTTACATAACTTGAATAAATTTTAGATGCCCACTGAGGATGAGGTGCTCCTTGCAGAGAAGAAGAAGAGAAGAAATGAGAGGAGGAGGTTGAATTATGCAGCTAGCCAGGGTTCACCACACTCAACTGAGTCTCCCACTCCAAATCATTCCCAATCTACTTTTGCTGTACCACAATCCCCTGCCGAGCTGTCCCAACAACCACCCACTCTTCTGGGCCATCTCAACAGAGACCCAACATAACCGAAATCCATCTATTGGGACACAACTTGCTCTTGGGCTTCAAGAACTGAATGTTCAGTCTCAAGTTGGGTCCAAAGCCCCAGAAACACCTAGGAGTACACCACGTATGTTGTGTTCTGTTGTCAGCAGGATATGAAGAATGACTTTTCTGTGTAGAAATCACTCCACCAAACTCTACTGGCCCTAGACTTCATTCTGAATGTCTCTCACACACTCCTGAAGAGACACGTAGACAGCACCAGAGGACTCGTGTTGGGTCTCCAGCTCAAGGTGGGGCTGATGATGGCATGTATGCGCTCCCTGGGCGTCTTGAACCCCTCTCTCTTCCTGGACTCCCATCTCTGCCTCAAAGTCACTATCAGGAGCCATCTCAAGATCCCTTTCAAGATCCTAATCCTCCAGAGCCAATGCGAAAATGCAATCGTGGCCACAATGCACCTGTCTCTGCATTTGATGGGGATAGGAACAGGTGTCAGAGGTGTATTGATGAAGATCATCGCAGGAGGGCCCACCAGAGGGCAGTCCAGGAGCAAATGGCAGTTCAATCTTCACCTCCCCCTTCATCTCCTGTGCCCAATCCTCCGGAGCCAATGCGAAAATGCAATCGTGGCCACAATGCACCTGTCTCTGCATTTGATGGGGATAGGAACAGGTGTCGGAGGTGTGTTGATGAGGATCATCACAGGAGGGCTCGCCAGAGGGCAGTCCAGGAGCAAATGGCAGATCGATCTTCACCTCCCCCTCCATCTCCAGTTTCATCACCAGAACAGTCCTCTCCTAAACCTTCTCCCCTGACTCCATCCCCACCACCATCCCTATCAGACTCACAGTGGGATCAAGGGCTCAATGATGAGGATTTGAGGAGGGGATTTTGATCTGCGGTATCTCCAGGAGATCAGGCTCTGTTGGCAAAGTTCCGGGAAGAGCTGATGAAGATTCAGATGGAGCACTGCAATAACTGCCATGAGACATGGTTTGACTTGAAAGTCAAGAATGGTTGTTGTGTGAGGTGTAAAAAGGACACCAAGTACACAGCAGAAAATTCCATGGACCCTGGCCCCAAGCCACAGTTTGTCTTGGATGATCCTTCCTTGGAGCTTACACAAATTGAGGAGATGCTGATTGCCCCTATCCATGTTGTCATGCAAGCCCACACTGTGTATGGTGGACAGATGAAATATTCTGGACATATTTGCAACTTTGTCCGTGATACATCTGAAGTTCGCCAGTTGCTTCCCATCCTGCCTGAGGAGTGAGGTCATACAGATCCAACGGGAAGGCCCAGACCATGTCCTTGGCCATGATGTTCAGCATCTTTACTATGTCCGGCGCCAAGTTGTTCAGCAGTGGTTAGAATGGCTTGTTGAGCACCACCCAGCATATCACCAAGTCATAATTAGTCAGGAGAATCTTTCCCAACTCCCAGAGAGTGGCAGTGTCCATGGACATTTGCAGTCCATTAGGATCAGTGAAGTGGGTGATGAAGGAGGGGGTGATGATATTGTAGGGCCATCAAATGGGGATGAAACTGATGGTACAATGGGGGGAGGGCACTTTTCACATCAGGGTTTGTCCCAAATGTGAATGAGGAGCGAGTCTCTGAGTTCCAAAACTTGCGCTTGGCAGCACAAGTGGGACAAGAACCTATTCTCATGCCACACATTGAGTCTCAGCCAGTGAGTGAATGGCATAACAACCCTATTGCCTCAAGGGCTTTCCCCAGTCTCTTTCCTTCTGGCCAGGCAGACTTTCACACTCCCCATCAAAAACCAGTCTCATTCTCTGAATGGGCTTCACACCTAATGCGCTATGAAGATGGTCGTTTTGCAAGGCACCCTCGCTTTCGCTATTGGGCATTAAACACCATCATGCGCACTCAGGCCAAAAAGGACTC